>NW_028258358.1:4216041-4818333 GCF_053883595.1 Heterocephalus glaber
AAACACAGTAAATATTTAAGATGCTTCTGATATTGTACTGAAGAAAAGAATGACAAGAAAAATAATATGGAATGAGCTAAATAAAATATTATGATGGTTTTTAAATAATAGAACTTATTTTTAAGCAATTTAAAGTTACAGAAAAAAATGGAGCATAAAATAAGCAATTCTCATAGATCTTCTACTTATCTTCAAAATTTACCCTGTTATTAGCATGTTGGATTAGTGTGTTTTATGAACCAATATTTATATATTATTTTAATGTCTTACTTTACATCTAGCTTTATTGTTTGTATTATCCAATTCTATAGGCTTTTGACAATCTATTATATTATGTATTTTTCTGGCTCTCAGTATTTTCTGAGCTTATCACATTCATACCAGCCCTCTTCACAATATCCTTGACAACCAGTGACTCTTCTACTTCTTCTATAGTTTCACCCTTTCCAGAGTTTCATATAGTGTGAATTGACAAACTTAGATTTAATGCTCTCTCCAGTTTAAACATTAGATAGGCAATTCTTTGACTCTGGTTCCCTGACTTCCTTTTTCTCAGAAAATTTACTTTAGAACATTGTGTTTTGATTGAGATCTAAAATTTCCCCCAAATGTCTCACATACAGAAATAGGACCTGTTTGGAATGAGTACGTAACTATAGGCATGACTCAGAAGGATGTATTATCATCCTTGGTTTCTCCCTTCTCTTTCTGGGAAAATAAACACTTCTATTAAACTGGAGGTGTCAGATATTTTGTCCCAGGAATAGGAAATTAATCAATACAGAAAATTCCTACCAGGAGTTGGGCCATTGAAATGACTGTATCTGACTGTGTGCTTCAGAAACCTTTGAAACTGGTTTTTAGGAGTTTGGAAACATTCAAAAATAAGGTCTAGAGAAGCTCTAGAATGTTTCAAGTGGTGCTTAATGTGTGATATTGGTCAGAACTCAGTAAACTAGAATGCTAATAGCAATGTGAACAAAAGTGTCCAGGTTCAGGAGGTTTTAGCTGGAAATATGGTTTCTTTTGACAGTTGGCCTAGAGGCCATGTCTGTTGAACTCTGAGAGAAAAGTTAGCACAATTTGTCCATGTCCTGAGACTTTAAGTGACACTGAGATTAAAGGCAATAATCCAATTAATATGATGGAGGAAATTTCCCAGCAGCCCATCATTCAATCTGTGGTAGGAGAACTGCTGGCTGTTTTCAACCAGATCTACAGTCAGAATTAGGAGCAAACAGCAGAGCTGAATAATTTGTAGTTTGGAGTTTCACCAGAAAGGGAGAGCCAATCAATTTGGACAAAGGATAGTATGGTAGCTGAGAAGATTAACATTAAAATATCACCAAGTGACTTTGCATCAGGACAATAGAATGGGTCAGTTGAAAGTGGGAAACAGCAAGACACCATCTATTATAGGCTCAAATGTGCAAAATTGTAAACCTATTATTTAAGAACGGAGTCCCTAGCCCTCTGCTTAGGAAGGGACACATAGAGAACTGGTTCAAGTATGTACATTTCACCATGCTCAGGCATCCAGGCACTCAAAGGCCACTGCACTCATAGTCCAAGGGGATCTTGGTACTGCTTAAACTGGCAACAGACCTTGACCTTATCTACATGGTGTCAAATTTATAAGTATGCTAAATGCAAGAGTTATGGAGTCATGGAGGATTCCTCCCAGATTTAAAAATAAATAAATAAATCTTGGAGGCTAGCCAGTATGCCCCTGTGTAGACAGTTCGTGAAACTGTGAGAGTGAGGGCAAAGTTGCAGTGTAGATCCCAGGAGCTGGGAAATGCCAGTAAACTGTTGGGGAAACTGTGGGAAATGTGCAGAGCCAGGCCAAGACAGACACCATGCTGCCTGCAGCTGGAAGGGTCATGGAGTTGTGTTTGCACAAGCCTTTTGGAGTTCACATATTATGAAAACCTTCTTTGGATGTTGGCCATGTAACTGCAGGATTTAATGTTTGCCCTGATGGTTTTCAGACTTGGTTTGGTCCAATTTGTTTCAGTCCCCATTTTTCTCTCTTTTTATTTGGTAACGTTTGACCCATACCACTGAATGTTGAAAGTATTGAACTTTTTTTTTTGGTACCCGGGATCGAACTCGGGTCCTTGCACTTGTGCAGCAGGCAGCGAAACCACTGAGCTAAATCTCTGGCCTTGAACTTTATTTTTGCTTTCACAGGGGTTCACAGCTAAGAGTTTACCTTGAGTCTCAGAAGATATTTTGAATTTAGACGTTTCAGTAATGCCGAAACTATTAAGACTTTGGCATCTCTTACAGATGGACTAAATGCAGTTTACATAATGAGATGGATATGAGATTTCTGGGGGAAAAGGGCAGAATGTTATGATTTGTATATAAAATTTCTCCCCAAAGTTTCACTCTCAGAAGTGTAACCTGGTTTGAAGGGGTGAATCACTAGAAGCATGACTTGGAAGGCTATTCTCTTCAGTTTCTCACTTTTATCTGTGCTTCTTGACCAGCATAACATGGGCAACTTTTCTACATGAAGCCCTTTTACCATGATGTTTCTACATTGAAGCCAGCTGGCCATGAACTGAATCAATTGAAGTTGTAAGCAAAATTCAACTCTTCCTCTTTTAAGTTGTGGGTGTTGGATATTTTGTTCCAGCAATGAGAAAATGACTAATACCAATTTCAAATGTAAATTCTTCCCCTGACTTTTTGTAATATGTGTAAGCACTCTTCAAAACATTGGTTAGATTTACAACCCAAGAAAAGTCATTATTAAAGACCTAGGAATCTATCTCTGGGAGGAAATAGCACTTTATTTCTCAACTTTTCCTGTGGAATGGGACTAATTTCTAAGGGCACTGGTTATCAAATACAGATGAACCACAGGGAAGAAACTTTTCCAACTCAGGAATAACTCAAGATGCTGGACACATGTCTTTGATCTACTTCTCTCCATCTGTCTTGCAATATTTTAAAACCCCTACTTTTGAAATTGAACTCTCTTGCTGCTGTAGTTGCTGTTTTTGCCTCCTTTGTTGCTGTAGTTGTAATAAATTCATTCCTTCTTTTTTTTCCTTTGTAATTTTTTTGAATGATAGGATCATACATTGTCTGGCCCTTCAGATTCCCTTCCTTTACTCAGGAGTATATGTTTATGATTCCTCCATATTTTTTCCATGACTCAATAGCTCTTTCCCTTCATTCTCTGCTTTTCCTTCTTCCTTTCCCTTCTTTTACATTCCCTTCCCTCTTCTCTCTCTCTCTTTTCTGTGATAAATAAGATATTTATTTTGTTAAATTGTATCATACTTAGTTAATCTTTCACATATTGAAATACATTCATATGCATCAAGGAGTTGGGCATTTCCCTTTTCAAGTTTGATTAGGCTGTAGTAAAAACCCAAGTCAATTAGGCTATGGGAAATTGTTTTCTAAAGGGAAGATCTTTATTGAGGAAAACCAAATGTGTGGAGCTTATTGCAAAATAATTACTTCTTGACTATCATTGTTGGGATCACAGTCAGATTTTACTTTGATCTTCACCCTAAGATTTTGCTGGCACTTTTAATTTGTACAACTCACGAAGGTATGGTAGTCACTCAAATATTAGGACCTTCTTAAAATTTTATCTTCCAAGGTACCCATTCTTAGTCTCTAGCAATTTTTCAATTAGCCTTTAAATGTTTCTACTATTAGCTAGGTCCAGTAATATCCTACAGTTTTGGTGAACTCTGGGTATCTGTATTCAGTTGTCTCTGATTTGGGATAAAGCAGTTTGTCCAGTGTTCTAATTCTGTAACATAACTAAGTAATCTAATTTTTAACTTTATTCAGCTTGGTTTTTGTTTTGAGAATGGAAATGATGACTTTTGAATTTATTTTATCTGACTCAACACTGACATTTTGATAACTTGATTTAAATCAAAATTACTTTTAAAATTTTGCACACTAACAAGTGAAAGAATCAGTTCATAATACAAAACATTATCATATATCCTCAGTCTCATATTGTTTTCTAGGAGAATAGAAGTTAAGGACAAAGAGGGATTCTAATTTGAAAATACTTCCAGCAAAACAAATATATCTTTTGATAATAACAAAGGAAATAATTATTTAAAATTCTAGTTTCTCGGTATTAATTATTTTGTCCTATAAATTCAAGGAAAAGAATTTTAGTTTTAGGTTCTCTGAATTATGGAAATTGTGAAGAATTGTTAGTCTCTTTAAATGATATGTCCATATGCCATCACTTCAGAGGATAATTTTTCTGTGAGTTAGTACTTTTTCCTTGCTAAAATATTTTTTTTTGAAAAAATTCTGTGCTCTATAGCTATCCTTGACTTTATTATACTACTCAAGGTATAAGATCAAGTATTATTGAAACAATGACTACATACAGTTAAAGTTTCTTGTTTGTTTTCAAGTCTACTTTTATTTAGTCTCCATTATGATAGTTCAATCAACACTTTTACTTTTTACAGACTGTACTAGATACAATTGTGTAAAAAAAGATAAAAATACATTTAAAAGCAAAATAGATCAGTTTGTAAACTCAAAGCCAAGTTAACAATATAAAGCTCTGAATTTATATACAAAGAAAACTAAAATAAAACAAATTAAAGGACCATGGATTACTTAATGGTAATATTTTCAATCTCATATTTTTCTTCTAAAGAGTTATGATATTAATATAACTATAATGTTAATAGCCCTTAATCTCACCTATAATATGATTCTGAAGCCTTTATAATGTTGTTTTTTTTTTTACCTTAAGAGAACAATGGCAGAATATATAGCACATATTTGCACATGGACATCTCTATAGAAATATTTATTTTCAAATATTTCCTTTCATTACAGTTTTGTTTTTGTTTAACTAGTGATCTTTATTTTATTTTTACCCTCCCCCAAGCAACTAATTATACCTATATTACAAAATGAGAGAACTAGCTTTTTAGTTAAATAAGATCTAGGCAATATTAGTGGGCTGAAAATGCATCCACTAGAGAGGCCCATGACACTTGGATAGGATGAATTGTTTAAAGATAGAACTTTGTGCACTCAAGTAGAAAGAGGGCTTAACCTATTGTAACATGCAAGTTAAGGTTAATGTGACCTCATTAAGCCACACTGGCTGTGTTTCCTAAGCATGTCACAGACTGCTGAGTTTCAGTTATACCAGACGTTTATGGTAAAGGGCCCACATGCTGATGTTAAAAGCTATATAATTTTTCATTATTTTTTGCCAAGTAATTGCATATAAAATTTCTAAAGGAAACATGATAATATTACTAGGACATTATATTTCTTGGTTTCCTGGGTCATGCCTCAACTTTATCTTAAACAATATATATATTCTAAACACAGTTAATATACTTGAATTGGGTACTCTCATATGGAAAATTAACTCTACTTTGAGCATTGCCATTACAAACCAACACTATATTTGGCCCTTACTGAAACTTTAGCTTATTCATTTAGCCTACTTTATAGGAGGGATCTAGTATATTTTTCTAACTAGTTATTATAATAGGCACTCACAAATAATGCATATATGTATCCAGAAATGTATATATAGCATTTTTCTTTACAATTATCAACAAAATTACAACTTTATACTAATACATATCACGATTAATATTGGTACAATCAGAACTTAACCAGTGAAAGAATCTTAGAGATAGTTTAGTATCTGTTGAGAGGAAGAAAATTATTAAATTTCAAAGGTGAATTAAATTCTATTTCATCAAATAAACAGAAACAATATTTTCAAAAAGTATATGTCTATTCATCCTCATTCCATCAACATAATCCTGTAAGTTGCCATACTATTTCCAAATTAAAGATTCTTAATATTTCTCTTAATGGTAGTATTGTCATATGGTTATTATGTATGCATGACAAAAATAAAAGACTTGATCTATTTCATTATCATAAGACAATTTATTGAAATACACAAAAATCTGTATCTGTTTTAAAAAATTGCAGCTTCATCAGGATAGAATTAACATAAAATAATTGCAGAATATTTACATTTTAGATTTTGATAAGATGTTAACAAACACATATTTATACACATATTAACATAACTGCCATCAGGAAAGCAAGAATAAACATCACACACAAAGATACTCTAGGTTTTTTTATAATTTTTATTGTGTATATACCATCCCTCATTATTCCCTAGTTTCACTCCACAATCAAACTTTGATCTGATTTCTGTAATGATAGTGCTTAAATTTTTTAGGAATTTGTATGAATGAAATCAGCTTCCACTAATTTGTTTTTCCTTTTTTTTTACTCACAATAATTATTTATACATTCATACATATTCTTAAAATGTCTATATTCACTCATTTTTCTTGCTGAATTGTATTCTACTGGCTACATAATGATTTTTATTATTTTATGATCAAAGTCAATGAGAAAGCAAGAGACAGCACAAATACCATAAAAAACTTGCTCACAGATGTAATGTCAGAAAACTTCACAAACATGGAAAAATAATTTGACATACAAATAAGTGAGACACATAGAACTCAAATTAGCCATGAACAAAACAAATCTACACCAAGACACATAATAATCAATATTGCAGAAACTCAGCAGAACAGAATATTAAAAGCTGTTACAGAAAAGAAATAAATTACCTTTAAGGGAAAGCCCATCAGAATCACAGCAGACTTCTCAACACAAACTCTTAAGGCAAGGAGAGCTTGGAGTGAGGTATTTGAAGTCCCAAAACAACCTACAACCTAAATTAATGTACCCTGCAAAACTATCATTCAAAATCATGGAGAAATAAGATACTTCAATGACAAAGAAAAACTAAAGTAATTCACGACTCCCAAACTATCTCTACAAAATGCCCTGAAGCATATGTTAGAAAGAGATAATAAAGACTACAATTCCAAGAACACCAATAGAAGTCACCAGGCAATGCAAACAATTAAACAGAAGGAAAAGACAGGGAAACAATAGCAGGAAAATAATATGACAAGGATAATCCAATACATATCCATTAAAACCATCAATATAAATGCTCTCAATTCATCAACCAAAGGAAACAGACTAGCAGAATAAATCAAGAAACAAGATACAATATGCTAGATACAAGAAACACATACAAGAAACTAAAAAATAAATTCACTAAAAGTCAAAGGATGGAAAACCTTACTGTATGACATAGGAAACCAGAAAAAAGCAGGGATAGCTATTCTATTTGGAGACTGTGTGAACTACAAACCAAGACTGATCAAAAGAGAGAAAGAAGGTCACTACATATTTATTAAGGGAGCAATCTAGGAGGAAGAGACAACAATCATAAATATATATGCACTAAATGCTGGTGCACCCAACCATATAAAACAAATATTAATGGACATGAAAAATATATTTTATATTAGTTTATTTCTCTTTTATTACTTTGTTTGCTTAATTTCAGTTTGGGCTTTTTAGTGTGTATGGACCAAAATTATTTAAACTATTCTTAAAATTGCTAATAAGTTTAGTGCTATCCAAATCTAAAATTAAACCTCGATTGTTAGAAAGTTAGACAGTTTTGAGCAGTTTGTATTTCATCTGAGAAGTTTGTATTAATCTCAGGTGCCCATTTTTGTAATGGGTATTTAAATTTGGGAAGTCTGATTTTTTTTCAATTCTTTATCTAGATATCACTTCTTTGTCAGAGGAATAATGGGCGAAATGTTTTTCTCACTCTGTGGGTTGTCTTTTTCTCTAGTGGTGATTTCTTTATTGTGGAAAAGTTTTAATAAGATGAGATCCCAGTTGTTGATTCTTTGTAGCATTTCTCATCCAATTGAGACTCTGTTCATGAAGTCTTTGCCTACACCTATGTCTTCAAGATTTTACCTATTCTCTCTTCCAGTAGATGTAATATTTCTGTTTTAATATTTAGATCTTTGATCCATTTTGATTTTAGTTTAGTGCATGGTGTGAGGCATGGGTTTTGTTTTAATCTTCAGCATGCAGAAAGCTAGTTTTTCCCGCACCATTTATTAAAGATTCCATCTTTCTTCCAGTGAATGTTTTGGCCCCTTTGTCAAGGATAAGGTAGCTGAATACTTGTGGGGTTATTTCTTCTTATAATCTTATCTTTTGATCCGCAGGTCTGTTTTGTTTGCTAGTACTATGCTGTTTTTATCCCAGTGGCTCTGTAATTTAATTTCAAGACAGGGACTCTGATGACTACTTCCTTGCTTTTGTTGCCCAGAATTGTTTTTTTTTTTTTTTTTTGTAAATGTAACAATATGTTTATTGACTTTCAAGCATCATGTTTCAAAATCGTAACTTAAAACAATCTTTTAGTAAAAAAATATTAGTCAGCAGTTGTGGCACATGCCTGTAATCCCAGCAGGAAGAAGACAGGAAGACTGCAAATTCAAGCATTCACAGACTTTTTTTTCCTTTTCTCATATTTATTCCTTTCCCTTCTTTCCTTTATCCTACCCCGCCCACTTCCTCTTCCCCTTTGGGCCTTTCTTCCTATTTCACATTATCTATTACACATTTTGATTCTTATTTACACTTTCAGTTTCTCACACCAGAGAAACTATTCGGTATTTACACATGTGTGTAAATATTTCACTATTTATTTCACTTAAGAGTATGACCTCAATGTGCATCCATTTACATATAAATATCTCTACTTTCTTATTCTTTCTGGATGAGTAGTGCTCCATTTTATAAAAAAACACATCTTTATCCAGTCTCCAGTTGATGGGCAATTGGGCTATTTCCAAGTTTTAGCTATTACAAACTGTGCTGCTATGAACATGGGTGCATATTTATCACTATGGTATGACTCTTTTAATTCTTTTGGGTCAAATGGGACCTCTAATCTTATTTTTTGAGGTATCTCCATACTGATTTCCACAGTGGTTGCACCAGGGTACACTCCCACCAATAGTGAAGAAGGGTTCCATTTTCCCCACAACCTGCCAGCATTTGTTAGTGGTTGATTTCTTGACAGCAGCCATTCTTTCTGGGGTGAAGTGGAATCTCAGCATTGTTTTCATTTGCATGTCTTGAATGACCAATGATGTTGAATTTTTTTTGTATTAAATTCTTTTATTGGTACATTGTAGGTATACAACACAATTATATTTTTCATTGGGAATTGTACCTTTACATAATGCATCTCGGTTCTTATTTTTTCCCCATTCCTAGCCCTCCCTTCACGCCCTCCACCCTTCTCTATTTACAAAGACTTTATTTCCATTTTTTCCATTTCTCATCATTTTGTCCTTTCCCTTCTTTCCTTTTCCCTGCCCCTCCCACTACTCCTACCCCTTTGGACCTTTGCTTCCTATTTTACATTATTGATTATTCATTCTAATCATTGGTACATTTTAGGTATACAATATAATGACATTCATCATTGGAAATTTGCACCTTTACATAGTCTCCCTTGTTTCTTATTTTTCACCCTTGCCCAGCCCTCCTTTCAACCCCTCCAGTCCTCCCTATTTACAAAGATTTTGTTCCTATTTTTCCAATTTCTAATATTAATCTCATTCCCTTCTATTCTTTCCCCTAGCCCTCCCACTTCCCTCCCCTTTGCCCCTTCTCTTCCTATCTCACATTACCTATTATACATTTCGTCCTTATTTACACTTTCAGTTTCTCACACTAGAGAAACTATTCGGTATTTACACATGTGTGTCCTATTTATTTCACTTAAGAGTATTGCCTCAATGTGCATCCACTTAGCTATAAATGTCTCTAATTTCTCATTTTTTATGGCTGAGTAGAACTCCATTTTATAAAAAAAAAACACATTTTCTTTATCCAGTCTCCAGTTGACGGGATTTTCAGCTGTTTCCAAGTTTTAACTATTACAAACTGCACTGCTATGAACATGGGTGCACATAAATCACTGTGGTAAGATACTTTTAATTCTTTGGGGAAGATCCCTAGCAGTGGAATAGCAGGGTCAAATGGGACTTCCAGTCCTAGTTCTTAGAGGTAACTCCATATTGATTTCCACAGTGGTTGCACCAGTCTACACTCCCACTAGCAGTGGAGCAGTGTTCCTCTTTCCCCACAGTCCCGGCAGCATTTGTTATTGGTTGATTTCATGATAGCAGCCATTCTCTCTGGAGTGAAGTGGAATCTCAGCATTGTCTTCATTTGCATCTCTCAAATGACCAGTGACATTGAACATTTTTGCATGTATTTATTTGCTATTTCTACTTCGTTGTCTGAGAAATGTCTGTTCATTTCAGATGCCCATTTTTGTGGTTTTTAAATTTGGGAGGTCTGATCTTTTTAAGTTCTTTATAGATTCAAGATAGTAGATTTTGTCTGAGGAAGAACAAGTGAAGATTTTTTCCTACATTGTGGGTTGTCTCTTCACACTGCTGGTGGTTTCTCTTGCTGTGCAGAAGCTTTTGAATAAGAAGAGATACCATTTGTTGATTGCTTATGCTAGATCACAGGCAACTGAGGTTTTGTTCATAAAATCTTTTCCTACACCAATGTCTTCAAGGGTTCTACCTAACCTCTGTTCCAACTGGTTCAGAGTTTCTATTTTAATATTTAGATCTTTAATCCATTTTGATTTTAGTTTAGTGCATGGTGAGAGATATAGGTCTAGTTTTGATCTTTGGCAAGGTGAAGTGCAATTTTTCCAGCACCATTTATTAAAGAGGCTATCTTTCCTCCAGTGAGGGTGTTTGGCTCCTTTGTCGAAGATGAGTTGGCTGAGTGTGTCTGGGGTTGTTTCTGCATCTTCTAATCTGTTCCACTGGTCCTCAAGTCTGGTTCTTTGCCAGTACCTTGCAGCTTTTTTCACAGTAGCTTTGTAGTACAGTTGCAGATTGGGGATTGTGATACCCCCTGCCATGTCTCTGTGACCTAGAATTTCTTTTGCTATTCTGGGTCTCTTCTTGCTCCAAATGAATTTTTGGATTGTTTTCTCAAGGTCTATGAAGTATGCTGCTGGGATCTCAATTGGAATTACATTAAAAATATATAGCAGTTTTGGAAGTATGGCCATTTTCACTATATTAATCCTTCCTACCCAGGAGCAGGGGATGTCTGTCCATTTTCTGATATCATCTTCAATCTCTCTTTTCAGAGTGCCATAGTTTTCAGAGAAGAGGTCTTTGATTTCTTTCATAAGGATGATTCCTAGGTATTTCAGTTTTTTGGATGCTATAGTGAAAGGAATTATTTCCCCTATTTCTCTCTCAGTGAGTCTGTCATTGGTGTAGACGAAAGCTATTGATTTTTGTGTGTTGGCCTTGTAACCAGTTACTTGACTGAATTTGGTTATTAAGTCTAGCAGACTTTTGGTGGAGTTCTTGGGGTCGTCTATATAGAGTATCATGTCATCTGGAAATAATGACAATTTGACTTCTTCATTTCCTATCTTTATTCCTTTTATTTCTTCCTCTTGTCTAATTACCATGGCTAATGTTTCCAGAACTATACTGAACAAGAGTGGTGATAGTGGACATGCTTGTCTTGTTCCTGATTTGAGTGTGAAGGATTTCATTTTGTGACCATTTAGTATGATATTGGCTGTTGGTTTTTCATAGATGGCTTCTATCAGTTTGAGGTAGAGACCATCTATTCCAATTTTTTGCAGGGTTTTTATCATAAATGCATGTTGGATTTTTTCAAATGCTTTTTCTGCGTCTATGGAGAAAATCATATGGTTTTTGTCCTTGGTTCTATTTATATAGTGTATTACATTAATTGATTTTCATATATTGAACCATCCCTGCATCCCTGGGATGAATCCTACTTGATCAGGGTGTATGATCTTCTTGATGATGTTCTGCATTCTGTTTGCCAGTATCTTATTAAGGATTTTTGCATCTATGTTCATTAGTGAGATTGGCCTGTAGTTCTCTTTTTCAGTTGCGTCCTTCTCTGCTCTGGGGATCAAGGTGATGCTTGGTTCCAGAAATGAATTTGGGAGTATTGCTTCCCTTTCAATTTCATTGAAGAGTTTCAACAGTAGTGGCAGCAGTTGCTCTCTAAATGTTTTGTAGAATTCAGCAGTGAAGCCATCAGGGCCTGGGCTTTTCTTTGTTGATAAGTTTTTAATTACATTTTCAATTTCATTGGTTGATATTGGGTTGTTCAGAATTTTTAGGTCTTCTTTGTTCAACTTTGGTAATTCCTATGTATCTAGGAATCTGTCCATTTCTTCTGTGTTGTCCATCTTATTGGCGTATAGGTTCTGGAAGTAGGTATTGATGATCCTCTGGATTTCTGCTGGGTCTGTTGTAATTTCCCCCTTTTCACTCCTAATTGCATGGATGTGTGCCTTTTCTTTCCTTTTTCTGACAAGATTGGCTAAAGGTTTGTCAATTTTGTTGATTCTTTTGAATAACCAACTCTTGGCTTCATTGATTTTTTTTATCATTCTCTTAGTCTCCATTGCATTGATTTCTCCTCTGATCTTTATAATTTCCTCCCTTGTATGAGCTTTGGGGTTGTCCTGCTCTTCTTTTTCTAGAAGCTTGAGGTTCAGCATCAGGTTTTTTAATTTGGGTCATTCGGTTTTCTTAATGTGCATATTCACTGCTATGAATTTCCCTCTTAAGACTGCTTTCATTGCCTCCCATAGATTCCGATATGTTGTATTGTTATTGTCATTTAATTGAAGGAACTGTCTGATTTCTTCTTTAATTTCCTCTGTGACCCATTGGTTATTCAGAAGTGTGTTGTTCAATTTCCACATGTTTATGAAATTTTTTGAGTTTCTTTTGCTTTGGATCTCCAATTTCCTCGCACTGTGGTCTGATAATATACAGGGGATAACTTCAATTCCTTTGCACTTACTTAAACATGTTCTATGTGTGAGTAAGTGGTCTATTTTTGAGAATAACCCATGTGCAGCTGAGAAGAATGTGTATTCTGATTTTGTAGGGTGGAAGACTCTGTAAACATCTGTTAAGTTCATTTGTTCAAGAGTTCAATTGAGTTCTAGTATTTCCTTACTTATTTTTAGTCTAGTTGATCTATGTATTTGTGACAGTGGGGTGTTGAGTTCCCCCACTACAATTGTATTAGTGCATATATGACTTTTCCTGTCCATTAGTATTTGTTTTATATAGTTGGGTGCACTAGTGTTTGGTGCATAGATATTTTTGATTGTCATATCTTCCTTTTGGATTCTTCCCTTTACAAGGATATGGTGTCCCTCTTCGTCTCTCTTAATCAGTGTTGGTTTGAAATCTACTTGATCTTCCAAGAGGATAGCTACTCCTGCATTTTTTCGGGGTCCTGTTGCATGGAGTATTGTTTTCCACCCTTTAACTTTCAGTCTATGAGTGTCCTTTTGAATTAAGTGTGTTTCTTGTATGCAGTATCTTCTTGGATTTTGCTTCTTGACCCATTCTGCCAGTCTATTTCTTTTGATTGGTGAATTGAGACCATTAACATTGATGGTTATAACTGAAACATATTGATTTGTCATTGCCGTGACTTTTTCTTTTTGTTGGGTTCTCCCCCTTTACATTTAATTTCTTCTCATGCCAAATGGGTTCATTCTGCTTTGCTTCCTGGGGTTGTGAGTCTCAATGTCTGTTCCTAGGATATTGTGTAAAATTCTTTGGAGTGCTGGTTTGGTATTCACAGAGTTCCTAAGGTGCTCTTTGTCATGAAAATATCTTATTTCTCCATCCATTTTGAAAGATAGTTTTGCAAGGTACATCAATCTGGGTTGGAAGCTGTTTTCTTTTAGGGCTTGGAATATGTCACTCTAAGCTCTTCTTGCCTTGATGGTTTGTGTTGAGAAGTCTACTGTGATTCTGATGGGCTTTCCTTTGTATGAGATTTGTTTCTTTTCTCTGACTGCTTGGAGAACTTTATTCTTCTGTTGTGTTTCTGGAATCTTAACAATTATATGCCTATGTGTAGTTTTTTTTGATCAAGGCTATTTGGAGTCCTATGTGCCTCACTTATCTGTATGTCAAGCTCTTTTCCCCTGCTTGGGAAGTTTTCTGCCATTATTTCTGTGAAGAGATTTTTTATGTCATCTGCGCTCTCTCCTGTTTCTTCATTGAGTCCAATCAGTCTTATGTTATACTTCTTTGCATCATCTAGCAGCTGCTGGATTGATTTCTCATGTTCCCTTATAATTTTGAAGCAATTTTTCTTTTCCTTTTCACTAATTGCAATCTTATCTTCTATATGTGAAATTCTGTCCTCACATTGGCTCATTCTGCTATGTAGACTTTCAATGGAGGTTTTCATGCCCTGAAAATCTATTTGCATCTGTTTTATGGATTCCATTTGTTTCTTATGTTGGGATTCCATCATGTTCCTGAGCTCCTCTCTAGATTTATCAATCATGTCTTGCACTAGGGGCACAATTTCTCCTGTTATCAGAGAAATTATTTCTGATTTCATTTTTTCCATATCCCCTTTTGTTTTCAGTTCAGTGGGTCCATGTGGTTGAGTATCAGAGTGTTCCATGTCATTTCCCTTTGGGGTTGCTGTAGGTGATCTGGAAGTCTGGTTTTGAGACTTATTTACGTGTTTTCTCATTTCGACTGGGGCGGTGGGCTGTTAGTGCCTGCACGGATTACCTCCTCTGAGCTGGGTGAGATGGGACAGGGGCAGGAGGCAGCGTTAGGTATGGTGACCCAAAAGCCCTTTCCTGTGGGCTGGGAGCAGCCAGAGGGATGGTGGCCGGGAAACCCCTTCCTCTGGACCAGGAGCAGTTGGATGGTGGCTCAGAGGCCCCTCCCTCTGGGCCACGAGTGGTGGGAGTGATGGGGGCCCAGAAGCCCCTTCCTCTGGGCCACAAGCAGTGGCACAGAAGGTGGGCCAAAAGCCCTTTCCTCTGGGCTGGGAGCAGCGGGAGAGATGGTGACCGGAAAACCCCTTTCTCTGGACCAGGAGCAGTAGGACAACTGCTCAGAGCCCCTACCTCTGGGCCGGGAACCATGGGACTCAGTACCTTGGTCTGGTGGTCTGGTGTCCTCTGAGTCTTTGTAGTGTGGAATCAGGTTGCTGCCTGTCTGCAGGGGAGTGATTCGGTGTCTTCCGCGTGACTCAGGACCTTGGTAGGGCATGCACAGACCTGCCTGTCTGCAGCGGGCTGATTCAGCATGTGTTCCGTGTGACTCAGGACCTTGGTAGGGCATGCACAGACCTGCCTGTCTGCAGCGGGCTGATTCAGCATGTGTTCTGTGTGACTCAGGACTTTGGTAGGGCATGCACAGACCTGCCTGTCTGCAGCGGGCTGATTCAGAGTGTGTCCAGAATTGTTTTTGATACTCTAGATCTCTTCTGGTTTGAAATGAATTTCAGGACAGTTTTATCTAGTTCTATGAGATATGCTAATGGTCTTTTGATTGAGAATGTACTAGATCTTTATAACAATTTTAGAAGCTTAGCTATTTTCACTATGTTGGTTCTTCCTACCCAAGAACAAGTGATATCTTTCAATTTTCTGATATTTGCTTCAATATCCTTTTTCAGAGTACTGTATTTTTCAATGTAAAGATCTTTTACTTCCTTTGTAAGATTGATTCCTAAGTATTACATTTTTTATGCTATTGCAAAAGATGTTGTTTCCCTAATTTCTCTCTCAGTGATTTTGTTATTTGTACACATAAGTGTTATTGATTTTTCAGTGTTGATTTTGTATCCAGCTATGCTATTGAATATGTTTGTTAAATCTATAGGACTTTTGGTGGAGTTTTTGTGGTCTTATATGTAGAGTATCAGGTCATCTGCAAATACTTATTATTAAAATTCTTCCTTTCCTATCTTTATTCATTTTATTTTTTTCTCCTGTCTAATTGCTCTAGTTAATGTTTTCAGAACTATATTGAATAGGAGTAGTCATAGTGGACATCCTTGTCTTGTTCCTGATTTTAGAGTGAAAGCTTGAAGTTGACCATTTAGCATGATGTTGGCTGTTGGTTTTTCATAGATGACTTTTATAAGATTGAGCAAAACACCATCTATTCTAATTTTCTGTGCGTTCTTTTAAAAATCAGGAATGGGTGTTGGACTTTGTCAAATGTTTTTTCTCTATCTATTGAGATGATCATGTGATTTTTTTTTTTCCCTCTGGCTCTGGTGATATGGTGTATTATGTTTAGTGACTTCTGTATGTCAAACCATCCTTGCATCACTGGGATGAATACGGCTTGGTCATGGTATATAATTTTCCTGATACTTTGCTGCCTTCTCTTTGCCAGTATCTTATTGAGGATTTTAAATTTTTACAAAAGTGCCAAAAACATATGCTGAACTAAAGACAGATTTTTTTTTCTTTTTTTTTTTTCCAAATAATGTTCAGGAAATTGGAGCCCCTTGTACAGAAATTCAAATAGGTCCCTATCACTCACTGTGACATTCAAATTCAAAGAAAATGCATGGAACAGCCTGATATAAAACCAGAAACATCATAATTGCTGAAAGAGAACATAGTAAAAACTCATGAAGCCATACGGACAAGAAAAGACTTTCTGAGTAAGATTCTTAAAGTATAGGGAATAATATCAGTAATCAACAAATAAGACTACATTGAATCAAAAATATTTTCCACAGGAAAGGATTAAATTGATAGAGTGCAGAGACAACCCACTGAATTAGAGAAAAAGTTTCTTTGCTAGTCTTCTGAAAGAGAATTTATATGTAGAATATATACAGAATTTTAAAATTAGGGTTAGGGTTAAGGGTTGGCAATGGGTTAGGGTTAGTGTAAGGAGTCAGGGTTAAGGTTAGGGTTAGGACAAATAAAGAGAGAAAAGAAAAACAAAGAATTTAAAAAATAAATAATATTTGATGAAGATAATAATAATAAATAATATTTAATGAAAATAATGAAGCCAATAAAAATGTGGACAGATGAACAAAACAGATATTTCTCAAAATCTCAGAAAGTATATAAAAAAGTTAAACAACTCTTGACATCAGAGAAATAAAAATTAAAACTATGTTGATAATGCATCTTGCTCCAATCAAAACAGTTATCATTGATGAATCAAAAATGAAGGAAAAAAGAATGAAGGGATGAAAGAAACAAAAAAGAGAAAGCAACAAAGAAAAAGAAAGTGAATGCTGATGAAGATCCAGGAAAATGGTACACTCTTACATTGTTATTGGGGGTGTAAGCAAGTAAAACCACTATGCAAATCAAATTGAGATTACTCAAAAGACTAAATATAAAATTACAATTTGACTTCATACAGCCCTCTTGCACATATTTCTGAAAGAATTAAGGATATATAGATATATACCTATATATTTATAGATCTGTGTTTTAGCAGCATAGTTCAAAATAGTTAAGCTATGGAACAGTTTCAATGTCCCACAGGTGAATGAAGCAAATGTGGCCTATATACACAATAGAATATTATCAAGAAGAATAAAATCATTTTATCATGAAAATATCTTATTTCTCCATCAATTTTGAAAGATAGTTTTGCAGGGTACATAAATCTGTGTTGGAGGCTGTTTTCCTTTAGGGCTTGAAATACATTACTCCAAGCTTTTCTTGCCTTGAGGGTTTGCATTGAGAAGTCTGCTGTGATTCTGATGGACTTTCCTTTGTATGTGACTTGTTTCTTTTCTCTCACTGCTTGTAGAATTCTGTTATTCTGTTGGATTTCTGGAATCCTAACTATTATATGGCTGTATGTAGATTTTTTTTTGATCAAGGCTAATTGGAGTCCTATAAGCCTCACTTATCTGTATGCCAAGTTCTTTTCCCCTCCTTGAGAAGTTTTCTGCCATCCCTTCTGTGAACAATTTTTTAATGTCATCTGCACTCTCTGCTATTTCTTTGTTGACTCCCATCAGTCTTCTGTTATTCTTCTTTGTATTGTTTAGCAGCTGCTGGATTGATTTCTCATGGTCCTTTACAATTTTAAAGCAATTTTTCTTTTCCTGGTCACTAATTCCTGGTCATAATTGCAATCTTATCTTCTATATCTGAAATTCTGTCCTCACATTGGTTCATTCTGCTGTGTAGACTTTCAGTGGAGTTTTTAATCTCCTGGAAATCTGTTTGCATCTGTTTTATGGATTCCATTTTTTTTCCTATGTTGGGATTCCATCATGTTCCTCATATCCTCTATTTTTTATCTTTGTCTCCTCTAGATTTATTAATCATGTCTTGCACTATGGACACAATCTTTGCTGTTATCTGAGAAATTATTTCTGATTTCATTTTTTTCCTGATCCTCTTTTGTTGATAGTTCAGGGAGTCCAGGTGGTTGAGTATCAGATTGTTCCATCTCGTTTCCCTTTGGGGTTGATGTAGGTGATCTGGAAGTCTGTTTTTGAGGCTTGTTTACATGCATTCTCATTTTCAGGGGGTGGGGGGCTCTGCTGCTGGTGCCCCTACTGCTCACCTCCTCTGCCCTAGGAGCCCTGGAATGGTGGCGGGGAGCCTCCTCCTCAGCACTGTGATTGGCTCACCTCCTCTCAAGTTGTCCACAAATAAATAGAAAAGCAGCCATGTTGGGAACTTCAAGACTCTGGAAAATGTTCCATTTTCTTCATCCAGTTAACTCTTTTTGTAATTCACCATTTTTCCTTTTTTTCTTCATCCAAAGTATATTTCTGATATTATTAATATAGTAAGTTTCTTTAATTGTTCTTTATCACCTTCAGAAGTTTGGAGAGGATTCAGTTCATAGTTGGCTGGTTCCAAGGTAGTGTGGCATGGCAGAGGGACATCTCAGAGAAGACAAGCAGCAACAGCAATAAGCAACAAGTGACAAGCCTCTTTCTGTCCCTTCTTTCAAAATTGATGGAGAAATAAGATACTTTCATGATAAAGAAAACCTTAGGAACTTCATGAATACCAAACCAACACTCCAAAAAATTTTAGACAATATCCTAGGAAAAGACAATGAAGATCACAACCCCAGGTAGCCCAGCAGAATGAATCCATTGGGTGTGACAAATTAAATGCAAATGGGGAGAATCCAACAAAAAAAAATGTCATGACAAGGCTTTTAAAACTTTTAACTTCATCTCCCCAATGAATGTATAATTCAATCTTGTTATTGTACTGATTAGTATTTTCCTGATTCTAGTGTTGCACATATTTCCTTGTGCTGTACTGGCTATTTATCATCTTCTTATGTCTACTTTTTAATTGTGTTGTCTATTAATGAGCTGTAAGAATTCTTTATATATTCTGGTCATAGGTTATATGCATTGTAAATATGGTCTGTTTAAGGACTACTTTTCACTTTAATGATGTCATTTAAAGTTCTAAATTTTGATGGAATTTTACTTATCAATTTTTTTGTTTTATACATCATGTTTTTTGTATCCTAGGAAGTTCTTGCCTACCCTAAAATCATAAACATTTCCCTAATAAACAAAAAGAATAAAATCATTTTATTTGAAGGAAAATGGATAGAAATGGAGATTATCATGTTAAGTGAATTTAGCTAGATTCAAAAAGTTAAGTAATGCATTTTTTGTCACATTTACCAACAATGTACCCTGCTATGAATTTTGATAAATATTTGTTTAAAAATCTAAAAAACAACAACAAAAAACAAAACATTAGGCATTTTCTCTTATATGAGGAATTTAAATAAATAAATGAATACATACATAAATAAAGCAAAGAAGTCAGGAAACTAAGAGGTACATTTCTGGAAACAAGAAAGAGACAAGCAGGAATGGGGAAAAAAATCAAGAACTGGTTAATCACTTTTAAATTGATAAAGTTAAGTTAAATGCATGTGCTAATTTCCCAAAATGAACCTCATCCACATGTAATATTAACATGCACTAATAATATATAATGAACAATTTGTGTGGGTCTATAGGTGTCTATAGGTGAATTTACCATTGTTTTTCTTCCAAGTGTTAATTAGTTTCAGTCCCTTCCTAATTATTCTGCTTGTAGCATTATTAATTTCATATTCTTTTCATAGCATAATTTTCATTTTATTTATATTTTTGCTTAACTATTTTGTTTTCTTAATTCATATTTAATACTTTTTTTTTTTTTTTTGGTACTGGGGATCGAATTTGGGTCCCTGTCCTTGCAGCAGGTGACAAAACCACTGAGCTAAATCCCCAGCTCTCATATTTACTACTTTTGAGTTTCATAATATGTGAATTAGAGGCATTATTTTGTGAACTTTCTTACATACAAAATGAGAGTTTTAGGGGTATAAATATTCCAATAACAAATGAATTTTCTCATGCTAATATATGTATTATGTTTATACAAAAATGCAATTTATCTTTTAAAATCTTTTCATATTTCAGTTAAAATTACTTTTAATTTCAATTAAAAGTTTAAAAATAATACGCAAAATCTTTTAATTTTCTTTTCATTTAATATTTGATTCATGAATTATTCTGATTCATGCATTTACTTTCCAAAAATGATTTACTCCAATAATTTTGTTGTATTTAGTTTATTAATTGCACAGTGAACAAAGGATAGACTTGCATGATTTGATATTTTTAAAATTTAGTGAAGCTTTTTGTATAACCTGTATTATAGTATCTTGATGAATATTTTATTCATCAATGTATCTGGAAAAGAATATCTGTTCTGCTACTCTTGAGTGAAATCTCTTTAATTGATAATATTGAACTATTGGTTATACTCATGTTGTATACTCACAGGACCTTTCTGTACTGTTGTTTCACGAGTTGTGAATAAGAAGTATTAAACAAGACTGAAATTGTGGATTTTTTTGTTTTCTTTCCCATTGTATCAATTTTCTTGAACACATAATTTATGATTACAATTAATTTTAATTTCTTGTAATAGTGAATTATATAATCAACCATTTCGCTATAAATACTTCTACAGATTTATTTGTATTGACGTTAGTATTTCATATCTTTTCTCTTACATTTGTTTGAGAAATACATTGCTCTTTATATTTTTAACTCTTTATATTTAAATTGGATCTCTTTTAGGTAACACGGAATAGATGTCACTTATATTTTCCCATTTTGATAATTTTTTTCTTTTAATAAACATACTTAGATTATTTTAGTTTATTATTTTCCTTTTATTTTATCAAAATTTTAATTGCACATCTGTTATAATACTATTGTGTTTTTTAAATTAATTTCATTGGTACATTTTAAGTATACAATATAATGACATTCATCATTGGAAGTTTGCACCTTTACATAATCTCCCTTGGTTATTATTTTTCCCCATTTCCCTGCCCTCCCTTCAACCCCTCCATCCCTCCTTATTTACAAAGAATTTGTTTCCATTTTTTCATTTTCCCATATTAATTCCATTAACTTCTTTCCTTTCCCCTACCCCTCCCACTTCCACTTCCCCTTTGCCCCTTTTCTTCCTATTTCACATTATCTATTACATCTTTTAGTCCTTATTTACACTTTAAATTTCTCACACTAGATAAACTATTTGGTATTTACACAAGTGTGTCCTATTTATTTCACTTAAGAGTATCGCCTCAATGTGCATCCATTTAGCTATAAATGTCTCTAATTTCTCACTTTGTATGGCTGAGTAGTACTCCATTTTATTAAAAACCCCACATTTTCTTTATCCAGTCTCCAGTTGATGGGCACTTGGGCTGCTTCGAAGTTTTAGCTATTACAAATGGTGCTGCTATGAATATGGGTGCAGATCTATCACTGTGGTATTATTCTTTTAATTCTTTGAGGAAGATTCCCAGCAGTGGAATAGCTGGGTCAAATGGGACTTGCAGTCCTAGTTCTTTGAGGTATCTCCATACTGATTTCCACAGTGGTTGCACCAGTCTACTCTCCCACCAGCAGTGGAGCAGGGTTCCTCTTTCCCCACAGCCCTGCCAGCATTTGTTACTGGTTGATTTCATGATAGCAGCCATTATTTCTGGGGTGAGGTGGAGTCTCAGTGTTGTTTTCATTTGCATCTCTCAAAGGACCAGTGATGTCGAACACTTTTTCATGTTTATTTGCTATTTCTATTTCTTTGTCTGAGAAATGTCTATTCATTTCAGATGCCCATTTTTGGATTGGGTCTTTAAATTTAGGATATCTGATTTGTTGATACACTATATTGATACACTATATCAATAGAACCAAGGACAAAAACCGTATGATCATCTCAATAGATTCAGAAAAAGCATTCAACAAAATCCAACACACATTTATGATAAAAACACTACAAAATATTGGAATAGATAGTCTCTAGCTCAATCTGATAAAATTCATCTATGAAAACCCAATAGCCAATATCATACTAAATTGTCAAAAACTGAAATCCTTCACACTAAAATCAGGAACAAGTTAAGGGTGTCCACAGTCACCACTCCTGTTCAATATAGTTTCGGAAACAGCCACAGCAATTAGACAAGAGAAAGAATAAAAGGAATAAATATAGCAAATGAAGAAATCAAATTGTCATTATTTGCAGATGACATGATACCTTATATAGAAGACCCCAAGAACTCCACCAAAAGTTTTCTAAAGTTAATAAGCAAATTCAGTAAAGTAGCTTGATTCAAAGTCAACACACAAAAATCAATAGCTTTCCTCTACACAAACAACAGACTCATTGAGAAAGAAATAGGGCAAACAATTCCTGTCACAATAGCATCCAAAAAACTGAAATACCTAGGAATCAACCTAACAAAAGAACTCAAAACCTCCTCACTGTTGTGTTTTTTGTTTGCCTATTTTATTTGGCTAAACATGCATTGTTAATAGCCTTAATGTCTGGTTGAAGCATGTTGAAATGTGTTTGCATAAATCCACTTTTATATAAGTAATATATAATTTCCACTATTCTAAATGTAATTTGTGAGTTCATAATAAAGGCCAAAAAAGAGACAGTGCAATTAACTCAAAAGTATAATCCAGAAACATAATTGAATGATTTCAGAGAACAAAAACTGGATGTTGAAATATTCTTGCTCACATTATTCATGTTTAATGTTAATAAAGACATATAGTATGATAGCAAATTGTTGAATCATGGAGAGAATTTCAGAAATGTTAAGATGTTTTAACTAAAATAGAATGATCAGGAATGTACCATCGATCTACCTAGTTACATATCTCCATAGATAATGGGATTAGAGAACACATTAAGGTATAATGAACATTAGACAAAAATGAAGACAACTGAGGAAGGTTGAGGGTCATCCTAAAATGAAATAGCCAGAAGGATATAAATGTATTTTTATTGTATATCCTTTTATTGGTACATTTTAGATGTACAATATAATGACTTTTATCATTGGAAATTTGCACCTTTATATATTCCCTTGGTCCTTATTTTTTCCCCTTCCCCTGCTCTCCCTTCAACCCCTCCATCCCTCCCTATTTACAAAGACTTTGCTTCCTTTTTTTCATTTCTCATATTAATTCCATTCCCTTCTTTCCTTTCCCCTGCCCCTCTCTCTTCCCCTTCCCCTTTGCCCCTTTGCTTCCTATTTCACATTATCTATTATACAGAAGGATATAAATGTAAAGCAAAGGAATCTTCAGGAAAATCTATCCGATAGAAGTTTTTTAAGATGGTGCTTTGATTGGAACTTAAATGCTAAAGCCAAAAACAATATAAATACCCATTGTGAAACAGTAATTTTTAAATTGCTTGAGATGTATTACACAGGTAAATGAGTGTTTCTGCAGTTAAATAAATAAATTTTTGATAAGGCCACCCAAGAATTTCACTTCCAGAGTAAGAAGTTACAAAGTGTAATCACAGGTGGTAAGCTATAAATGAAACTTGTAGCTATAAATTGTAGAGCTATAAATTATAGAGCTATAAATTGTATATATCTCCACCTCTATCCATATATGTGTCTATAATAACTTCCTTTTTCTGTGTATCTATCATCTATATCTCTAACTACCTAACAAGACTATGATTTTTTTTTTTAGTATCCCTAATTTCAATCCAATACTCTAGGGTTGTTTTTTTTTTTGCTTTGATTATATGGTATGTTTAATTGCAATATTCTTTCTGATTTTGCTAGGCTTTTTTGTTTAAATATTTGAGAAACCTTTCTCTGACAATGAGAATTCTGATTCCTGTCAATTTCAATATATTTATTTATGTGCTAAATAATCCATGTTACATTCATGCTAGTCACGACCTTTTCATCTGACACCAGCACTACTTTTGGAGACTAATATGGCCTTTTCTGTAGCCCCATCATCTTTGTGGCCATACTACCACTTTTAATGGAAGAGGAGGAAAAGATAAGTCAAAATTAATAATTTTAAGATTTTAGCCAAAAATGTATGTGATAACCAATTACAATGATGGTTTAATATGTTGATTTTTCATATTTAGTTAGTATATGTTAAATTATTTTGTCTTAATATTATTAGCTTGTTCCTTAAGGGTATTAAATCAAAAGTATTTGAGAATTGGCTTCTTATGGACTTAATTTTGTATCACATTTCAAAATATAACTCTGTTAGTCAGCTTCCACCACTGTGACAAAATCCAAGAAAAATAGTTTAAGGAAGACTGGTTTTGGCTCATAGAATCAGAAGTTTCATTCCATGGTCACTTTAGTTCTTTGTTTCTGGGCCTGTAATGAGGCAGGACATAATGATATGGAAAACATGTTGGGGCAAAGCTGTTCACCATGTGTCACCAATGACGCACAGAGGAAGGGTGCAGGGACTAAACATACTCTTCAAGAATTCTCACCCCAGAGACTTAACCCCTCCAAACTAGTCCTCACCTCTCAGAATTTCCACAGCTTCCCAGTAGCCCATTTACCTATGAAGCCAACAGTGGATTAATCCACTGATAAGGGTAGAGCCATCATGAACTAATTGTTTCCCCAAACTTCCACCTCAGAGCACTGTTGCACTGGAGACTAATCCGTCAACACATGAGCTTCTGGGGATAGTTGGGAGTAATCAATAAAAGTAACCTTTGTTTTGCATTTACTGTTGAATTTGATTTTGAAGAAAATTTATGAACCAGATGCATTTGCAGTCATGTAAACCCTGAACACTTTTAAGTCTTCTTTGTGAAAGGAATTGGAAACTGTAGTGTATGAAATCAAAACAAGATTTTAAATAGCGTCTTTTTTTCTTATGACTGTGAAATATTACTTGCATATGCATCAAAGTATTTGAATAAAAAGTGAATTCTATCTCCTCATTTTTAATTAATATTTGGTATTACTGGTGGTATCCATATATATGCTAATTCTATTTAATTAAATATTATGTCTTGAAAGATGACTTCATTCTAATTTTAGTTTGATTTATATTTGAAGTTTTATAAGGTATTATGGATGTTAATTCATAGTGAAAAATCTAAATTATCTGTAATAAATCAACACATTTAAGGGCTTATACTTGTAGCCACTACAACTCATATAAACTGTATAGATTTCATAGTGGCTCCATTCTGTTTAATATTTCTAATATATTAATTCTAGTTTAGTGATAGTTTACATTTCATGGATTTGATAAATAAGGACCTTTAGATGTTGCCCTGAATTTCCATATTTAGAATACGTTTATAGTTTCTATCCAAATCTGAAATAATTTTCAATATTAGTGATATACATTGATCCCAGGGCCTTCTCACTGAGGTACTTTCCCAGCCCTTTTTATATTATTTTATTTATTTTAAATTTTGAAATGTTTTCACTGAAGAACTGCATTGCCAAAGCTGACTTAGAATTTGATCTTCCTGTCTCACCTCCCAAGAGTGCTGGAATTCTAGGCATGCAACATCACACCCAGCCAGAAATGCTATTTATTACCTACATCTATAATCTTTATATTTCTGTTAAAACCAAGTAGCCTTAGAAGTTTTTCTCTATTTTGGAAGGTTTATTCAGAAGCATCATGAAGACACAGACCAAAACAATTGCAAATATATATATATATATATATACACATATATATATTCGATAATACATTTATTTTTCTTAAGAGGTATATCTTACTCTAAATTTTTTCACGGCAATAAAATAAAATAAATATTTGCAAGACATTGAGTGACCTCCTGCAACATTGTAAAATGTCACTATAAAACAAGTTTTTGTAAAGTAATAGGCCATATACTCAATCAGATTCTTAAGGAGCCAGAAGGAAACATGGCCCCAGACTTCTTGAGTGTTCAGAAAAAGCAAAATGCAACAGTGAAGAGAAATGTAAACATGTTACAGTAATACAATGTATATAAAACTGTGAATTTAAAGTTATTTAATATAAAATATAATATTAATGTCCATCATTTACTTGAAATGTATATGAGAGGCCAGTCATTGGCAAGCATTTTTTATGTATATTAACTCATTTCAGACTTTGATTGACTGTCATAACCTTGACACATTTGAAGATTTTCGTGAAATGATTTGTAAATGTCTCAGTGAAAAGTTTTGTAAAATATTTCTTTATGATTAGACCCAGGCTGTACATGTTTTACAGATGTAGTATGGGAAAGATGCTATATTTTCACTAGACCCTATTGGGTACTACTTTATTATATCTTTCAGGGTTGTCTATTGCTGAGGTACTTTATTTCTATTTGGACTTAAAAATATTTTGTGAGGAAGTACTGTGAAATTTTGTATAATTCCTTTCATAATCAACCTTTCCATTTATTCATTCATATGCATAATGACTCATAGATTTCTCATTGATTTTTTTATTCATTAAGTTTCTTGGTCCATTTTAGGTATACAATGTAATGACATTCACCATTGGGAATTTGTACCTTTACGTGATATATCTTGGTTCTTATTTGTTTTCCTATTCCTTTGCCCTCCCTTCAAACCCTCCACCTCTAGCTATTTAAAAAATCTTTGTTTCCATTTTTTCCTTTTCTCATATTTATTCCTTTCCCTTCTTCCCTTTCCCCAACCCCTCCCACTTCCCCTTCTCCTTCAGACATTTTTTCCCTATTTCACATTATCTATTATACATTTTAATCCTCATTTACAATTTCAGATTCTCATACCAGAGAAATTATTCAGTATTTGCTCATGTGTGTCCTATTTTACTTAAGAATATGGCCTCAATGTGCTTACATTTAGCTATAAATGTCTCTAGTTTCTCATTCTTTATGGCTGAATAGTACTCCATTTTATGTTTAAAAAATCACATCTTCTTTATCCAGTCACCAGTTAATGGGCAATTGGGTTGTTTCCAAGCTTTAGCTATTACAAACTGTGCTGCTATAAACATGGATGTGCATATATCACTGTGGTATGATGCTTTTAATTCTTTTGGGAAGATAGCAAACAGGGGAATAGCTGGGTAAAATGGCACCTCTAACCCTTGTTTCTCAGGTATCTCCATACTGATTTCCACAGTGGATGAACCAATCTGCCATCCTACCAAAAATGGAGAAGGGTTCATTTTCCCCTACAACTCCACCAGCATTTGTTATAGGTTGACTTCTTGATAGCAGATGGAATCTTAGCATTATTTTCATCTGCATCTCTGGAACAAGCAGTGATATTGAACATTTTTGCCTATTTTTATTTTCTGCTTCTACCTCTTCATCTGAGAAATGTCTGTTTATTTCAGATCCCCATTTTTGAATTGGGTCTTTAAATTTGAGGGGGTCTGATTTTTTTCTAAGTTCTTTATTATTCTATATAATAGTCCCTTGTCTGAGGAACAGCTGGTAAAACTTTTTCCCTCATTGTAGGTTGTCTCTTAGCTGTGTTGGTGGTTTCTTTTGCAGATGAATATAAATATATATATATATATATATATATATATATATATCAAACATATAAAAAATTTAAAAATAGAAAGAGCTATAATCTCCCAAAAGATATTCTTCAATTTAAACCAGATAAGTTCATGAAAAAAATAAAAAGCCTCAAACTAGAATGCCAAAGAAATGGCTGACCAAAAAAAAATTATCCTTTGCCAGTCAAATAATTTTTGTTGTTTCTGTTCCTCAGGAAATCATATGGATTTTATAGTGGATGTTTATTACATATACCTACATACATTAGAACAACACTGACTAGAAAATTTCACTGTACTCTCTTCCAAATTAGAAATTTTAATATAATTGTCAGATTGTCTGTTGCTGATAGGTGAATTTCATGTTGACTGTGTTTCCTGTATAAACCATATACTATGGATTCTGGATTAGGAAGTAGACACAAAAACAGGATTGAAAATTTCTGGATTATAAACTGCTTTCTTTATATTCCCTTTGTGAAGAGTACCATATTTTACAAAGAAGTAATCAATTCTGAGAATGCACTCAGAAAAAGGTCAATAGTGGATCCACTTACTAGTGACATTGTCATACCAGAGGGAACAGAAACCAAGAGAACATACATAAACAATGAAAATTATGCGCTTTAAAATAAATCTAGCATCAGACCTTCCTAGCTTCTATAGTATAGATTATATAGTATACAGGTCTCCTTTATTATTTAACACATTTTATCTTGAGTGTCTCATTATTAACTAATATAAACAATATTATAAAATTTAATAAGATAAAGCCATGAATGAATAAAACTCATAATAGAGTTTGTCAATACATTTTGGTACCTCACTTATTTAAAAAAAGGTTTAAAAATCTCAGAAAGATTCATAAAGCTTAACAAAGAAGTTTACATTCAGTTTTTGGACACTCTATGGTTTTGCTTTTCATTATTTGGTGGGTTTTTTGTTTTTTTGTTTGTTTGTTTTATGTTTTTTGTTTGTTTGTTTGGTACAGGGGATGGAACTCAGGACCTCGCGCTTGCCAGGCTGGCGCAGTGACACAGCTACATCCCCAGCCCTCTTTTCATCTTTTGGATATGGCATGTGGAAGCTTAAAGTGCAGAGCATTTTTGTTTATGTACTTTTGACTTACAAAATATTTGGAATATCTGTGTATGTGGTTACATATGTAGTTCATTTATTTTTATTTATAAATGCATCACAATTTTTTCTTATATGTATGATGGATATTGGATTTAAGCTTTAACAAAAAATGTTGATTAGATACGTTGTGTGTTTCCATACCTACAAACAAGCCACGTTCTTTCTCAGAATGTGCCCCTATTTTGAATTTGCATGCTCAATAAGGTTTTCTGGATTTTTTTTTCTGAGAGAAGAATCTCTATGCAAAGATTTCCAGAAGACTAGAATCTTACTGAAGAGCTCTTAAGATGTTTTCCCTTTGTCACTCTTCCTAAGAAAGATGGCGAGGAAGTGTGAACAACCAGATTGTAAATTCAAGGGGTAAAACTTCTAAAGCTTAACGAAGTATCCTCATATGGCAACATTGAATTGACATGTAGCTATTGAAATCATTTTTAATTTTACAATTTTGCTTTAGTAATCTTAAACTTTTAGAGCTCAGAAACCATAAAAATATTTTCTGATAGTTTAAAATTTAGAGTATGGTTTTTGGTCCTCTGAATCAGTAGTATGGACATTTATAAGTGACCCTGAAATTCTAATAGGTAAATTATAATTCCTATCCTTTTACCTGAATTTGCATAATTTTTATAATACACAACATGTTATACTGAAAAATCAAGTGAGATCTGTTGCTACCTTGAATGTGTAAAATCTAGACAAACAATATGATAAAATTAAATATAACATATTGTCCTTGGTCAATATCACCATGTACTAAGTTCTAAAATCATGTTGAAATACATTAAAAGTTCTCCTCTTTCCCACAATTTGTTGAATATATTGATTTATATGTAAATAGACCCGGTATAATTACAGTGTTAAGGTAATCTCTTGCCTCTAAAAATGTACTGTATGTCTAAGAGAGCAAAAACTAATTAAGAAACTGCCATAATATTACTATACAGTTTTTGAATGTAACTTATGACTATGAATCATTTAACTTTTTTTTTTTTTTAACCACAGACCTTTTTGGACAGAACCCTACCATCACTGGACTATTATTTAAAACTAGATATTATAAAATTCAATTTTATTAGTAAAAATGAACTAGACCAAGATTATTTACAATTTTAGGAGAACTCCTCTTTGGCATAAACAGAAGCATTTCACGTTATATAGTACTGTAATTGAATTGTTTTAATATTGCAGATTTTTATTTCTTTATTTTTTTATTTTGAAGAAATACTAAAGCTAAATCATTTTTCTGAACACATGTAAATTTCTAGTGATGCACTCAGCATCTCTGTCATGATTCCATATGAAAACTGTTTTAAGTATTAAAATATCTCTATTCTTTTAAAACACCAGTCACAGTTTGTTGAAAATATAATTATATTTGTAGTACTAATAAATAAGAAAATAAAGAGGAAAGAATGGCACAAAGTTACTATTCAATAAATATTTATTGAATGAATGAAGCAAGGTTGTAAAAATTTTGGCTCTAAGAACACCTTTTTTAAATCTAACTAGTTATAAGAAAGAAATATTTTACTTGGAAATTTTTATGCCTCAGCATTTCTGTTCCCCAAATGAGGTTTTTGATTCTAGCTAGACAATAGTAACACCAGTTTTTGCCTTCCAGGAGTTCTTGACCAATTATTTTGTTTATCTGTGTTTGTTTGTTTTTTGCCTCCATATTGCCATCATTTTAGTTATTTACTAATTCTTTCATAATACTTACAATTACTATGTGCAAGCACTTTGATGTTTTTCAAAAGAAACAAAGCTTTAGAATCACTTTCTTGCCTACCAGAATAAATGATCTATCTAGTGATCAACAACAACAAAATTCAAGAAACTGTTATATAATATTATTGTAAAGGCATGATTTCTTGGTCACTTTCCTGTTAGTGAAACACAACACCAACACCTCTGCAAGGTAAAACAGGAGAGGTTTGTTTTGTCTCATGTTTATTAGAGATTCATTTCACTATCAGCTGGCTCTATGGTAGGATGGATATGGTAGAAGTGTCTGGTGAAGGAATGCTGCTCATGGGGGCCAGAAAAAACTTTCTTTTATCTTTGAAAGAAACTTAAGTTTTCTATTTATGTTTCAGTTTTATTTTCTAGTCGGTGTTTTCTCCTGTATTCTCAGGCAGCCACAATATTAAATTCATCCAAAAATGTACATCTCCAGTGACATTAGTGGTGATAGATTTTCCCCCCTTTGGTGAAGTACAGATACTCCTTCACAATTACTAAAGAAATGCAATGGCCCTTTGAAGAATGATGTAACCTATCTCCTGAGATTTTACTCTCACCAGTGAAGTAATAATCTAAGATATGTCTCCTGTGCTGTGGTGTATTACTTCACCTCATGAACCATAGATAATTAAAGAAAAGAGAAAAATAGCACAAAAAATTTGGTTGTAAAATACGAAGATATATTGATACAATATTTATGATTTGAAAACAAAGATATTTTCAATCTTTTGTAGTTACCTATGTGGACCTTAAACAGCTTATAGCATGAAATAATTTATATGTTTTAAATTAGAATTATGAGGGTAAAATGCACTCTTGTAGTGGATTTCAAATCCTTAAGAGAAAATTTATACAACTAATTTTATTTTTACATATATAAGTCAACAGTCACAAAAATGATCTTTATCTTCTATCACTTCAAATGCAAAATATTAATTTCTAATATTTGCTACTTTATGTATAGTTTCATCATTGGTCCATCCTAGATCTTTTTGTTTTGTTTTGCTTAAATATTTACAAATGGAATTCATCCATATTCCACTTACATATTCCCCAGTCCAATAATAAACCTTAATGGAATATATTTTTCCAACATACTTTTCTTTATCTAAACATGTAATGTATTTGCTTTAAAATATGCATGTGTTCACATACAGAAACACATATGCATATGTGTGTGTGTATTGATATTTGGCACGCTTAGAACTACTGTTTCTCAGGGGAAAAATACTTGAGCTGTAATATTCCTTTTTCTCCATAGAACTGATACTCCTACCATAGCCACCTTCAAGTTTTCAGCATGTTTTTTTGGTAAATGCAGTGCACAGTATGTAATATTGAATATTATTTAGTAATGTTTCCCATGTAGATACAAAATATACAAATAACCAAAAGATAAAATAAGTGGATTACATTGAAATAATATCTGAAGATGAGTATTTTCTGATTTTTATGGTTTGCATAAGTTTAAATATCTTCATTTTTAATTGTAGTTGTATTATTCGCCACCAAGTTCAAGTCATTTTTTTTTTTGTATTATATTCTTTTATTGGTACATTGTAGGTATACAACACAATTACATTTCTCATTGGGAATTGTACTTTTATATAATGCATCTTGGTTCTTATTTTTTCCCCATTCCTAGCCCTCCCTTCACACCCTCCACCCTTCCCTATTTACAAAGACTTTATTTCCATTTTTTCCATTTCTCATCATTTCTCCTTTCCCTTCTTTCCTTTCCTCTGCCCCTCCCACTCCCCCTACCCCTTTGGACCTTTGCTTCCTATTTTACATAATTGATTATTCATTCTAATCATTGGTACATTTTACGTATACAATATAATGACATTCATCATTGGAAATTTGCACCTTTACATAGTCTCCCTTGTTTCTTATTTTTCACCCTTGCCCAGCCCTCCCTTCAACCCCTCCAGTCTTCCCTATTTACAAAGATTTTGTTCCTATTTTTCCATTTTCCCATATTAATCCCATTTCCTTCTATCCTTTCCCCTAGCTCTCCCACTTCCTTCCACTTTGACCCTTTTCTACCTACTTCACATTACCTATTATACATTTCGTCCTTATTTACACTTTCAGCTTCTCACATCAGAGAAACTATTCGGTATTTACACGTGTGTCCTATTTATTTTACTTAAGAGTATTCCCTCAATGTGCATCCACTTAGTTATAAATGTCTCTAATTTCTCATTTATTATGGCTGAGTAGTACTCCATTTCATAAAAATAAAACACATTTTCTTTAACCAGTCTGCAGGTGATGGGCATTTGGGCTGTTTCCAAGTTTTAGCTATTACAAACTGTGCTGCTGTGAACATAGGTGCATATATATCACTGTGGTATGATTCTTTTAATTCTTTGGGGAAGATCCCCAGCAGTGGAATAGCAGGGTCAAATGGGAATTCCAGGCCTAGTTCTTTGAGGTATCTCCATACTGATTTCCACAGTGCTTGCACCAGTCTACACTCCCACCAGCAGTGGAGCAGGGTTCTTCTTTCCCCACAGCCCCACCAGCATTTGTTATTGGTTGATTTCATGATAGCAGCCATTCTTTCTGGAGTGAAGTGGAATCTCAGAGTTGTTTTCATTTGCATGTCTCAAATGACCAGTGATGCATTTTTTCATGTATTTATCTGCTATTTCTACTTCTTTGTCTGAGAAATGTCTGTTCATTTCAGATGCCCATTTTTGGATTGGGTCTTTGAATTTGGGAGGTCTGATCTCTTTAAGTTCTTTATAGATTCAAGATAGTAGACCTTTGTCTGAGGAAGAGCAGGTGAAGATTTTTTCCCACATTGTGGGTTGTCTCTTCACACTGCTGGTGGTTTCTCTTGCTGTGCAGAAGCTTTTTAATAAGAAGAGATACCATTTGTTGATTGTTTATGCTAGATCATGAGCAACTGAGGTTTTGTTCATAAAATCTTTTCCTACACCAATGTCTTCAAGGGTTCTACCTAACCTCTGTTCCAACTGGTTCAGAGTTTCTATTTTAATATTTAGATCTTTAATCCATTTTGATTTTAGTTTAATGCATGGTGGAAGATACACATCTAGTTTTAATCTTTGGCAAGTTGAAGCCCTATTTTTCCAGCACCATTTATTAAAGAGGCTATCTTTCCTCCAGTGAGGGTGTTTGGCTCCTTTGTCAAAGATGAGATGGCTGAGTGTGTCTGGCGTTGTTTCTGCATCTTCTAATCTGTTCCACTGGTCCTCAAGTCTGTTTCTTTGCCAGTACCATGCTGTTTTTATCACAGTAGCTTTGTAGTATGGTTGCAGGTTGGGGATTGTGATCCCCCCTGCCATGTCTCTGTTCCCTAGAATTGCTTTTGGTATTCTGGGTCTCTTCTTGTTCCAAATGAATTTTTGGATTGTTTTCTCAAGGTCTATGAAGTATGCTGCTGGGATCTCAATTGGAATTGCGTTAAATCTATTTAGCAGTTTTGGAAGTATGGCCATTTTCACTATATTAATCCTTCCTACCCAGGAGCAGGGGATGTCTGTCCATTTTCTGATATCATCTTCAATCTCTCTTTTCAGAGTGCCATAGTTTTCAGAGAAGAGGTCTTTGATTTCTTTCATAAGAATGATTCCTAGGTATTTCAGTTTTTTGGATGCTATTGTGAAAGGAATTATTTCCCCTATTTCTCTCTCAGTGAGTCTGTCATTGGTGTAGACGAAAGCTATTGATTTTTGTGTGTTGACCTTGTAACCAGCTACTTGACTGAATTTGGTTATTAAGTCTAGAAGACTTTTGGTGGAGTTCTTGGGATCCTCTATATAGAGTATCATGTCATCTACAAATAATGAAAATGTGACTTCTCCATTACCTATCTTTATTCCTTTTATTTCTTTCTCTTGTCTAATTACCATGGCTAATGTTTCCAGAACTATACTGAACAAGAGTGGTGATAGTGGACATGCTTGTCTTGTTCCTGATTTGAGTGTGAAGGATTTCATTTTGTGACCATTTAGTATGATATTGGCTGTTGGTTTTTCATAGATGGCTTCTATCAGTTTGAGGTAGAGACCATCTATTCCAATTTTTTGCAGGGTTTTTATCATAAATGCATGTTGGATTTTTTCAAATGCTTTTTCTGCGTCTATGGAGAAAATCATATGGTTTTTGTCCTTGGTTCTATTTATATAGTGTATTACATTAATTGATTTTCATATATTGAACCATCCCTGCATCCCTGGGATGAATCCTACTTGATCAGGGTGTATGATCTTCTTGATGATGTTCTGCATTCTGTTTGCCAGTATCTTATTAAGGATTTTTGCATCTATGTTCATTAGTGAGATTGGCCTGTAGTTCTCTTTTTCAGTTGCGTCCTTCTCTGCTCTGGGGATCAAGGTGATGCTTGGTTCCAGAAATGAATTTGGGAGTATTGCTTCCCTTTCAATTTCATTGAAGAGTTTCAACAGTAGTGGCAGCAGTTGCTCTCTAAATGTTTTGTAGAATTCAGCAGTGAAGCCATCAGGGCCTGGGCTTTTCTTTGTTGATAAGTTTTTAATTACATTTTCAATTTCATTGGTTGATATTGGGTTGTTCAGAATTTTTAGGTCTTCTTCGTTCAACTTTGGTAATTCATACATATCTAGGAATCTGTCCATTTCTTCTATGTTGTCCATCTTATTGACGTATAGGTTCTGGAAGTAGGTACTGATGATCCTCTGGATTTCTGCTGGGTCTGTTGTCATTTCACCCTTTTCATTCCTAATTGCATGGATTTGGGTCTTTTCTTTCCTTTTTCTGACAAGGTTGGCTAAAGGTTTGTCAATTTTGTTGATTCTTTCGAATAACCAACTCTTGGCTTCATTGATTTTTTTGTATCATTTTCTTAGTCTCCATTGCACTGAATTCTCCTCTGATCTTTATAATTTCCTCCCTTGTATGAGCTTTGGGTTTGTCCTGCTCTTCTTTTTCAAGAAGCTTGAGGTTCAGCATCAGGTTTTTTAATTGGGTTCGTTCTGTTTTCTTAATATGTGTGTTCACTGCTATGAATTTCCCTCATAAGACTGCTTTCATTGCATCCCATAGATTCCGATATGTTGTATTGTCATTTTCATTCAATTGAAGGAAATGTCTGATTTCTTCTTTAATTTCCTCTTTGACCCACTGGTTATTCAGAAGTGTGTTGTTCAATTTCCACATGTTTATGAAATTTTTTGAGTTTCTTTTGCTATGGATCTCCAATTTCATCACCCTATGGTCTGATAATATACAGGGTATAACTTCAACTCCTTTGCACTTACTTAAACATGTTCTACGTGTGAGTATGTGGTCTATTTTGGAGAATGACCCATGTGCAGCTGAGAAGAATGTGTACTCTGATTTTGTGGGGTGGAAGACTCTGTAAACATCTGTTAAGTTCATTTGTTCAAGAGTTCGATTGAGCTCTAGCATTTCATTACTTATTTTTAGTCTAGTTGATCTATCTATTTGTGACAGTGGGTTGCTGAGTTCCCCCACTACAATTGTATTAGTGCATATATGATTTTTCATGTCCATTAGTATTTGTTTTATATAGTTGGGTGCACTAGTGTTTGGTGCATAGATATTTATGATTTTCTTCTCTTCCTCTTGGATTCTTCCCTTTACAAGGATGTAGTGTCCTCCTTCATCTCTCTTAATCAGTTTTGGTTTGAAATCTACTTGATCTGCCAAGAGGATAGCTACTTCTGCTTTTTTTTGGGTTCCTGTCACCTGCAGTATTGTTTTCCACTCTTTAACTTTCAGTCTATTAGTTTCCTTTTGAATTAAATGTGTTTCTTGTATGCAGTATATTGTTGGATTTTGCTTCTTGACCCATTCTGCCAGTCCATTTCTTTAGATTGGTGAATTGAGACCATTAACATTGATGGTTATGACTGAAATGTATTGACTTGTCATTGCCATGACTTTTTCTTTTTGTTGGGTTCTTTCCCTTTATATTTAATTTCTTGTCATGCCAGATGGGTTGATTCTGCTTTGCTTCCTGGGGTTGTGATCCTCCATGTCTGTTCCTAGGATATTGTGTAAAATTCTTTGGAGAGCTGGTTTGGTATTCACAGAGTTCCTAAGTTGCTCTTTGTCATGAAAGTATCTTATTTCTCCATCCATCTTGAAAGAGTTTTGCAGGATACATCAATCTGGGTTGGAGGCTGTTTTCTTTTAGGTCTTAGAATATGTCACTCCAAGGTCTTCTTGCCTTGATGGTTTGTGTTGAGAAGTCTGCTGTGATTCTGATGAGCTTTCCTTTGTATGTGATTTGTTTCTTTTCTCTGACTGCTTGGAGAACTTTGTTCTTCTGTTGTGTTTCTGGAATCTTAACAATTATATGCTTATGTGTAGATTTTTTTTGATCAAGGCTATTTGGAGTCCTATATGGATCACCTATCTGTATGTCAAGCTCTTTTCCCCTGCTTGGGAAGTTTTCTGCCATTATTTCTGTGAAGAGATTTTTTATGTCATCTGCACTCTCTCCTATTTCTTCTTTGAGCCCAATCAGTCCTATGTTATTCTTTATTGCATCATCTAGCAGCTGCTGCATGGATTTCTCATGTTCCAGTATAATTTTGAAGCAATTTTTCTTTTCCTGGTCACTAATTGCAATCTTATCTTCTATATGTGAAATTCAGTCCTCACATTGGCTCATTCTGCTGTGTAGACTTTCAATGGAGTTTTTCATGTCCTGAAAATCTATTTGCATCTGTTTTATGGATTCCATTTGTTTCTTATGTTGGGATTCCATCATGTTCCTGAGCTCCTCTCTAGATTTATTAATCATGTCTTGCACTAGGGGCACAATTTCTCCTGTTATCAGAGAAATTATTTCTGATTTCATTTTTTCCAGATCCCCTTTTGTTGCCAGTTCAGTGGGTCCATGTAGTTGAGTATCAGAGTGTTCCATGTCATTTCCCTTTGGGGTTGCTGTAGGTGATCTGGAAGTCTGGTTTTGAGACTTATTTATGTGTTTTCTCATTTCGACTGGGCCAGCAGGCTGTTAACACCTGCACAGATTACCTCCTCTGAGATGGGAGAGGTGGGACAGGGGCAGGGAGCAGCAGTAGTGATGGTGACCCTAAAGCCCTTTCTTGTGGGCTGGGAGCAGCTGGAGTGATGTTGGCCGGGAAACCCCTTCCTCTGGACCAGGAGCAGTTGGATGGTGGCTCAGAAGCCCCTCCCCCTGGCCGGGTGTGGTGGTAGGGATGGTGGCCTGGAAGCCCCTTCCTCTGGGCCAGGAGCAGCGGGACAGTAGGTGGGCCAGAAGCCCTTTCCTGTGGGCTGGAAGCAGCGGGAGAGATGGTGACTGGGAAGCCCCTTCCTCTGGACCAGGAGTAGTGGGACGACGGCTCAGAATCCCTTACCTCTGGGCCGGGAACAGTGGGACTCAGTGCCTTGGTCTGGTGTTCTGGTGTCCTCTGTGTCTTTGTAGTGTGGAATCAGGTTGCTGCCTGTCTGCATTGGGGTGATTCGGTGTCTTCTGCGCGACTCAGGACTTCAGTAGGGCATGCACAGACCTGCCTTTCTGCAGCGGGCTGATTCGGCATGTGTTCCACGTGACTGCGGACCTTGGTAGGGTGTGGGCAGACCTACCTGTCTGCAGAGAGGTGATTGGGCGTCTTCCGCGTGACTCAGGACCTAGGTAGGCCAAGTTCAATTCTTGAAAATGTCACAATCGGCTCTCACAGGCTTTTATAAACTAATTCCACAACATCATTGTTTCTAGGACTAGAGAATGTCCTGGATAGCAATCTGAGCTCATTTTACTTTGCATGTTGTACTTTAAATAACAAAGCAATTACTCAACACTCTTGATATAAAGGAATTTGAGAGCTATCCTAACGTTCATAAATTCAGTATTGACATTATTGGTATAAGTATTTTGTGACAAGTTTTTTTTTTTTTACTTGAATGCCAGTTGTGTTTTTGTACCTTTTAATTTTAATTTTTGTGTTTTTAACTTTTTAATTTTATTTTTATTTTTTTTGTTTTTTTTTTAGACAGAGTCTCACTATGTAGTTCAAGCTGGCCTTGAATTCACTATGTAGTCTAAGCTGGTCTTTAGCAGTGATTCTTCTGCCTCAGCTTCCCAAGTCCTAGGACAAAAGCCATGAGTTACTATGCCCTGCTAGTTTTATATTTTGTTCATTATTGGATTTAATTAGAACAAAAAATTGAACAGAAGAAAAATTGAGCTATGTACTCAGCCTTTTTAATTTTTATTTTAATTCTTATTTTGAGACAGGTTCTCTGTGAGTTGCCCCAGTTGACCTTGAATTTTTGATGCTCCTGTCTGACCAACCCAAATAGCTCAGATTATAGTCACAAGTATAGTGGCTTATCTAATATTTATCCAATAGGGAAATGAGTCTTGTAGCAAGGGTATATGGAAAGAACAAAGGCATTCCTGGAAAGGGTTGGGTCCATATGTTCTGGTCACCCATCTATGGATCTGATTCTTATCTAGGCCCACTCAACCAGGTGGTGCTAATTACAGTATAATCTCATTACTATTTATTTCTAGGGAGGCTTGCAGGCCTATAGCATCTCCTTCTCAAGGTCTCATTCCCTTCAGATTCACCTCCAACCATAACTTTTTGTGCCTCATCTTTCTTGCCGACTACCTGAGGGCCCAGTTCCCATCTGACAGCATATTAATTTATCTCTACATAGCTATCTATAATTATATTGCTAGATAACTAAGTCTGGAACTAAAATTCCAATTTTATCATTGATTCTTCCACTTTGCCTGCTGTTGTGCTGCTGTGGTAGTTATTTAACATCCTCTGCCTTCTATGTCTGTGTCTCTCTAAAATCTTTAACTGTGCATGTCATGAGCTCTTAAGGATTAAATGAGTTAGTATTTAATGTGGGCCTGTCCAGTGGCACAGTTGGTTAGCATGTGGCATTTATAGTATTTAAAATCTACTCAAGACAGTGTCCCAACAAATAAATATTTTATCAATGCTTGCTATGTAACTACATCACAGTATGTTTAATGTCTGCAGTCATTTAAATATATGTATCACAATGCATTAATCATTTCTCTTTTTATTATGTACTTATTGAATGATAGATAAAATAGTTATAATAAATTAATTGAATATAGCAGACATAATTAACGAATTGATCAATATCTAATTAAAACAACTCACAATTGAGTGTTAGTTAATAAGTTTTGTATTTCTGGTTAAGACTAAAAAGAATGACAGTATAGAAAAGAGTATGTCACCCTTCCTGAAATAACAAAAGCAAAGCTAACTAAGCATTAAGTATATTGCATAAGTATGCAAAATCAAACCAATCTCAATAGGTAATTATGTTAAATATTTTTATTTAAATATTTAAATATTTAATTTTTAAATTTTAAATCCAAGACAGTGTTTATACAAATATCAAGAAAGAATTAAATGAATATAAAGTTTTATCAGACCAAAAATATCTCATGGTAGTTCTCTCATAAAATTTACTAAGATCTCTGATTTTTAAACACAATATGAAGAAGTATGAATGACATGAACAGAAACATATTTTTTATTACTCATAAGTAATATTTGTTCAGAATAAAAAAGTTAAAAAACATTAAAATTAGATTACTAGGTATACTTATTAATAAATTTTTAAAAGAAAGTAGAAAATTTATACAAAATAATTTTTAAGATTAGGATAGTCCATCTACTTAACTGATATAATTTCAGATTCATAAAAGATCAGGTCCTATAATATTTTTAATTTAGTATGCAATCACCTTATTTATAAATGTATCATATCAGTATGTTAGGAGATTCAGTCCTATGAATTTTATTTTCTCTACCAAATTCTCAAAAATGATCAAAATTTAATTTCAATGATCAACACAAAGCATAGTACATTTCTATTCACAAATGTTTTCAGTGTGTTTTATAATATAAGGTGTAGGTAAGTAAGAGCTTATTTAATTTCTAATGAAACTATGACTAAATACATGTGAGGAACATGGCCAACACCAAATGAATTTAATAATATTTAAGTCAATACAAAACAAATTAGAGAGAATAAGGTAGAAGTCAACGCATTTCAGAGGAGAATAACAATGTCTATGAGAACAGGCAAGGTAGGCAAGAATAATTATGTCATGAACATTGTGAATTATAGTGTGCAGTTCCAAAATAAAGAATACTGAAAATTTATTTTTCAGAAAGCACACAATAAATTCAGTGTTGTGATCAAATATGTCATATAGTACACAAGTAAACAAATGCAGGATATATAACTGTTGAATTTATGAGCAGATTGTCTTGATAGTACAGTTCACCCCTTGCAGTCAGGGCCAACAGGCAAATCCTTGTTCCCATAGGCTCAGTTCTGGAGACTTTCACCCTTGCTCTGAGCAGGCCAGCCTGGAGGCAGACAGAGTGTACTTCCAGAAGCAGCACTGCTGAACTGTGGCATTGGGGTCACTCAGAGGATGTGTGACCATGGGGAATGTGTTAACACTTGCTGGTTAGATTTCAGTGTGTTTTATAATGTAAGGTGTAAGTAAATATAGACTTATTAAATTAGTGATGAAATTATGACTAAATACATGTGAGGAAGATGGCCAACACCAAATGAGTTTAATACTTAAGTAAATACACACCAAATTAGAGAGAATAAGATAGAAGGAAATGCATATCAGATGAGCATGAGTGTAGAACTATGGTTACTAGCATGTAGAAAGTAGTCATGGAATGGATCACCCATATGTAGACTGAGTGTATACAAAAAAAAATGGAATAAAGAAAGAAATCCTGGGGAAATCAACATTATATATTTTAGGGAAACATGTACTAAACAAAAAATAATAACTGAGATGTGACTGACAGATTGTCAGAGGAATAGGAAGATATAGTATCAAGGAAGCCAGTGGAACACACATATAGGGAAGCAATATAAAACAATAACAGATACTACCTGATTCCAGTAAGAAAAAATACTTATATGAATTAGTAACAAATGGGTTTGTGGTGAACTTGGCAATAGAAGTTCAGTACATTGATAGAACTGAAGTAATAATTGACTATTATTATATTAGTCAATACTAATAATATATTGATGGGCATTGAAGAGGGTGGCAAAGAAAATAGAATTTTCTCTGCAAGTTGCAATTTGTTAGCATGAGAGAGAAGCAGGGAAATCAATAATTAGAAAAGTGTACCAGAAGTTTAGATGATAACTGGCTTTTTCCTTCAATAGCATATGTACTTTTAAGATAACATGATCACATAGAGTGAAAGAAATGGCAATCATTAATGTAGAAGCAAATGTATTCCAAGAAATAGGTACCTGGTTCCAATGCAGAAAGTAGTTGACTCCTTTCATTAGCTGCGTGAAAAATATATCAGAATGGAAAAAACTCTGGGCAGTCTATCCAACTGTATTTTCCAAATTATCTCTTAAAAATGTTACTAGATTTCATCTTATGACTGAGTAGATAAGTAGTTCTATAATATATTTTTTATTTTAGTCAGATTATATCTACATGAATAACATGCATTGTTTAAATAATACTAAATTGTATCAAATATACTAATATAAATTCTACTTATAATAATTATACAGAATATGATATATATGATCCAAGAATTCTCTAATTAAAAACACATTTGAAGAAAGAATGCACTTCAATTCCTGCATAGAATTTGCTTTGCCTGCTGAAATGAATCAACATTTTTTTTCTCTTTTCCTCTTCTTTTTAAAAAATATTTTTCCCCAACAAATCAAAATATTGAACTGCTGCAGTTACCTTATGGAAGTTCAGGTCAGAGGAAATTGGATTGCTTTGGATTGCTGATATTTCAAAAGTTTTATTCAATCTTTGGGAGATAAGGAAATGATCTCAAAACTTTTCACAACCCTATTGTACCTTCTTTATCTTCTAAGTAAAGCCCCTTGTCAGCCTTTGATCCTGCTTCACTAAAATTTCTAGTAATTCATCTGTCCCTGAATGATATGTTCTATAGTGTTTCTGTAATTGCAAACCAGCTGGTAGAACTTCTAGAGACCAACAAAAGTATTTTAAAAGGTTATTTTAAAATCTATTAGTTACTAAATTGCATTCATTTCTCTCACCATTTGAAGTATTTTGCACATAAAACATGCCAAAGATTACCTAATTAAAATGGGGAAGAAAATTTTTTTTGCAATTTACCTTTAAGCAAAAACCATATTTTTATAGTAACCCTTTAGCTGTATTTTTCTCTAGTGCCTTTTCCTAAGACAATGTATGCCATATTCAATAATCCTTTTACCTCTGAGTCTGTCGAGAACCACTAATAATAACCAGACCTTTGCTATTTGTAGAGAAAGCAGCCCAATGAAAATTGGGTCAGGAAAATCTCTTTTGTAATAACTGCACAACTACTTATAGAAAAAAGAAAAAAAAGATATGTTATAAATAATTTCTAAGGAGTTTGGTCATGTTGGATTACTTCATTAAATAATACTATGCATTATTTATTGTTTAGTAAAATATCAGTAAAATGTTTACTTAAACTAGTTCTAAAAGCATATATTTTCAGGTCTAAAGATTTATTTGTACAAATATATATTGTAGAAATGAGACAGTTTCAATACCAATTATCACATAAATTATAACTTATGTTATACTTTTATTTAATTCATATTATTCTTCCCTTATTGGAAAGTTCAACTGGAATATAATGACAGTTTAGGAATGGTATGTCTTTCATCTGAGACAGGGTGAGGAGCAATTTGATTAAATTTGGTGCTGTGACTCTATTACTCTAATTTTTTTCCCAAAGGTATGTTGTTTTTCAACCCAATTTTTAAAGTATTTTAAAAATTTCACAGTACAAGTTACTGGACTGGTTGGAATTTCAAGGTGCAATGAAGATTTAAGTTTAAATTGAAAAAATGATAAAGTCTAGTTCAACCTGCAAACAAGATGAAGCAGGCACTTTTCCATTTTTATTGGTTTTTACCTAGGCTTTTGTTGATTTTTCTAGTAGCAAAAATTCAATAATCTACCTTTAAATCCCAATGCCAGTTTTGACTAGAGAAGAAGAAAGATAATTTTTTAAATATTCACAAGTTTATGCCCTAGATTTTTATAAGATATCGGTAATCCAGGTTTCCTATGATTTGTTTATATCATTTATTAGATTTCACAGAACCAACTAATTGCTAAATATTATAAAAGGCAAAAAGTTATCTTAAATTGAGTATAATTTTATAATTTTAAGTATGCATGATATATAATTATGGTTGTAGGTGAGACTACTGTAATTGTGCCAACATCTTAAAATAAAGGCAAAGACATTCGCAGAATTATATAGGATTTCCAAAGTTTATGACATTTTCATGTAACAAATTTGGACTTATTCAATGATTTTCGGTAATAATATATAAGTATCTGCTTGAAGTATTAATTTACTAATGCTTATAATTCAATTAACATACAAATATATTTTATACCATTATAATTTAAAATAAATAATGTTCTGAAAACTTCTGATGACTCTTGGAATACTCAATGCGCAACCAGAGTGCACAACTGAGTGATTTTTTGAGAAACTTGACCAAGATGAGAAAAATTCCTGTTCTTTCAACTTAGTTTTCCTTTTTTTAAAATTTCTTTTCCTTAAGGATAGTTGCATTTTCTTGCATTTGTAAGATAATACTCAATTTATTTCTTTGCTTTTCTTTCAATGACTGGTAAGTTAAGTTTAAGGAACAGAAATTTTTGCCATAAAAATAAGTGGCAAATTGTAATATGTCGATTAATATAAAAATTAATTTAACACACACTTCATTTTGCTAAAATTATTGTCTTTCTTAACCCAGTTGAGCAAACATTGGTGAACAGTAGTCAAGAGTATAAATATAAAAGTGAACACCTCAAGATTACAATTAAATATTATACAAAAAATAGCTCCCCGGGGACAGCATCCAGCATGGTGAGAAAAATATCTAGCAATTATTTTCCAGCTTGATACTGGATAAGAAGGTGACTATGTCACACTCTTTGTCACTGAGCTTGGCAAATTAAACCTATATATGTGAATCAAGATTACCATTGAGCTTTACTTAATCTTTAAAAGCAACAAAGATTTACAAAGTCACTTAGATAAACAGAAATACAAATGTGCCTTTGTAACAAATAGAGAATCTTGTGAAGACAAAGACAAAATTTGGAGTATCTGTTGAGTTTCTCTTCTTTCTTTTTTGTTTTCTATTCTTTACTTTGTGTTTTATTTTTCCTTATAATTTTAGAGACTACTGTGATGTTGAAAAAACTACAACACCCTTTTGGAAAAATGTTCAGCACAAAAATGATTAAACCATGGAATTTCAGAGAAATAAGCAACTATGAATTCAGGCAAATGTATTAGCAGCAGGGTATTACTACTTGCTAAGCATGTTTCAGTGAGATCTGTGCATGTTCTTTGGAAAATACGGGGTTAATATCTTTCTTTGGATTTTTCAATACAGATCATTTTATGAACTTTGTGTTTGTGTATATGGGAAACATTTTTCCAACAAAGATGGAATGAAGGATAAGGGATTGGAGAAATAATTTGGGATGCAAATGACAACACTAGAAAAGTGCAAAATAGCTCATTAGAAAATTTACTTAGTAGTTATAATGATACCAACATTCCAAAACTACAAGAAAATCAACTTTTAGTGAGCAATGTCATGTATTTGCTATCTATAGGAATTCCTCATATAAATTTGGTTTTGGAGCTAGTGGTTTGAACAGGTCTTTATTAGATGTCAAGTTAAGGCCATTAGCCTTCCCTTAAATCTTGGCAATGTGTTGCTTTTTAGCATTTTTACTTACATAGACATTTGTTTATACTTTGTCATTCCTGCTACTGCATTTCTCTCCTCCCCATCCTGCTCTTCTTACTTTTCCCCTTCCTTTCTTCCTTCCTTTCTCCTTCCTCTTATACTTCAACTTCTTCCTCTTGCTTTAATATGATCTAGTCTGCTTTTCAGCATATTCTGTCACAGCTATAAGGTTAACCTATACTGTTCACTGTTCTTATATCTCTCTTTAGACTCTCATCCTTACCAAGCATGATACTGAATTTCCGCATTTTTCTGTTATTCTTTTTTCTTCTCTTGATGCTCTGATATTTCTTCTTTTATCACTTATTATTATTTTGTAGCCAGTCTTAACTTTTATTTTTACCATTTTGTTGTTGAGAAAGGATAATAAATTATCTTTATATCCTATTTCAGAAATATTTATGTCTTCTATGTTGCTAAACGATAGTTTCACCAGGCATGTAAATATTTTTTGACAGTTTTTTTCATTCAACACTTGAAAACTCTTATACTATTCCATTCTGGCTTCAGTTGATTCAGATAAAAACATGTCATCATTGAAGTTGGTGTTCTTGTATAGGTAAAGTATCCCTAACTACTTTCAGTTACATGTTAATTTTTAAAAATTTAATTTATGATGCATCTTTTTTGAATTTTTTGTATTTGTTTTCTGGTGTTCTTCTTGCATCTTAAATTTGTAGTTACATGTCTTGTCAAATACAGTATAGGGACATCTACACCATTTTACTTTGAATTATCTTTCAGGCTCATTATCATCTTTTGATAAATTCTACTGATTTTTTCTCAAATCCATTGATTCTATTTTCTGTCATATTCACTTAGCTATTGAGTCTATTCAGTAATTTTTATTTCTTTTCTCATACTTTTCCATTATTTAATTCTTTCAAAGTTATATTCTGATTTTTCTAATAACTTTCAATGTAATTTTTTCTATAATTTTATTTGGTTAATGTTTATAAATTATGTTTGTTTTTCCATATTTTAAAAATTAATTTTAAGAGACATTGTTTTCATAATATTTATTTTTAAACATTTCACTGATAATTTCAACATCAGAGTTATGTCTGGTTGATTTATTTCTTCTCACTCAAATTGTGAATTGCTTGCTTGTTTTTTGTGTAAGAGATGGCTTTCAATTTTTTTCAAAACAACTTTTATAATGTTTACAATATTCTAGGTATGATTTAAATGTTCTACTTTAGAATACAGTTGTTTTAAGTTTATTATATAGGCAAATTACTGGGGAGATTTAAATCCAACAATTTGCTTTTCATTCTTTGTTGTACTATTTTATCTGTTCAGTTTTTGGTTTACCGGTGTAGCCCCCCTCTTCTCTGAATATACTACTTGATAGGCAGAAGAAAGCTTCCTCTGGCCCAATAGTTGATAGCTTGAGGAGGCGAAAGAGATGTTTTTGGCTGTGATGTGAATTGGTACACCTTGTATCTTGGCTTATTGTGAGTAAATTAACCATGTCTGGCTCTCCTCACTGCCAGGTGGTCCTCATTTTAAAAAGCTTTTTTTTTTCTTTTGGCACAGGTGAGGAAAGAGCATTTCTGAATATCATAAAGAATAGTACTGTCTAGCTATCTGAATATCTCTGTAGTAAAAAAGAAATTCTAGGATCCCTACATGTAAAGAATATTTCCCAGCCTGGATATCTCGTCATGGTGTGACCCTCAACGTAGAAGCTACTCAATTGTTTCTGTTTCTTTAACTGATGAAAAGTACTCTTTGGTTCACAAAGAAGAGGACTTCCTGGCTGGATATTTACTGTGGTAGCATGCTCTTTGCAAGTGCGTGATCATCTGGTGTCTCTGGGAGAATTCTACTGATTGCTTTTTTATCAGCTGAGATTTTGATTGATTTTCCTTTCTGGTACCATGGGCTTGTCCTGAACCTCATTTGACTGGAAGAAAGGTGAAGCCTAGTTAGTCTGCCCTCAATTCTTACATTGGAACTCAGGAGATACTGGATACTTTGCTTTAGGATGACAAGTTATACAAGGCCAAATCTGAACATTCTCCCTCCCAATCATAGTTCCTAACCACTGTTTTCTCACCTCTGACATTTCAAGATATTTTGAAGCTGCTTCTTGCTTTATTTCTATGGGTTTTGGTGGTTGTGTTTTGGTATTATGAGTGGGAGAGATAAATCAATGCCATTTTATCTAGCCTGGATTTTTTGTTTGGGCTTTTAAAACATTTTGCCTTACCTTTGCTCATATATATTAAATTAAAGCAGAATTTTCTGTAATGTATAAAAATTATAAAATATTTAGATAGTCTGTATTTACAAGCAAAAGAAAAATTTATTTTATATGTCATATATCTTGCTATAAAAATTGCAAAATTGTCCTAATCATTTAGGGATACCAGGCATGAGGGGTGCAAGTCTGTAAAACTAGCACTCAGGAAGTTGAGGCAGATGGGTCACTGCAAATTCGAGGACAGCCTGGGCTACATAGTGAGTTCCAGGCCAGCCTGTACTACAAAGCCAGGCCCTGACACACAACAAAGCTAAACAAAGCAAATGCAAGCAAACAGAAAACATCATTTAAGTAAACAGGAAGCAATCAGTATTTTATATTTACTTATTTAAATATCTTGTTAATCAGATTGTCTTGTTTTATATATCATTTCTTTTGAATATTACTTTAAATTATGTCTAAGTATAATGCATTTCAACTGCTTTCTATCAAACATTCCTCTTGTTTATATATCTGCACTCAATAATTTTATTATTAAAATAGAGATTATTTGTGTCCTCTATATTGGCTGGATATTTAACATTCCAGGTTACAAGATTGTGCTCTATGTAACTTTTGAATAAATTTGATGATCCATTTATGCCCAGATTTATTATCTGACAGATGTCTGTATAGCTGGAGACCCACATGAATACCACAGCCTGTGGCTTATAGTGCATTTCAGTTGAACAATTATGATTGGAACTAAAAGACTTTGAACTTAGAAGCTAATTTAGCAAAATTCTAATAATGAAAAGCTGATAATTGATTTCTTTGTATTATATTGATGATTCTAAAAAATAACTTATGTACCATGCAACACTAACTTAAAGCAAAATTGGTTTATCATCAATCTGTTTGAATAAAAATGACTGATTAATGAGTGCATGGCACTATATGTAATCTGTTTGCACATGCATCTTTATTATGAATAAAAATGGACGTAATGGCAATAAAAACCTCAAATATTATTAACCATATTGAATGTATCATCCTTTAGGTTAATCATATAACATAGGATAAAGAAGTAGAATAAAAATTTACATTCATTATTTAGTTCCAAGAATAAAATAATTCTGATCACCAAAATAAGTTCCAATATGAAGTAATTATTTTACAAAGAATTGAACACAAAGTGTTCTGTGTGATCCTTTAAATATTTATATATAATGGGGGATATGGAGCAACTTCAATGCTATTTACTTTATTAAGAAGGACATGGTGACCTGATACAGCTTTGTTTTAATCAGAAAGGTGATGAAATAAAAAGGTCAAAACCTCCTTCCTCCTGCAGAGACAGAATCAGCAATAAATTCCTTTGCCAAAAGTGCAGACAGCCAGTAAGAGGTTACTGTACTCCAGGTGAGTGGGAAACCACAGTCACATTGAGGGCACTTAATTGGGTCCTCATCTAGTTTTGATATCAAGCTAGTGCTTGATTTCAGGAATGAGTTTAGTAATATTGCGCTCCTGTCAATTTCATTAGAGTGTGAGAAGAAGTGGCATTTGATCTTCTCTAAATTTCTTGTAGAATTCAGCAGTGAATCCATCAAGACATGGGCTTTTCTTTGTTAGTAGGTTTTTAATTACTTCTTCAATTCCATTCACTCTTATTGGGGTATTTAGAATTTTTATATCTTCTTGATTCAGCTTTGGTAATTCATATGTGTCTAGGAATTTGTCCATTTCTTCTGTGTTTTCCATCTTATTATAAAATACAGGTTCTTGAAATAGGTGTTGATGATCTTCTGGATTTCTGCAGGATCCGTTGTGATTTCATACTAATTTCATGGATTTAAATATTTTCTTTCCTTTTTTTTTGTAAGGTTGGCCAAAGGTTTGTCAGTTTTAATTAATTTTTCAAATAAACTGCTCTTTTATTCATTGATTCTTTGTATTGTTTTCTTAATCTCAATTGCACTAATTTCTGCTCTGATCTTTATAATTTCCTCCCTGGTGTGAGCATTGGATTAGACTTGTGCTTCTTTTTCTAGAAGTTTGTGGTTAAATATTAGGTATTTATTTGAACTCACTCTATTTTTTTGTCATAGGAATGCACTGCTAGAATTCCCCTTATAACACTGCTTTCATTGTGTCCCATAATTCCCAGTGTGCTGTATTAGCATTATCATTTAATTGTAGAAAAAGTCTAATTTCTCCTTTAATTTCATCTGTGACCCATTGGTTGTTCAAAAAGTTGTTATTTAATGTCCATAAGTTTCTCATCTCCACTGTTGGTTGGAGTATAGACTGGTCCAACCACTGTAGAAATGAGTGTGGAGATTCCTCACAAAAACTAAATCTAGAAGTTCCATTCAACCCAGTAATTCCCCTTCTTGAAATCTTATTTTCCCCAAACAGTTAAAAGGATCATACTACAGTGATATATGCATACCTATGTTTATAACAGCACAATTTGTAATAGATAAATCTTGGAAACAGACCAAATGCTCATCAACAGATTGATAGATAAAGAGGATGTACTCTGCCATAAATAAGGATAATCTTCAGACATTTTTATGTAAATAGATGCATGCTGAGACCATACTCTTAAATGGAACAAATTGGACACACGTATAAATATTATGTTGTCTCTCTGGTGTGAGAAACTGAAAGTGTAAATAAGGACCATAATGTGTAATAGATAATATGAAATGGCAACAAAATGTTAAAATGGGAAGAGGAACTAGGGAGGAGTGGGGGGAAAGGAAGAAAGAGAAAAGAAAGTAAAAATGAAACAAAGCTTTTGTAAATAAAGAGGGGAAGAAGGTTTGAAGGGAAGGGGAGGAGAATGGGAAAAAAAGAAGAATCAAGATACATCACATTCAGGTACAAATTCCCTATAATATATGTGATTATCATCTTTATCTAAAAGATATCAATAAATTAATTAATTAAAAAAGAAGAAAGTAAAATAATAAAAAGCCAGTCAAAAGGAAAATTTTTGGCCAGTTCTCCTTATTGTTCTTGCTTTAACACAATGCCACAGAATTGGGAAAAAACTCTCAGCTGCCAGCTTCTCTCTGGCAAAAGAGAAAATGAGATTGTATTTCCAACGTTCTGGATTTTCAAAGGATGTGGAAAGCAAGTTTCTTGTTTATCACTCTGGTAGCACTAACGTTACCTTGCCTACCTTCAGTTGCTAGGGGCCACCAGGAATGATACTTCAAAAAGCTAAAATTTGAAATTCCATTTCTCCCAGCTATTCCTCTTCTAGCTATCTTCCCCAAAGAGTTAGAGACATCATTTGACAGTCATACATGTGCACTTATATTCACAGCAGCACAACTTATAACAATGAAATCTTGGAAGAGATCTATGTGTCCAACAACAGATCAACATATAAATAGATGGTATCTATAAACAATGGAGTAGTACTAAGCCATAAAACAGCCATAAAGAAGGATAATTTTTAGTTATTTGTAAGAAAATTGATGCACTTTGAGGCCATAATGTTTTTTTCCTCATTAACTTTATTGGTACATTTTAGGTATAAAATACAGTTTACATTCATCATTGGGATGTTGTACCATTACATGAGTCTCTTGGTTCTTATTTTTTTCCCTTCCCTTACCCTCCCTTCATCCCCTCCACCCTTCCCTATTTGCAAAGGCCTTGTTTCCATTTTTTTTCTCTTCTCATATTTTTTCCTTTCCCTTTTTTCCCTTCCCCAACCCCTCCCAATTCCCCTGCTCTTTTAGACCTTTTCTTCCTGTTACACAATATCAGTTATATATTTTAAAAATTATAATATTAAGATCTAGGAGACATTACCACAGATTTTACAAAATTTAAAAGGATATAGAAAGCATACTACAAAAATCTTTCTTGAAATAAATTTGACAACTTCTAAGAAGTAACTTAGAAGACAAATTAATGAAACTAACTCTGGAGGAAATAGAAAATTTGAATAGCACCTATTAAAGAAAGTATATTCCTAGCTTGAAAACCTACCTATATGACAACAGCAGGCTCATAAACATTTTAACTGACAAAGTATATCAAACATTTAAAGCAGAAAAAAAGAAGGAACACTTCTCCTCTCATTTTAGGAAATCAATATTGTGCTAATCCTAAAACTGGATAAAGATAACAGAAGAAAAAAGTATGAACATAGATAGAAATTTGTTTAACAAAACAAACTATTGGAAGTCAGATATGGCAGTATGTAGAAAGTGGTTTTATTATAGGGATGGCAGTGTTGGTTCAGCATTAGAAGATCCACCTCCAAAAGTAATCATTTTAACAGAGGAAAGGAGAAAGCCATATGATTCTGTCACTAGTAGGAGAGAGTATTGGAATAAATTCTACAGCTGTTCATGGTAAAAGCTATCAGGAGACTAGAAGTAGAACAGAACCTTCTCAACAGATCAAAGACATGTACTTCATACTTCCAACAAAAACTCCTTCTATGAATGGAGACGATACAATGCTTTCTCCCTAAAGTGGGGAACAAGGGCATATATGCCTACTCTTCATCTGTCCATTAGACTTTGAAACATAGGTCTAAACCAAAATATTCCGGCAATAAAATGACACAACTAGGATAGGATTGGCACTGCAAAAGCAAAATCTTTATATGTAGATGAAATGATCATCTACAGAGAAAATACTAAGAAATCTCTAGGAGCCCCTAGAACTTGTACTTGAATTTAGCAGGATTAGAAAACACAAGGTATATATAAAAATTCAGGTCTGTGTATACTTGCTATAAATGGAGAACTGGATATTGAAATTTTAAAGTTATGTAGGAGTACAAAGGACCCAGAAAAGCCAAAAACAAAAACAAAAACAGTGTTGGAAGACATTTAGCACCCAATTTTAAAACTTCTTCTAAAGCTACAGTAATCAAGGCAGTGTTGGTGTAAGGAAAGACATATAGATCATTTGAATAAAACAGAGAATCTAGAAATAGAACCACACATATATGGTCCACTGAGTTTTGAAAGATTATTTAACATTAGCATTTTATAGAATATAAACTTGATTCAAGAGCCGAGGAAGAGAGAGTGTCTTCAGCAAATGGCACTAGAACACCTGGTATCAGTATATAAAAAATTAACCACAACCATTTTTTTCCATACATGAAAATATCTTGAAGGGATCTATGAACCTAAATAAGAAAGCCTAAAAGTATAAAACTTTAAGAAGAAATTATAAGGGAAAAAATTTGTGAATTCAGGGTAGGCAAGAACTACCTAGGATACAGAAAACATGATGTATAAAAGAAAAAAAAATGATAAATGCGATTCCTTCAAAATTTAGAACTTTAAATGACATCATTAAAATGAAGAGTAGCCCTTAAACAGACCATATTTACAATGCATATAACCTATGACCAGGATACATAAAGAATTCTTAGAGCTCATTAATAGACAACCCAATTAAAATGTAGACATAAGAAGATGATAAATAGCCAGTATAGCACAAGGAATGGTGTGCAATTCTAGAATCAGAAAAATACTAATCAGTAAAATAATAAGATTGAATTATGCACTCATTAGGGAGATGAAGTCAAAAGTTTCAAAAGCCTTGTTATGACTTTTTCTTTTTGGTGGATTTTCCCCCTTTGCGTTTAATTTGTCATGCCCAATGGATTCATTCTGCTGGGTTTCCTGGGGTTGTGATCCTCGTTGTCTTTTCCTAGGGTATTGGCTAAAATTTTTTGGAGTGCTGGTTTGGTATTCATGAAGTTCCTGAGGTGCTCTTTGTCATGAAAGTATCTTATTTCTCCATCAATTTTGAAAGATAGTTTTGCAGGGTACATCTATCTGGGTTGGAGGCTGTTTTCCTTTAGGGCTCAAAATACATCACTCCAAGCTCTTCTTACCTTGATGGTTTGTGTTGAGAAGTCTGCTGTGATGGGCTTTCCTTTGTATGTGATTTGTTTCTTTTCTCTCACTGCTTAGAGAATTTTGTTCTTCCGTTGGATTTCTGGAATTCTAACTATTATATGCCTATGTGTAGATTTTTTTTTGATTAAGGCTAGCTAGAGTCCTATATGCCTCACTTATCTGTAAGTCAAGTTCTTTTCCCCTCCTTGCGAAGTGTTCTACCATCACTTCTGTGAAGAGTTTTTTTATGTCATCTGCACTCTCTCCTCTTTCTTCATTGACTCCAATCAGTCTTATGTTATTCTTCTTTTCATCGTCTAGCAGCTGCTGGATTGATTTCTCATGTTCCCTTACAATTTTAAAGCAATTTTTCTTTTCCTCCTCACTAATTGCAATGCTATCTTCTATATGTGAAATTCTATCCTCATATTGGTTCACTCTGCTGCACAGACTTTCGATGGAGTTTTTAATCTCTTGGAAATCTGCTTGTATCTGTTTTATGGATTCCATTTGTTTCCTATGTTGGGATTCCATCATGTTCCTCAGATCCTCTATGTTTTTATCTGTGTCCTCTCTAGATTTATTAATCATGTCTTGCACCATGAGCAAAATCTTTGCTGTTATCTGAGTGATTATTTCTGATTTCATTTTTCCCAGATCCTCTTTTGTTGCCAGTTCAGAGAGTCCAGGTGGTTGAGTATCAGATTGTTCCATCTCGTTTCCCTTTGGGGTTGCTGTAGGTGATCTGGAAGTCTGTTTTTGAGGCTTGTTTATGTGTCTTCTCATTTCCACGGCGCGGGGGGGGGGGGTGCTTCTGCCTTCCACGCAGCTCACCTTCTCTGCCCTAGGAGCTTGGGATGGCAGCGGGGGAGCTTCCTTTTGGGTGCTGGGACCGGCTGAGCTTCACTGCCCTAGGAGCCTGGGATAGAGGCAGGGAGCTTCCTTTGGGGTGCTGGGACCGGCTGAGCTTCTCTCTGAGGCTATAATATTAAGTGAAATGAATCAGAAACACAATCTTAAATATAACAATGTTTCTTTTATATGAAAAATTCAAAGTATAAATGAATTAAAGAGCTAAATAAGAGACATATGACAGGAAATGGGTAGATAATCTTTTGCAAAAAAGAAGGGACCAAGAGACAGGAGGAGTAGGGAAAGAGGGAAGGTGAAGGAGACAAAAAATAATTTAGGTATATTTTGTATATGTACCAACTACCCACAATGAATGCAATCATTATTTACTGAAAACATGTAGTAATATATATGTTTATAAAAGAAAAGCAAATAAGCAAAATGGCTTGTGTTTCAGCTTCAAAGAACCCAAGGTACAGCCAAAGGATACCAGAAATAGAAGTGATTATGTGCTCATCTCCATATCATCAAAGAAGATATTTATAGCTTGACCAGAAATAAGCACATGAAAAGTTTGCAACATAATTATCCTTTTGGAATTGTTGACTAAAATATCAAGAAGTTACTGCTATGTACCTATTAATATGACTGAAGACCCAAAAACTGACAACACCAATGTAGGTGAATGTTAGAGCAACAGAAGCTTTCATTCATTGCAAGGGGGATTGCTAACTGGGATGGCTGTCTGCAATACAGTGTGGCACAGTTTTGTTAGATGAAACACAGACTTCTCGTATGGTCCAGTGCACATACTTGTATGTATTTTTTTATCCAATCGATTTGAAAATTTATTATCACAAAAACCCTGTGTGAATTGTATAACATATTTACTCAAAACAAAAGTACAATCACCCAAGATGCCCTTCAATTGACAAAAGCATAAAAAAGCAGCAGAAAAGCTACAACGCAATGCAAGGCTATTCAATGATTAAAATAAATGAACTATTAGCACAAACTCAATGAATCTAAAAAGCATTTTCCCTGATAAAAGAACACTTGAAACACTGCATATAAGAATAAGTATGGCATGTAGGTATAGTCAAAATTGCAGGGATAGAAAACAGTTGTTGCCATGGATTTTGGAAAAATAGTGCATCAGTAAGGAAATAACAGAGGAAGCTTTTAAAGCAATAGAATGTGTTCAACACTTTGTGATGGATGAATGATATTAATCACCTGTGAAAACCCATATAACTTTACAACAAAAATAATGAAACAATCTGTGCAAATTATAAAAAATCAAGCCATAATTCAAAGAATATCAGGATGGAATTCAAAAGGACAAATACGTTTAACTGTATTGGAACCTATATCAACCTATATCAAAGTCCCACTGCAGGGGTTGTGTTCAAACTATGTTGATCTAAGTAACTTTGAAAAGAGATGTTGGGAAATTATAAAACTAAAGACAGAAAAGGTACTACAGTTTGTAAAGTTGTTTTTCATAAGGGTATGGCCTGACAATTCTAAAATTTTTGTGCATATGTAGTAGAATGGGAATAATTGGTAAATTAGTCAAAAAATTACAAGTTTGATTATTAAAGCAGATTTGAGAAGATAGCTCAGGAACAAGCACTTGCCTAGCACTTGTTTCAAACCATAGGATAGGAGAACATAAGGTTACCAATAAGTAAGGATCATGGAGAGAAATGTCTAAACATTTGGTACTGACATAGGAAAACAGACATAAATATGAACTCATGTTGGGTATCTTTACTTACATATTTATAGACATCTATATACATGGATTTCATGCAAGCTTTCTTTAACCCTGCTTATTGTGAGAATCTAGAAACCATAACATTATAGTATTAATAAACACATGCTGTAAACACATTCTGTATCCACAATGCTCTCCTATGAAATGAACAAGACATCCTTGGAGAAATGATTGATTCTAGTGCTGAGCAACAAATATAGAAGATGAACTTGGAGCATTGTGTTGTCCTAAAAACTAAGGTAGTGTTCTAAAAAAACACACAACAGTATAGCAAAGGACACAGGAGCCAACTCATAAACTTCCCGATGGCAATTTGAACACTAATAATAAATAAGATTACTTTATGATAAATGATGAAATGTATATTCATTAGTCTCTATTAGGATAAATGAATGATCCTTTTATAAATTAGGGAGAAGAAAAGGTAATTGTCTTGTAAAGATGTCCAACAATTTGTGATGATATTGTCCTATAGGTTGCTTTTATGGTGCAAACGGAATTTAAGAGATGTCTCGTGTTGAGAAAAGGGAATGGGGCCTTTATGACACCTCATTAATAAGTCATGGCATGTAGTATGACCCTGGATTGAACATAACCTTAAAAGAGCCAGCTCCTTGAGATAGACAATGTTCTGAGTGGGATGAATCTTTAAGCCCTAAGCAGTCAACTTTCTTGGAAATAGGAGAAATAAATTACTTGTTCATTAGGGTATAATCTAACATAGTATCACAATAGAATATCAATTCAGTCTTGTTTCCTCTTTACAGCTGCAGTCCTTTCCCTTAATTAGAATTGTAAGTATACTCATGGATTCTTTCATGGTGTTTATGCCATTCTTTTACTAGTTAAATATATTTTTCCAAGCTTCGTACCACTTTCTTTATCTCTCCTCCAGAGTATTGCTATATGTGAAAATACGTTATCTAGTAAAATTTACTATTTTAAAAAAACTATCACTTTTATTTAACAGTAAACTTCATATTTATTATTTAGTGTTATATCTTCATTTTCTTGGATTTTGATTCCAAGAGGGTAAATGAAATAATGTATATATTAAAGAGAATTTATTCACTTACAAGGAAGGGCACTGATTTTAGACAGTTTAATCTATGAAGTTCCGCCTTTGAATTCTGGTTAGTGAATTTCAATTTAACTGTACAAATTGCACTGTGTTCTTCATTTTACCTTCTTTGTCTTATATCCATTTTGAGTCTGACTTTGTATCATCTGTAGCAAAGACAAAAAGAAATATTTGGAACTTCACTCTACAGTCAATTATAATCTAATGTTTTGACATGTATGTTTCATTTGACAAAATACCTGTGTTGTAAGTCCCTTTATAATTGGAATGACTTCTCTTTGGAGATAATTTTTTATTGCCTGTGAGAAAGCACTGACCCAGATGCCTGAGGCCCTGAATGAAGTTAGTCATAACTTTTGCTTCTGGGAACATTAGTGGTTTACATGGTTCAGTTCAGGATAGCAGAAAACTTGCTCTTCAGTTTAATCTTCATAGACTTGTACTCAGCTATGGATTGTGCAATGGAAATTGTCCATTATGGCCTTCTCCCACGTTTGTATTTCTCAAGGTTTTTCAGTAAGCTTTTATTTGCTCAAATCAACACCTTGAATTTAAATGGTTTATAATGATTTTAGATACATTATATGTACATTTAGAGGAAATATAGGAAAAAGTATACTTTTTTAGTATCTAAAATAGCAAGTGGTAATGATAGTTAATATATTATAAACAAATTTTCTTGATTTTAACCAAATATTTTTAAAAAACATATAAAATAAGTGTACGTGACATGCATCTTGTAAAAGTAAATTCAATTTCATTCAATCTGTTTAAAAGATGAAATTACTTTGAAGTTGAAACTACTTTTCTTTTGGGGGGAGGGTACTGAGGACTGAACTCAGGACCTTGTGCTTGTGAGGCAGGCAGCAGCACCACTGAGTTAAATCCCTGGCCCTTGAAGGTATATTTTTGCCTTGGTCTCCAATTTGATAGAAAACGCAAGCTTGAATTTTTAGTGCATTACGTAAGTTGTAAAAAACTGAAAAAAACAATTGGGAGAAGTCACAGTGACAATATTTGAGACAAAATAGTACACTTAGAAATGTTCATTTGACAAAGAAAATAAAGATCAGGAAAAATATCCCACTTGGTTGTTAACCAATTTGAAAAATTTTTTAAATTATTGAAATGCAATCTTGATGTTGTAACTTTTAATTATAGAAAACTTTGTTCTTCAGGATTTGTAAACACTTTATACTGTAGAATTTTTTTAAAAAAAACTTTGATTAAAAGGTTTCAAATTATATATTCTGATTGAACGGTGACTTGCATTTCTCTTGAGAAAATTGGTCTTGGTGTCACAAACTTGAAATTCCAGTATTCTAGAGGCTGAGGCAGGAGGATTGCTTCAAGTTTGGGAACAGTCTGGGCTATATAGTGATTTCACTATACATAGTGGGATCTTGTCTCTAAAAAAAAGTAATGAAAATTAATATATGTTTATCTGAATTTCATTTTAAGACACAACAATTAATCCTTATTTAAAAGGAATATTCAAATTAAAAACAAAAAATTCTGGTACATTCATAAATATATATCATTCCAATTAGCACAGTTTAATTCATGATAATAACCTCTTGGATAAGGTGAGAGGCTTGATGTAAAAATGTTTTCATGAACATTATTTTCTATTTTTATTATTTAAACTTCTTTATCTGATTTATTTTACAATACTGCATATTTTCAAGAGAACATATAAATACAGCAGCAACATAACATTAGGGGAAGTCTCTTCAATTCCTAATTTAGAAATATAATATTTATTGAAAAGTGTTTCACTTACAAGAGACCCAGAGTCTTAAGGGTCCTACAAGTGATCATTATTTTTGAGGTCTACATGCAGATTCATTTGTATATTTTGATAATATATCGTTGGCTTATTTTCAAAGAAATACTTATTCTCTACACTCTTTCTGCTATTAACCTTATACATTTGTAATTTAATCTTAACATTCTGTCACATATAAATTAAGCAATTTGGAATAGTCAAAAGTAAAGTTTTTATTTTGTATGCAAGAAATTGGAGTTTGTTGATCTTAAAGATAGATCATGCAAAAATAAATTTCTTTGACCTTCTTCCCTACCTTTGGATACTGATTCAAGTGATAGTTTTATGGTAATTCTAAAGTAGGCATTATACTATATATCTTTAAAAGAACTTGAGACTTCGTGTTAATCTTTCCTATTCTAGCCCTCTTCATTAAATTACTACTAAGCAGTTTAGCTAGAGATATACAGAAAACCACAACTTCCAATAGCAAATAAATCAGTGGGCTAAATACAAGAAAATATAATATTAAAACATTGTTGTCCCTTATCTCTAAAGGTCATTCAAAAGCCTCATGCACTCATAGGTGAGGCTTTGGGGAGCTACTAAATCATGGGTGTGTGATACAGGATCATGGGTGTCTGATATTGGATTAGTTCACTGATTACCTTAGCATAGTTCTGGGTGTGGATGATGGATTTTCTAAAGGAAAACCTACCCTGGGTCACAACCAATAGGCTTGTGGCCTGAATGGAATAAAAAAGGAAAGAAAAATGAAGTCTCACTGCTTCCTGCCTGCTAAGTATGGACTGTTTTTCCTCTACGGTGCTCATCTGGCATGTCACACTGCTTTGGAAATATACAACTATAAAATGAAACTTCTATAAACTATAAACTAAAATAAACCTTTCCTCCTTTAATTTGTAGGTGTTGAGTACTTTGTCCCAGCAATGGGCAAGTAGCTCGTACAAACATAGTGTTGTGTTGTAGAAATATATAATTAATGTATATCCACCAAATTATACATATAAAATATATTCTCCAAAGTTCTGTGTTAATCTTACTATTTTTGCGTATTTTTGCTTTCATCATAAATTAATTTTTCTAATTTTCTGATTGAGCCATGTGCCATAATTATATCTACAAATTAAGTAAAGGTGTTTAATAATAAAATGTCTTCTGGGTAATGAGAAAATCACTTTAAATTTTCTAACACATTTCTTTAGGAAATGACATTATATATCATTTATTTATTGATAACTGCATATTCTAATTTCAAAATGACATATTTAAGGGAATTTCATGGAAAGAGATTAGATTTCAAAAATATTTAAGGAATAAAATATAATTTCTTTTTGTTCTTTCTCTCATTTAGGGGGGAGTGGTACCAGAGCCTGGCATATGTTAGGTAAGTACTCTGTTACTGAGTCACAACTCTGAATATACATTTTTAACAAGTATTGTAAGAGAAATTCTACAGTATTAGAAAAGCTATATGAACTTCCATTAGTTTTACACTATGTTCTTCTTATATATAATGTGTCTTAGTTAATTTTTCTCATTCCTGAGAAAAGGTTTATTTGGCTCAGTTTGTTGAGGTTTCAGTGCATAGTTGCCTGACCCCAAGGCAGTGTGTGTTAGCAGAAGGGCATCTCAGAGGAGAAACCGTCTGTGGCAGAGCAGGACAGCCAGAAGGCAGCAAGCTGCAAGGGACAAGCAATAAGCAACAAGCAGGGACTCTCTTTCTATCCCTTTTAACTTCTAGCCTACATACCCTTAGGCCGGATAGTACTCACACCCAAAATAGGGCACTCTTACTCCCACCCAGTATGATGCCAAGCCAATCAGTGGACTATTTTAGTGGACTAATCACACACCTTTGATCCCAGTAGCACACACTCTTAATCCAGCCACCTGTGAAAAGGCCCACCTATGACACCATGAGATTTTTCAGAGAACATCTAGACACAAACCATAACACAGGATAATAACAATAGTGGCACTTATATTATGAGAGATTATTGTGTAATAGCTAGTATGTAATTAATAACATAAAGAAGCAAGTGGTGGTTGATCTAGATAGTGGGAAATTTTTGATGTCTTCAGAATACCAACAAAAAACAGTTTGTCTCATCTTCTTTGGTCATGCAGTAAAATTAATTGCATATCTGCTTGATGGGCTGTTGTATTCTCTGTCTAAACAAGAATTTGCCTTGAAGTTCATTTCACTTTGAAAAGGATTTTAACACATGTATAGTGAAAATTTAGTATCATAGGGTATTTTATTACCAGCCAGTGACATAATTATAATCAGAATGGATAAGACTGAGGTCGTTGACTATGTAATAGTGAAATTATTTATATTTGCATTAACATTCAAGATGAACTTTTTGCTTTTTACACTATCACACTGGTATAAAAGTCTGTGTGAATGTGTGTGTGTGCATGTGTGTTTGCAGAGAGAGAGAGATAGGTCTGAGGGAGACTTTATGGACAAAAAAGATGAAAGAAAATAATTTGACCTTCAATTTTAATTTAAAAATCTTTTTGGTGAATACAAAGTTGAAAAATGTCTCAAATCTTTAGTTCTACCTCTCTATACAAATGTCATGATGTGCTATTGGTAAAAATTACTATGCATATTTGAAATTAAAATTCATAAATGATCAATTGTATTTTAATGCTCTCAGTGGAAATAAAGATAAAGAATGTCTGTTTTACATATTGAGGTAAAAAATTAATAGAATAAGTCAGCTAAATTTGTCAAAATCAACAGTTTTGCCAATAACATACTGAAGGGCCTAAGTAGTAAATGGAGTGCTTAAAATGAACTCTTTGGGTTGAGATAATATTCTACAGAAAAACATGAGTGATAAGGAAAGTCTTTAAAGTTTTTTTTTTTTTTATTATTTTACATTGGAGAAGGATTGTAGGCTTTCACAGTTTCAGAATTCTTTGAATTTAGTTTTATTCCAGTGCTGGGATCCCCAAAGATACATCAATTTTTATAATGAGTCAGAGCAAAAAAAAAATAACTGCATTATTTATATTTATAGAATGTATAGAATCTCCACATATTTTCTCCAAAGTTGGTGTATATAGTGTTTTGTGTAAAAATAATTCTAAACTGACTTAGCAGAGAGCAAATTTGAAGGTAGTTTTGTATAATGAATGAGATTTCTCATCATAGTTCAATGGCACAAAATAAAACTTCATGCTTTATATATGTGTGGAAAATATTCCTTAAATTTTTTCTGAAGTTCAATTTCCTAAATGCTTATGAATTGTCTAAGAATATTTGTTCCTTTAGATGAAAAAGTGCATTTTTATTCATCATGTTTGTAAAAATTTATATTTGAAATAATGATAATGGTACTTTCACATATTATTGAGCAGTTATATTCCATAAGGGATAAGCACTTTACACGCTTTATGTCATTCAATTCTCAACTATTACATGTGAGAAAGTTGAAGTGTTGGACATTTAAGAAAATTAATGGAAATCTCACTTTTAGCAACTAGCTTATTTGAAAATGGAAACAAGATTTTCTGAACTTAAAACTCTTAATTTTAATCCCTCTAAACAATTATGAATTATTGAATTATTATATATCTATGAACACAAGTGTAAGACAGTTAATTTGGGAAATAAAATGAAAATTACATTGTTCTGATTGATATTGTGTTTCGAATAAATTTATTGGCATGATACTTGTACATTTCTTTTATCACAAATGCAATTTTGGAAGCTATATTAATAAAAATTAAAGTATACAATACTAAGTATAATTGAAAACTTGACAGTAATACTTTGGTCTTGTAAATACCACATTGTATACATTTTATTTTTAAATTCCTTATAATTTCATGTAAAAGCAAGATGTAAATCTTATGCTTATTTGTATACTCAACTATGAAGAGAGGACAATAAAAATTTATTTTCTGTATTTTGAGGTAAAAAATATATGGCATTTTATTTATAGAAAAGAAGTTTTAATATTTACTTTTTAGTTCTGGTAGATTTTCTCAACCATTAGATTTGTGATGATAATTTATTTTTAATATTTTACTTAAAAATATCCAATGTTAAGTAATGCTGTCTACAGGAAAATGACAACCTACTTATATAAGTATATTAATCTCTGATATTTATCTTGTCATTAACCAGGTAAACTTTATTAAAGAAATATCTTTTATATCATGATTAAATTTGGTCATATTTTACGGACGGGAATATAAATTAATAAGAAAAAAATGAATTTACCTAATGATCAAGAGATTTTTATGCAGTTTGAAAAATAAAAGTGTTAAACCAATTTCTTAACAATATAAATAATAATAATGATGATGATGATGATGATGAAGTAACGTGATTTCACAGAAAGACAATAACATAGAAAATTTATCTGGCTAAAATGAATAAATGTCATATTCTTTCATAAAATATTTATTTGAATTATTATTTGAAATTTTACACTCATCATTGAGACAAAATTGTCTCCAAGGAAGACAAATGTATTTTAATTGTTACATATTCATTTATTATTTTATTTATCTAACAGATATATAATAAAGTACTGTCTGTAGAACTGTGCTGTAGGCTGAGAACATTAGTGGGAAACAAACTATTAACACCTTTAAAAATGGGATTTGTGTATTGACTAAGACAAATACCCATTAAATAATAGCTCAAGTAAACACATATAAATAGAAATGGAATAAGTGAACCCATATAGGGACAGTTACCTGTTAGAGAGATTAGAGGTGTCCTGGAGGAAATTATGGTGCTAATTTAACTTATATGTTTATTAGAGGCATAGAATTACCAAAGCATGAACATGAGTGATTTCTACCAAAGAAAAGGGGAAAGATGTTGAAGCAGGGAATGGAATAATAGTAATTTTATACAGGAGACATGAGTATATTTGAAGAAAAAGGACAAAATAAGCAAAGAAAGAAGTTGTGCAGGGCCTGATTTTCTTTTGAAAACAAGTGGAATTCTTTGATTTATTTTCAATGGGATAACATAAACAATTGTTTGAAAGGCTAATTGGTATATAGGTGACTCTTGTTGAGAAATGATACAGAGAGTATAAATGAAATCAATTACCATGCAATTAGATTAGTTTGAGGGATGAAGGTAATTTAGACTTATATCAAGGAATGGAAGCACGTTGGTGGACTCCAAAGGTATATAGGTCATTGTATGAATTTGGTGACAGTTTTAATATAGGATTCTGTAAAATCAAGGATGACTCATTTCTTTTGGTCATAAGAAAGATGACAGGGCTTTAATTTTTTTTAAAAAAACTATCGATTTTATTATGTCACTTCTGTGACATTTTATGTTTGGAAAAGCTGGCAAAACATTTGCTGCTGGACTGGTATTTTTTTCCATGAAAACTTACAAAGTACAAATATTTTTAAAGGTTAGAAAACTGTCATGCTATATTGGACTTTTTAATTTAAGCTCCATTTGGGACATGACATGGAACCTATATACACAATTCCAAAACACCCTAGAGGGATTCTGAATGTCTAGGATTGAGATATATTTTGAATAATTACCTTAGGGCATAGTTTATGATAATCTAGGGAGAGAGTGTACAATGAGAAAAGGAAAAAGTATTTGATAAATTATGATTCAAACAATGTCGATATCAAGAATTCAATCTCATTTTAGGATGAGAAAACAATTTGGCCTCTGGACATTTGTATATCTTGATACAAATATGTAAGGATGCAGAGGTTTAATGGAGTAGAAGTGTACAAAGGCTTAGGCAGAAATATAAATTTTTATCCATACTATAATTCCCTGTCATTTTCCCTGAACTTTCAGTAAGTCTCACAGCAGGATATAAGATTTGAGAAATTAAGAAAAGATTATTCCCTCACAGTTAAAGCCAGTGTGATGGTATGAAGGTCAGTTACCAGGGGAAGGTAGGACTGCCCACGAGCCAGTGATTTTCTCAGGATTACTAGCCATAAGGAAGCAGAGAAATGATGCATTGAAAATGTATGTTCAATTTTTTTTTAAATTATTGGTTGTCAGGAAACATATTGATATTTTCATAGCATTTTACTTCAGTATAGAATTCAACATTCAGTTATTGGTGGTATCTAAGAGGATTTATCTTTTTCAATTATTCATATCATGTTTAATTATTTATAAATCCAGAAGGACCTTAATGTTTGGGGAAAAGATTATCTGTCCACAGACTGACATAAGCAGGAGTTGAGTCCCCTTTGCTCAGAGAAGGAACAACTCTCTGCTGCTAAAGGCTTTTTTTAGTGGAGTCCCAGAGCTTTGTATGTGTCTGATGAGATACTTCACCTTTTTCTCCTTGCAACATTTAAATTATTTTCACTAATAACTGCTGTGATCAAGGAATGACATATAATTACATACTGTTTATTATGATTTATGTGAGTTTATTACAATTGTCACTAGAAAACCTCAACTGATCCTTGACAAAGTTTGGTCACCTCTCAGCCTGTATTCCTATTTGGAAATCTTTCCTAGGTGATATTGTTAGAGATTAGAACAATCAATGCACTTGGTCTCTTTCTGAATTTAAAATGTTAAATGAATTAACATTTTGAATTAAAAATGTTATTTAAATGACTCCATATCCTTAGCATAATTTCAGTTTTGCAATATGTGTATGTATGTTTGTGCTATACAAGTGTGGTTGTTGATTAAATCTTATTTATCTCCAGACTAATTCAAATCTCAATTCCACGCAATAACAGCTGGATGCCTTAAACCCTGTCTACTGCAACTCTTATCTGAAAAGTGCAGATTATAAATTATTTCCATCAAATGTTTATTGGTAAAATTAAATTGTTACTTTGTGGCTGTCTCAGAGGGAAAAATAAGTTCATACACTCAAACTAGAATGATAGAAAGTGGATTTAATGGAGTTATTTAAATGTATGAGAAGGATGAATGGGACTCACAGGAGATATTTCAGTCCTCCTAGGACTAGTAAAATCAGCAATACTGCTAGTGCAATTGTGAACACTAGGGAAAGATACAGTTATTAAAAATTTTAGAAAGAGTTGTATATACAAGGCAGACTTGAGAGGATGTATGAATTAGAGGATCCAGCAAGTAAGGTTAATGTGGATAAATGAAGCATTCAGTTTTCACTCTTTTATATTGTGCCATGCCTTCTAAATGACTGAATCCACCCAGAAGTCAGATAGGACAAAGCCCACAGATAGTGCAAGATCAGGTGCCCAAGGCAGAAAGGAGATTGGAAAATTAAGTGATAAATGTCAAGTGATAGCTGGCAAAACATAGAGAACTGTATCTGGTTTGTTGCACACAAAACATGTTAGCTATTGAAGACAATAATACTTTCACTGTATTAAAATTATAGACTTTGGTAATTTCTCTGACATTATTCACTCTATCTATCAAAATATACAGAAACATTCAGAAAACAGATGATAAACTATGTTACAGCATTTCTATAATGAACTTTGATAATAATATATTTCTAAGTGAAATAATTTTCCCTTAGACACTACTAATTTTAAAATAATTAGCAATAAAAATGATGTAAGATTTCATTTGTAAGAAAGTCTAAACATTTCCAATTTAAAGAAAATGAGAATTTATTGAATTTACACTTTTCACAGGTTATCAGTTAATATATTTAATATTACAATATGCACTGAAAATAACAGAATTATATCAGTCTATGCATTGTCTGTTTTCTCAAATACTATTAGATGGAAGCATTTCCTGTTAGTTTACAGGTATTGGTTAGTATTAAATTTAATATTGCAGATAAAGGGAAAGGAATATATAATCATTTCTGGAAATGGATATATTTTTAGGATTTGTTCAAAGTGATAATAGTATGTATTCAGAATATGACAATTAACAATGTTTCTGTAAGTAGTTAATATAATAGTTTGGATTTTAAATAACATTTTTAATATCAGAATTAGTAATAAAATTAATATTATATTACTTCAAATTTTTAACCATTGACATACTGAAAATATAATAGCATAGGCAACTATATTAGGGTCTCAAACCAAACACGAACCACTAATCTAGAACTCACCATTATGAGAATTTTAATTATGACTTAGTTTTAATTTTCCAATAGATTACATTTTTTTGTATTTTTATTTCATTCAAGTGCATACAAATGTACCCTCAATAATTACATACATAATTTTATGTACATATTATGCAATTATTTTCTCATGCACTTGTGAGATTCCAGAACACAGGTGGCACTGACACACATAGAAAGTGTGGATAGAAAACATGAAATTACAGAACTGAACCTCTCCTTTAGAAATCTGATGACAAAGAAGTAAAAGTCAAATGGTATTGCAGTGCTAGACTATTTATGAAACAAGAAAACTTACTTGTAAATTCTTTCAGTTTTGCCAAGAAATAAGGGTAGTTCCTGAAGGATGATTTGTTGAAATATAGTTTCAAAGATTGGCAGTATAAGACATGACAAACTAGGTTCACAGAATTTTAGAATGTGGAGATTATTAGAAATATTGATTAAAAAAAGAATTTCTGTAGATTGGTGAGTGTGAAGTCAATTTACATTGTAAAATTATTTGGATTTGGGCTCAACAAAACAGCCTAGAAAATCTATTTTGAAATGAACAACTAAAAAATTTGTAGCTATACATGAATATTGAGAAGGTTTAGATTTTTGCTTTGATTTGTTTTATAGTAGATAGGATATGCCTACTACCTTATATTTATAAGAATGATAAAATAAAAAAGAAAAACGATATAAATAAAAGAAAATCTAGCACAGCAAAGTATTTCAGGAGGAAGAGAGTGAAAATTTCTGTGTCTAATTGTAGGTATTACCCTTTGTCAGAGAAATACATATTTTTCCCTTGGAATAAAGAAGGAAAAGATAGAAGAGAAAGTGTGTTCTTAAACTAATTGGGAAAGAAATGGAATTATTCCAATAATGACAATTTTTTAAAAGGTTTTAGAAAATTGTTAAATGTTAAAAATAGATTGGAAGTAAAATCTAGAGTCTTAAGTAAGGCGACATGATATAAAATATATTGCTCAGATAGTAAGACAAGCTTATTTTTAAATAATTGAATAAAAATAGGTGCCATTTAAACTCCAAGATCATGTATTTTATACTAAAACTAGATTACTTGTGCCTTTCAGCCAGTACTTTCGGATGCTGAGGAGGATTGCAATGCTGAGCTCACCCTGTGCTATGCAACAAATTAGACAGACCGTGTCTCAAAAACAAAAACAAAAACAAATCCTGGGGTTATAGCTCAGTGAGAAGGCCCCCAAAATTAAAATTAAAATCCAAATACACACACATAAACACACACACACACAAACACACACACACACACACACACACACACAGTTAAGCCCCAAATGGTACTGATGTGTGCTTTACACAGAATTTCATCACCTAAATTATTTTTAGCCCTCTTCCAATTTTTAATTCAAACATTTTTCTCATCAGAATTTTAGTAACAATCTCCTAGAATTATTCTCTCTATATTTCTTTTTTATTCACTTGTATTCTTTAATTTAACTTTTATATCCCAACCTCTGCCATTCTAGTATACACAGAGTAAATGTTCAGTTAGTAACTTTTGAAGAAATTAATGTTTTGATGAAAATTATTTCCATTGTAATTTTTCTGAGTAAATTCAATTAAGTCACTTCCTGTGCAAACATTTTCATAATTCATATGGAATTTCTGTCCTAGTAAAAGACTTTAAATGTAATCCAAAGTCGATATTCATTCTTTAACCTTAGTTTCTCCTCAGTTGCTACAATCATAAACCTTTCTCTCTTTGCAGAACATTTCTCTCTAATGTTGCTCTTTTTGACTAGTCTTGCTTTATAAACATTAACTTTTTACCAACTGTCTAGAATTAAATGTATATTCTACACTACAAGTGAATAAATTTGTAAACTCAAAATTTACCAGTTTTCCCCTTTTATCAAAAAATTGAAAAGTATTTATTACTCGTGGAATATGGAATAATATTTTTCATATGGTTTATCATTACCTGTATTATCTGACACCTTAAATGTTTCAATTCTATATTGTATTTTTATATTTTATATATTTTTTCCATAGTGGTCTTAATTTCTCAATAATTTTATGTTTTTCAAGGAATTTCACTTTCTTCCTACCTACTTAGAATTTATATATCTTTGGATTTCAGTTCAGTTGTCCCTTCCTATAAGAAACATTGCCTGCCATCGTGAGGTCTTTATTTGTTAGAATGATAAAGGCAAAAATAAGGAGTAACACTTGTGTAACACTGACTACATGACTGCATATGCTCCATGTGCTTTATATATATTTGTTATTTCTCACAAAACCCTCTGAAATAGGAGAATATTGAGGCATAGAAGAGAAATCCATGGCAAATGATGATCCATTTTCTTGCCAAAACACCTCATCTATTTAGTGATGAAGCCAAATTTGAACAAAATAACTAACTCCAAAGTACCATTCTTGCTTCTATTGGAAAAAGGATTTTTTTTGTTTCAAAGCATAAATATAATTTGTAATAGACTAGGATTTATGAGAGAATATGTTCAAATTAGGTTAACTGTCAAGCTCATACAATTTCCTTGTAATGAGGATAGTCTAAAATACCTGAGAAATGAACCCTTTATCGTTGTAGCCATGTTCCTCTCATGTGACTTAGTTTGGCATCCAGTTCCATATGTCATCTGTCATAAAGCAAAACAAGAAGGGTGAAATTGAGACCATACCTAATTTCTATAAAAACTACAATAACAATTAGGCTGAGGGCAGAAATAACCATGGTAAAGCTCTCATAGACTCAGGTAATTGGGGATAAAATCTTGTGGACCAGATAATTATTCAAAGACAATTTTCTGAAAAAGAAGATTCTGAAATGGGTGCTGGATAACACCCTGAACTGAAATGAAAGTACTGCTAAGTATATTAATACAATTATTAGTGATATGCCTAGGGCTATCACAAAGAGGTTGTGATGATTACACTAAGGCAATTCCTGAGACTTCATAAAACCTATGGATATGTAAATGACTGTAAAGTCTAGCTTTCTTCTGCCAAATTCTGCCAAAATTCCTGGTCTCAGGAACAGGCATGATGATCTCTAGGCTAAAAATCCTCTCTTAAAACTATAATTAAGATCAGTTAGGTAAGAGGCCCAGAATTTCACTCCATTTGCCACGAAGCATCTCTGTTGTTTTCTCTCATGTTGCGTAAACTGAGTTGGTGTCCAGCATATGAAACTTTTCAGTTAAAATAGGTATAAAGATTTTTAGTATTACTCACATTTTTATCATTGTACATTTGATCTATTAAGCCTGAATGATATGGATTTTGTTAATGTATATCAGAGGTTGAGAAAATAGTGTCAGCTGAAGATTCTGGAACCTCAGAAGTAATGGTTCTTAATATCACTTTGGATTATGTATCTGGATATAAATTTAGCTCCCTTCTATTGAGACATTTTTAGTGGATTTACATAGTGTGTATTTTCAAAGAGGGAAAGATTGGAATTGCAGACACAGGAATGAACTTATTGTGAGATATACACGAGCTGCATCTGTGGCTGGCAACCAATGTGTGTTGAAGGAGAGGGGATGGCAAGCTGCAACACAAATTAGCACGCTCAGCACATTCACAGTGATTTTCCGAGGGGCTACATCTGTGCAATTCTACACCTCTCTCTTTTTTTGACATAAATACCTGCCTATGGTAGTAACGGAAGATGCTGAATGCATACCTGATGACTGATTCAATCCATCCTATTTCCTTTGCCTATTAGGACTTTGCAACATTGATTTCTCATTTGTAGAATTTGTTATCATTCCTCAATTTTTAGTGCAAAGTTATAATATTATGCAAAGGCCTGTCTGACTTTCAGAAATAAATCCAGTTGCTGGATATTTTCCACACATTCTTATAAAAAAAACCACTTCATTTATAGTAAAACCTTTGATTTATAAAACTAGTTTCTTTATTTCTTTCTTCTGGAACTATGGATCGAACTCAGGACCTTGCACTTTCCAGGCAAGTGCCAGAGCCACTGAGCTAAACATCCGGCCTTTTATAAAATGAGTTTCTGATTAGTGTAAACTTCTGAAAGGCAAAATATATATTCCGTATTTATATTTTTCAGTCAACACAGCACTAATGTAGATGGCAGTAAAAAAGTATTAGATGAATATTTGCATTTCCCAAAGTAAGATATTTGTATTCTTCAAAAAGGATAAAATTATAAAGATTAAAAATAAATGTCAAAAATTAATCCCAGGTGGGTGTGGTGGTCCATTCCTGTAATAGCAGGGTTCTGAGAGACTGAGGTGGGAGGGTCACAATTTCAAATCCAGTCTGAGAAAACTAGTGATATAGTAACTAGTGGTATTCTCTCAAAATAAAATAAAATAAAATAAAATAATTTCAATAAATAAATGCGCACTGAGAATATAACTCAGTGCAAAGGTCCTGAGGTCAATACCCAGTACTACCAAAACTAATCCCATTTTAAGTTACCATTCACCAAAACTAAAACTTGTGCTAGTCTAAGAAATAAATTATTTCTCATATATATATATATATATATATAATGATGGTAATTTTTAAAGAAATACCAAAATAATTTAGTATATAAATATTTGCACTCAATGTATTGATTAGTTTAAACTAATTAGTTTCAGATTAGCTCATTTAAATTTACTGATTTATATGACATTTTAAAAATTCCATATTCTGATGGAAGTGATGATATATATTAAATATCATTAATTTTTGTCAAATGTAAGAAGTTGAAATAATAGGCTTACAATTTTAAAAGGGTTTAAATTAATACAGCAAAATATCATTGAAATAACTTATCCTTTTATTATTTTTCTTTTCTTTTTTTTGCCTTTTCTCTGGTACCAGAGATTGAACTCAGAATCTTGCACTCTCCAGGCAGGCATGCTCCCACTGAGCTACATCTTTGGCTATTGTTTTATTACTATTTCAAGTTATATATCTAGAGGAGAAAAGCCATTCATACTGTTTTTGAAGACTATTTGCAGTAAATCATTCCTTCTCACATGAATGAAGTATAATTAATTGTGACCCCTGTCAACAACTCGAGTGCTTTTATTAATATCATTTTGTGTAAGGTTACTGTCTTTATTTGTTTTATTAATGTGAAGATATTACCTATAAAATAGATTTGTGAACTGGATGTATATTTATTGGAAACAACATATCATTCTAAGGCTTTTTCAAGACAGGGTTGCTATATTATGTCTTGGCACGTTATGTATAAATATTTTTAACAATGAAAGGTTCTATTATGATATGACAATTATGGTGCATTAAATCTGATATATATGCTGATAAAATAGAGGAAAATACATGTTAAATGATTTCTGGAACAAGACAAAAAAGCATAAATGAATAAATAACTGAAAATAAAATTTGTTACAAATTGACTCTATGGTTGACAATTTTGACCAAAAAAAGAGTTATAACTGTCTTATTATAAAGCTAATCACTCAAATAAAACATTATCCTAATGAAAGAAACCCTTTCAAATGTGTGCATTAAAATTTTAAACCACTAAAATTCTAGTTTTATATATGAGCCATGTAGAAACAACTTTAATATGAAACTTTTTTTTTTTTTGGTACAGGGGATCAAACCTACGACCTCGCGCTTGTCACTGATCTAAATCCCCGGCAATATGAAGCATTCTTACTAAACCTTGATTTAAAAAAATATTTTTTTATGAAATTAAAGTTTTACAGGTTAAGATCATAATTATTTTGTTTGTTTGTTTGTATGGAGCCAGGGGATCAAGCTCAGGACCTTGCGCTTGCTGAGTGTGGCGCCACTGAGCTACATCGCCGCCCCAAGATCATAATTACTTTTTTTCTTAAATCTGTTATTGGGACATTTTAGGTATACAATACGTTTACATTTATCATTGGGTGCTTGTACCTGTACATGATGTGTCTTGGTTTTAATTTTTTCCCCATTCCCTGTGCTCCCTTCACCCCCTGATCATAATTATTTTGAGAAATATTTATTGAACCACAATTATGTGAAAGACACTCTTTCAAAATTTGTAGATATTTATAATAACGTTGTTTTCAAGTAAGTGGGGTACTATTAAAATTCACTCTTCAGCATGCCCAAATTGTTGTGAATTGTACACATATGCATGAACCATTTTTAATGGAGATCTTTAAATGTACATAAGTATCAATGAATCTCTCATTTGAATCATTACCACTCAGTGTACTGGCTCATTTCAAATATATATTATTGATTACTACAATCTTCTGAGATACTCAGTTATTTAATCAAAAAATACAAATTATATCAGTATGTAATATATAATATTGTATAAATGTGGAAGTAAAAAATTATACTGTTTTAATTTAAAAACTTGTATATGTGACCCATTCTCAGTATATATTTTTCTAAAAGCCTTTGTGGAGTACGTGGTTTTTATTAAACTGAAATAAATTTCTTAAAAATTGTAATAGATTTGTTGTTGTATTTGATTATTTGATGTTTGATGATTTTTAGAAACCAGAACGACTTGAATTCCTCTGCTGTAATTATCTAAAATTCAATCTAAATTATTAAGTATTCATTTTGTTTAAACTATTTACCATAATCTTGGGCCTATGTGTTGCTTTCCTGATATTGATAAGATTCTAACAGAAAGTAATGCAGAAAAGGCTCACAGTAAAGAGAGATATAATAGTATATTAATTGTTTGGACAGTGATCAGTGCATATGTGGGTGATTATCATTAATTAAAAAGACAACAGTTTAAGTGTAAATTGGTATATGATGCCAAATTTGACAATAAACAAAGGGCTGTAGTAGTTTTTAATTCATTATTTAGTAACAAATTTTATATTATTTTCTTTAAAACCATTTATGAAAAAAAATCATAAATTATTTAAATGACCACATTGTATTGTGCAATTTAGAAAAAATACAATTATACCAATAGATAATTTGTACTGAAAATGTACAAATATGAGACATCTTTGATCTCTAAATACTTTTATTTCTTTAAATTATAATTTAAAAAATAAATTTCAACTAATTATAAAAATTGTAAGGGAATGAGCTATCTGTAACCTAACATATCGTGGATTAACAATATCACTAATTAAGTAGATATTGAATTAATAGAACTGATCTATTTTTATTACAATTTTTATATGTTTATTTTTTGTAAAGCAATGTTAAATATTATTGGAATTTAAGTCATAGTCTTAATTTCAAAGATTTCAAACTTATACTGTACTGGAAATCACTCTGCAGTATCAGTTAGAATAAAGTCCTGAGGGCTTATTCTACTAAATACTGATTCATAGTCATAAAACATTTAAAATTATACACTTTATTAAGTCTTTTATGGAGAATAGGACATTAAATGACCAATGTATTGAACTTAAAATTCTCATTTCCTTTGACAAAACTGGAATTGTACTTATATGAAATCTATTTTACATAGTTGCAAAGATAAATGCTTTCACACATTTTATATTTTACTAGTTAATATAAGAACATTCAGCTATCACTTCAACTCAGCAGCCAATTTTATTCTGTTCAGTCTATGTAGCTGTGTGTATGTGTGGGTATGCCTGCTCTATTCTTGACTTATTTTGTGTGAATATATTTGATTTAAGCATTTTTAATATATAAAACAAGCTTTATTTTGAAATAATTATAGGTCCAGATACAATTGTAAGATATAATACAGAAATCCCATAAACACTCTCCCATATGATAATTTCTTGCAAAACTATAAATCAATATCACTGCCAGAATGTTGACATTGATAAAAAATTTCCATCATCACAAATGTCCCTCATGTTGCCTTTTTTTTTTTTTTTTTTGTATTCTGAATGTTATGGCTTGTGTTTAGATGTTCCCCTAAAGCCTCATGCTTTTCCAGAGGTAGTTAAATCTAGATCCTGTGATTGAGTCATGGTGGGATTAGGGCCGAGGACACTAAGATTAAAGGCAAGAGCACTATGCTCCCTAATTAGTCTGAAAAAGATAAAAGGGGCAGAAAGATACAGTTAAGATCTCTCTTGTTGCCTTTGCTACCTTGTGCATACCATGTTGTTTCTGCTCTGCTAGGCCTGTTTTACATCCCTGTCTTGGAGCCAGCCTACTACGGACTGGAACCTCTATGAACTGTGAACTGAATAAACCCTTTCCCTCTTAACTTTGCGTGTCAGGTATTTTGTCTCAGCAATGGAGAGAAAAGTAACTAACACCCTGAAAGTGTCTCACTAAGTCACTAAATGGCCCAGGCTCTCAGAGTGCTGGAATTACAAATGTGTTTTCCTACACCTCTCTATTAGCCTTGTATAGCCTTCTTCATTTTGCTCCTTCTCTAACCCCTTTCCTAACTCCTAATAGGTTTTCTCTTTCTGTAATTTTGTCAATTCATAAATATTACATAAACTGAATAATACAATATATAATCTTTTGGGATTATTTTATTACACTCAGAATATTTTTTCTGGGAATTCATACAGTTTTTTTTTTTATGTCAGTTTATGTTTCTCCTTACTGCTAAGCATTATTAGATAGTATGCATGTGTCATAGTTGTTTTACTCATTCACTCAATAAAGCACATATACTTTATTAATATAGTAATATGCCAGCTTTGCTGTGAATATAGCTCTTCATTTTTTTATGAGAACAACGTTTAAAAATTAAGGTTTTGTATGAATTAACTCTTCACTTTTTAATTAAGATATATTAAAAATCAAAGAGTCACATTTACACAAAAACCTGTACGTGAATATTTAGAGTAGCTTTATTCACTGTATAAAACTAAAGGACCCTTGTGGGGATGGAAATTTTCATGTTGAAACTGGTCTAAAAATTAAACATGTGAGAAATTAGCACCAACAACTACCAAACAATCAAGAACTTGTTCCTAATTAGTGTAACACTACTTGTCCCTCTGATTTCTACCACCATGAATGATATACAAATGAGAATTTTTTTTTTTTTTTGGTACCCGGGATTGAACCCGGGTCATTGCGCTTGTGCAGCAGGCGGCAAAACCACTGAGCTAAATCGCCAGCCCAAATGAGAATTTTTAAAAAGTAGTCTTTCCTAACTACAAACATAGTAACATGTTCAGTTATGCTAACGGGGCTAACCACAACTTGCAGATCCACAATATCCTGGGTTGTTGTCTAAAAGAACAAGATAGATGTGTGAAAAATTATTTCTAATGTAAATCATTTTTTATTGTAGAAGTATGAAGAATAGAAAAATATTAAGTATAGTAGTTTCATTATTTATAATAAAATATTAAATTTTACAAAATATTTTTAATAATTTAACATTCTTATTACACAATTTAATAATTTTTGTATTTGATATAATAAATGGAACTAGGTATTTGATGCATTATAAACAATCAGAAAATTAGGCAAAATATGTAGGGCAGTAATTTTCAAACATAGAACTACAGGAATGACTGGTTTATTTTGGTTAAGTGAAGGGACAAAAATGAAGTGAATCACGTAATGACCCTGGCTATTTGAGTAGAGACTCTTTCAGGACCATAAAAAGGGACACAAGGATGATGAGGAACTCAAGTTGAACAGTATCTTTGGCATTGAGTTCCACCATGTTGGAAGAGGTAGAGATGACTAAATTATGGGACACAGTATAATTGTCCAGAGACCTATGCAGGAAATGTACCAAGAAATGTGCAGAGTGTTTCATGTTTGCCTTTTAATGAATGGAGCCATAAAACCATAAGATAAATGTACATGAAACCTGGCACCAGCAATGTAATAAGTTCCCCCAAAATTTTGACCAACTAGTGCTGCAATTTCACATGGCATCTGGCATATTCTGGATTAACATCAGTAGGCCATCATGGTAATAGTAGTGCTGGTGATAGTAGAGATAATATTAGTAGCAGGAATACTAGTACACAAATCATTGGAATGGAGAATGAGGATGCCATCCATCAGAATTTAAATGGATATAACACATCCAATCTCATCAATATCAAATTTATGCTGTACATAATCCAATCAAAATGTATATATTCAAAGACACTTAAACAAGTGATTCAAATGCAGCAGTCAGTAGACACTAAAACATGACAGACACAATGAGATCAGTAAAGAATAACACAAAGTACAAAAACTTATCCCTGCCATTACACATTTAAAAAAAAGATATAATGAGGAAAATCAATGTACACACTCATGGACACACAGACACACACACACACACACATGGAACTAAATGAAACATTGTAAGGTTAAAAAAAAGCTCCCAATGAAGTAAATATTCAGATGGAAGTAAGAAAAGAGAAGATATTGTAGAAGGGAAAAATGGTCTTGAATATATACCTGTGGAAGAAGCCTTGAGAAAAAGAAGAGAAAAAATGAACAGAATTTCCTTTACTTGCCGAAAACAACATATATATATTCATATATATATTCTGATATCATGTATATTAGTCGAGTTATTATGGAAATGAACACACACATGGCTTTAAAAGGTACAATTACATCTTCTAATATTTATGGATTTTAGAAGTCTGAAATTGAGATGCCATCACTGCTGGTTTCTTCTGGCTATCTAAGTAAAGATTCATCTCAATTTTTTTTTTAGATTCTGAAGACCGCAGGAAATTTTGGTGTCCCTTTGCCTGTAAATGCAATTTATATTTTTGTCTACATGTGGTCTTTTCTTCTTTATGTCCCTCTATCTTCCCCACTTCTTATAAGGAGGACTCTCATTAATTAAGGGAGAGCCTGAATTGAGGATTATCTCACCTTGAGATCTTTACATATATTTTCAAATAAATTTATTTCAAATTCAAGTTTCACATTCTGAGAATACATAGAAACATATATTGTGGAGTCTGGAATTCAACTAATGATGTCATTTTTCATTGTCTCAGATAAAGGAAGATTGGGATGGAAAAAGCAAATAATATCTTTAAAAATATTTTTTCAAAAATTTGAAAGTTAATACCTTAAAACCCAAATACACAAGAAACCTGATAAACTTGATACAGAATAAACACAACCAAATTATAATCAAATTGCAGAAATCAAGATAATAAAAAAATCTTAAAACCTGCTAGAAATTTTACAAACTAGGGATTTATGATGTGTCATGTACAAATATCAAGCACACACAATGAATTTACACATGGTATGTCATAAACATAAACTAAAATAATAATAACAATAATAATGAAAATGCAGAAAAGGGATTTAGAATGGAAAAAGGGAGGTGAGTGAGGAAGGGAAAGGGAGTAAAAGAGAATCAGGATGTGTTATATACATGTACCTTCTCCCTAAGATGAATGTAAGATGCACTAATAAAATAAAATTTTTAAAAAGTTAAAGAAATAAATGAAAATGTCAACATAATTATTTAACAAAGGCAATTATTATTTCAATAAGGAGTCAAGATTTTTTGAATAAAAAAGAACAAATCTAGGAGATTTTATTTCCAAATATCAGGCAGTACAAAACTAAGTGAACTTCTTTAGAAACATATACATGTACCTCTGGATTTACACAAAAGAATGCATAATGCTGAAAACTGAATATTAAGTGAATAAATAAAAATTATTAGGCTTTTTAAATGTTTATTTTCTACATTGTGGATTTCATTTTAATAACTACCTGTTTTTAATCTTTTTTTATATTTCAATATTTATTTTGGTATTATCATCAAATTTCAGTGGATTTTTTTTACTTGATTCTTATTTTCTTCTTTTTCAAATATCAGTTATTCAGAATTATGCATTAAAAGGATGATAGTTTTCTGATTTTTGCCTAATAGAGCATTCCTAAAAGTTTATCAAATTTATAATAAATTATCCTGAATTTATCCCAGAAAAGCATAGGAAGACTAATTTAAAAAGAAAGATATAAAATTTCCAAGTACCACAGAACCCAAGAAATGACACAGAAATGACTCTTGAGTTTCTTTACTTCCTCCCATGTGTCCTGGTCAGGAGTATCAGTCTGTGTTTACCAGAAAAACAGATTTAATGTAAGATATACAAACACTTAAGAATTTACAAGATTGGCTTACAATGCTCATCCACAGTGTCAGGTGTGGAAGAGTGCAAAAGGTCTGCCTGTGCTCCAGAGATCTGAAGGATACAATTGAAGCCCTGGAGCTCAGTTCAGTGTCCTGTGCGACTCCTTATCAGGAGGGTAAAGGGTCTGTGGTAGAAGGCTGATGAGTCTATGCAGGAAGCCAAGAGACAATGTCCAAGGTGAATGTGAAGGCTGGAGCTCCTCCAAAGAAACAAAATTAAGCCTTTTTTTCTTCATTTCCCTTTTATACCATTCTAGTGACAATCCTCCCTAGGGTGAGTCTTCTGCACCCAGAACTATGTTGACCCCATTTGGTTGGGCATGTCATATTTAAGTTAATAATATCAGTTAAATATCAAAATCCATCCCTTGTCATTCTGAACACCCAGACACATTTTTTAAACCACAGTTCCAAATACAAAGACAAGCTCATAATTACACCTAACATGCTATAACTATCCTGCATACAAATAGAAATTGTCCCCCAGAATAGGAGGCAAGTTTTCTTTGCATGATTCTTAATCTTAACATTTCATAACTTATACATTATAGCATAGGTTTAACAATCTTAAGAACTAGTATTAAGTAAATCAACATTATATCATATTGGAAACATTAGGATAGAACAATTATAATCACAACTCTCATTTCTGCAGCTGATGATAGTGTCATAGCTGGTATTTAGAACTACTTTCTTCTGCTACTCATTTAATATTCTCTTGGTCTTTAGGAACCACCTAGGCAGGTCTTTGTTCTTTCCCTGATGGGATGACTCATACCTTCATTCTTGAAGTTTCTGGACCATTTATTACTTTGACCAGATTGGGTTGTTGTTTTTCTTGCTGACTTTAATAATGGGATTGTAATGCTAGAAGGCACTCTAAAGGATTTCCTGCCCTCCAAGTATATTTTTACTTTCCTCCACTGTGGAATAATAGTTCAATCTCACATTGATAGTCTGGGTCAATCCCTTCTGCCAAAACTGTGATCTCTTTTTAAACTTGTTTCCTTAGAGGCATAAGGAGACCAAAATGACCAGGGGAAGTCTTAGGTTCCAGTTTGTTGGTATCATTGTTGTGATTCCAGTATAAGCCTTTCCCCCTCTGGTACTAAGATGTCTAAGCCAGCAGAGCATAAGGTCATGGGAACAGGAAGAAAAATTTTTGCTAGTAGATTACTAGGGGTAATGGTTAGTGTTACCATTCCAATTTCCACTCCTTGATTCCTGGACCTGTGAATCCTGGCTATGGGATTCATTTAAAATACAGTGGATGCTGATTCAAAGCATACACAGCCTTTTGAAGAACCATGCCCCACCCCTGAGAGCTATTTCCACCTAGCTGTCACTGTAACTTCCTCTTCAGAAGACCATTCCAAATTTCCATCAATCCAGCCACTCCTGGGTGGTGAGGAAAATTGTTAGACTAGTGAATTCCAAGAGCATGAGCCTATTGCCTCATTTATTTAGTTGTAAAATGTATCCCTTGGTCAAAGACAATGCTATGTGGAATTCCATGATAGTAGATAAGCATTCTGTGAGTCCATGGATGGTAGTTCTCTCAAAAGCATTATGTGCAGGGCAAGCAAATCCATATCCAGAATAAATGTCTATGCCAATAAGGACAAAGTGCAGTCCTCTTATTGGAGATAGCTAAGGTATTTAGAAATTATTATAAGGCAGTTGTACAAAGCTAGGCCCTCAGCATAGAAAATAATTGAGGCACATTCACTGGTTAACATTATGAAAGGAGAGAAGCTACCACCTACTTCCCCTGGGGTGAATAGCAGTGATTGATATTCTAAATAGATCTCACTTTAACTGGAGACTAAACCATTTCTATCCAGCCCATTCCTTCAGAGAAATCCATGTACACTTGCTACATGACTAGCTTACCCATTTGATCTCCATTTAGTCAATATTACTTGGGGAGCTATACTTGTAATCTTATCAGTTGATCGTGGTTTTGTGCCACTTAATGCCCACCGTGTGATTTAGCACTAGATCTCATATCTTTGCCTCATTTTGTACCTCCCTCACCTGGTGGCTTTGCCCCATAAAACACCTTTGAGAAATGGGGTAGGTGGGCAAAACACTTTATGGGTGTCCCCTCCTGTGCCTCAGGAAGTAGCCATCTTTCACTTAATAAATATTACTTACTCCACCTCCAATGTTCCTAGATTTCATTCGTCAATTTTAGAAAACACAAATTCACATTTGAGATATCTAGCAGGTTGGGAATTATATTTCTCTTGTTTGGATGATTTTTACTTCTTTGGATATATTTATTTACTTATTTGGTGCCCTATATCGCTTTCCATGATGGAAGCAATCCATTATAATCAGCTTGCAAGCAGGTCACAGGGTGATTGATATCAAAGATTCAGTGTTGGTCTTTGCTGCTGCCATATTGGGCATTCAGCAGTGGCTGTACCCAAATCAACTTCAGTTAATGGGGTTCATGTTATTAAATCCATGCATAAGGTCCATCCCTCCCACCTTAACCACTCTGTTCATGAGTCCATTGGGCAATGACAGCAGTGTCTGAGACAGAGATTTTATCACTATCTACAGATTGGATCATCTTATCCACTTGATTGTTAAAAATTCTCTTATGCCAAGGTTGCTTTGCTTACATGAGATATAAATATGTTTACATACTTTGTCCATCTTGAGTGGCCTCTCCACATACCTCTTTCTCAAATGTCTTTGTCACCAATTTTCCAGTCATATTCCTTCCAAGTTCCTGACCATCTGGCCAGACCATTGGCTACAGCCCATGAATCAGCACACAGTCACATAACAGGCCATTTCTCCTTTCTGAAAAAATGTACCACCAGCCGCACTACCCTAAGTTCTGCCCACTGTAAAGATTTGCCTTCACCACTGTTCAGGGATGTCCTGGAAAGGTGCTATAATGTTGCATCTGTCCACTTGTGGATGGTGCCTGCATAACATGCAGAACCATTTGTAAACTAGGCCCTAGCCTTCTCTTCTTCTGACAGGGGTTCATATGGTATATCCTATGAGGGCATAGGTTATACTGGGAAACTGAAGGTGATATAGCAGGAGTAGGAGGCATAAACATTTGGCAACTTCCTCATGTAACTTACTTGTACCCTCTGGACCATCTCTGGCTCTATCACATATGTACCATTTCCATTTAGTCATAGACTATTGCAGTGCAATTCCAACCTTATGAGTCAGTGGATCAGATAATACCCAGCTCATGATAGGAAACTCAGGTTGCATGGTAACTTTGTGTTTCATGGTCAAATGTTCAATTGGCACTTAGGCCTAGTAGCAGGCCAAGGGCAGTTTTTCAAAAGAAAGACTAGTTTTCTGCAGATGATAGCACAACCTTACTCCAAAATCCTAAATATTTCCACTGTAATTCATCTATGGGGGCCTGCCAAAGAATCTCTATCTAAATAGAATCTCTATCTGCCACTGCCATTTCATGTATCATAGGATTTGCTGGATCATATGGCCCCAGTGGCAGAGCAGCCTGCACAGCAGCCTGGACCTGTTGCAGAGCCTTTTCTTGATGTGGGTGCCACTCAAACCTGGCAGCTTTCCAAAAGGCTTTGTAAATGGGCTTGATTAAAACACCTGAGTGAAGAATGTGATCCTTCCAAATAGGCCCCCTAGGTGTGGTGCTTCTTTTTCTTTTTTTTTGGTTGTAGAGGGAGCCAGCCAGATGCAACAACTTATCTTTTACCTTAGAAAGAATATCTCTACATGCCTCACATCGTTGGACTCCTAGTAATTTAACTGTTAGAAAGGCTTTAAATTTTGGGGGATTTATTTCCCATCCTCTGCCTCTCAAATGCTTTATTAACAAATCCGTAGTAGTTGTTACTTCCTGCTTTCTTGGCCCAATTGGATTAATATTATCAATATAATAGACCAATGTAATACCTTGTGGGAGAGAAAAGTGATCAAGATCCCTGCAAACTGAATTGCGACACAGAGCTGGGAAGTTAAAATAACCCTGAGATAGGATAGTGAAGGTGTATTTCTGGCCTTGCCAGCTGAAATCAAATTGTTTCTGATGCAACTATGGAGGAGAAAAAAAGGATTTGCCAAATCAATAGCTGCATGCCAAGCACAAGGAGATTTGTTAATCTGCTCAAGAAAAGAAACCACATCTGTACAGCACCTGAAATCAGAGTCACTACTTGATTCAGTTTACAGTAATTCACCATCATTCTCCAAGATCCACCCATCTTCTGCACAGGCCAAATGGGAGAGTTAAATAGAGCCGTGGTGGGAACCACAAATCTTGGATCCTTCAAGTCCTTGATAGTGATACTGATTTCTGGAATTCCTATATGATTAGATAATGTTTTTGTTTTACTATTTTGCCAGGCAAAGGCAACTCTAATGGCTTCCATTTGGTCTTTCCAACCATAATTGCTCTTGCACTACAGGTTAGGGAACCAATTTGAGGATTCTGCCAAGTACTAAATATATCTATCCCAATTATGCATTCTGGAATGGAGGAAATAACTACAGAATAGATTTCAGGACCTATTTAACCCACTGTGAGTCAGACCTTTGCTAAAATTCCATTGATCACCTACCCTCTATAGAGTCCTACTCTTACTGGAGGGCCTCAATGACATTTTGGATCCTATGGAATCATTTAGTTCAAAACCAGTGTCCAGTAGTCCTGGAAATGTCTAATCATTTCCTTCCCCTTCTGTCCTTTATAGAAAGTACATGCACTCTGCCTCTGCCTTTGGTGTGTACATGCTGGTATTGACCCTCTGCCACTCTGAAATACAATCAAACCCATTGCCCTTGAATGTCCCAGTTTAGTAACTGTGGTCCATACAATGAGGTCTGGCATACAGAGAAGAACAGCTACAGGGCTTTTCAGAGATGCTGGTGCTCTCTTCATAAATGTTTGTCAAGGTATTAGTGAAGGGTACATTTTCTAGTTCATCCCTATGTGGCAGATTATGTTTGACATGACAAATCTACTCCAGTACCCTTGAAACCTTTCATCAATAGTAAATCATGACATCTTTAACTTATTTACAGTGGGGCATCTTTTGATCCATATTTCTGCCAACCAGCCAAATAAACTATTAACACCTTTCTTTACTACACAAGCTGCAACATTAAATTCAAAATCTTTGCTTTACAGGCCCATATCAACAAACTCACCCTGTTACAGGTGTATATTTTGCCACCATTATCCCACACCCATAAAATCCATTCCCGTACTTGCACATCAGGCCTCTGTTCATAAGAGTTAGAAAAACTCGAGTTATTTGGGAGAATAGCAGACTTCCTTATGGATCACACTGTGTACCTCACCCTTAGGAGGTTTTTGCAATTTGTACCTGGTTATAGGCCTAAAAGCAACAGTGGGTGGTAAGAGTGAATACTGAGGAGTGTCAGCATTATCAGGCTTGATCAAAACAGGATTAGTGTCCTCATGAGTATTAGGAGAGGCCAACACCGCAGGGCAATGGCATGGGGGTGAGTATGCCTCCACCACTGCGGGTAGGGAAATCTCTTCCTCTGGCAAAGTAAGTTCATTAAAGTCTATGAGTTCACCATCCTCAGACTCATCAGGGTAACCCCAAACATCTCCATCCCAACTTATGGGATCTCATTTTTTTCTGATGGTGACCTCATATTTCTTGCAAATAACCTTAGAGGCTGAGCATTAAACTTAGGCTGTACCTCAGCCAAGTGAAGGATGAGGGCCTGTGTTTGGATTTCTGTAATCTCAGCCCTGTGATTAAAGGAGAGGAGATTCTATTTCAGGATATATTTACAAGCTTTTAAATTTTGTATGTGTTTCTGGAGTGGGAATTTGAATCTTTGTGCTCTTTATTTTTCTTATTAGTTTGTCTTCACCATTAGAAGAATTTAGGTTCCCTATGGATATTGTGAGATGATTGTTTTCCTTTACTTGTTTGTCCAGAGATTCTAAGAACAACCAACCAGCATCATTATATTTAACACTCTGTCAAAAATATTCAAAAGTTTCATATATTGACTCACTAAATTCCGTACATCTCACAAGTAGTGAACTGGAATAATTAAATGGATCTACACTAAGTAATACTTTAAACAGTTCATACCAAGGAATATTGGTATTCTCCACAGTATTAGGAGAAGACTTGGTATCTTTCGTTCTCAACAAATTAGTGAAGCAACTCCAGGAACGCCTAAACTCATTAAATAAGTTCATCTTTACAGTTCTGTTTCTCTAGAGCCACTCCTGGTATCAAAATCTGTATCAGTCAGTGCTTACTATAGAAATAAATTTAATGCAAGACATACGCACACTATATATGTATTTATACATATGCATATTTCATATATAATTTATATATATTTATGAATTTATGAGATTGGCTTACAATGTCCACCTACAGAGTCAGGTGTGGAAAAGTACCAAAGGCGGCTCTGCACTTTGGAGATCAAAAAGATCCAGTGAGAGACCTAGGCTCATATGCGAGTTCATATCAGGAAACTGAAGTGTCTGCACTACACTGTGTCCAATTCTAGGAATGAAAGGATAGTTCATCATACAGAAAATGAATCAAAGTCCCAAAACTATGACCTAAAACTTTGATACTAAGAGGGAAAACACAGGGAGAACATGCAAATCATAATAGCTAAGTTATTGAATTATCCTAGATGCCTGTCACCGAGGAAGGAAATGTGATATATATATATATATATATATCCCCACACAATTAGGTATTACTCAGCCATAAAGAAGAAAAACAAATCACATCATTGGTCCCAAAGTGGATGGAGTACAAAAACACCATACTAACAAAACACACCAGACTGTACTCATTTTAAAAAGTGCATGAAAGTGAATATTTTTTAGAACCTAATCATATGTGAACATGTCTTTTTTGTTGTTTTTTTAATAAAGGAATACCAACAAGATTTTGAACATTAAATTAAATTTGAAAGTATTTTTATTGCATCATTGATGTTTTCCTACCAAACTTTTTCTTTAGAAACATTTTGCTGTAATTTAGAGATTCTGTAGGGCTCATTTTCAAACTACCTTTATTTGATAAGTGAAATAAGCTGGGCATGGGCAGATAAACACTATAATTGTACTGTTTGGAGTCTACAAAAATATAACTCATAGTATAAAATTGTTACAATGGTTAAAATGGAGGTTGGGGGGAGGAATGAGTAATTGTTGATCAAATGACATTAAATTTCAGTTAAAGAAGAATTGCTTTGAGATATGTTTCAAAGCTGGGTGATAATACTGAATAGTAACACTATATTTGAAAATAAGAGAGTAATTTCAAATGCCTAGGCCTAATCATAAAAGTAAGTTAGGTGAAGAGTATGCTATGGAGGTTTTTCATTTATTCTGTAGTATATGCTTATATTAAAACACACTATACTCCATCTAATGTATACAAGTATATTTATCAAATAAAAATATTAATAAAAAAATTAACTGACACTTTTTCCATTCACTATTATAAATGCATCTGTTTGCATGATCTTTGATACTATTTTCATTTTGGATTATCTTCTTTTACAAATGTTAGTTTTTTTTATTAAACTATATTAATTTATGCTATTGCTAAAAATAGATCTGTTAAATAATTAACGTCTAACATTTTGTAATTACAACCCCCCATACTTGTCAGCTGGTCTCATCTTTTCAGTTCAGTTAAACATGGCATGGTTTTTGTGAGCATTCAGTTGAAACATGCAGAAAATGAGTTGCTGTCGACAGTATCAAAAGATATTACTTAGTATATTTCAGTGTGTTCACAAAGCCACAATCATTTGTGAATGCTATTTGTCTCCACAAATTCTTTGAATGAATTATACAGGTGTTCAATCTTAATGGAAGTGATAGCTTTACATCAACAGAGAAGGAAAAATACAAAATTTCTAAACACACATTGTATCATTGTTAATAAATTTATAATCTCCTACTTTTATAATTTATATTTAACTGAGTTTTACAAAAGTACCAACTTTGAAAATGTCAAGTGGAATTTATAAACTTCAAATTCCACTGCTATCATTGCATTGTTTAAGGTTTTTTGTCTTGTGTATAAAATTTTGAGGCCTCATTAATTTAAAAAAAAATCACAAAAATGAGTTAAAGACAGAAACAAAACCAGAAATAGAAAAACTTCTAGAAGATAGCCTAAGGGGTAACATTTAAAACCCCATGTACAGACAATGATTCCTAGAATAAGACTCCAAAAGCATAGAAAATAGTATCAAGAATTAACAAGTGGAACTACATTAAATTAAGAAGACTGTGCATAGCAAATGAAAGAACTAGGATGAAGAGACAGCCCACTGATAGGAGAAAATATTTGCTAGCAAAAATTGTGATGAAGGATATTAATATATTGGTTATATAAACTCAATAAAAATTAACTTTAAAAAAATCAACAAATCCAGTAAAACAGTAGACAAATGAACTGAATAGACACTTCTTAGAACAAATAAAAATGCTCAATAAATACATGAAAGAAATGCTCAATATTTTTAGCAATCAGAGAAATGCACATCAAAACTTCAAAATTCCATCTCCAGTATGTCTGCCATCAAAAATATAAAATTAAAAAAAGAATGCTAATGTGAATGTGGGAGAACCTCCTACCTCATTGGTGAGAATGTAAAGTAGTACAGGCATTATAGAAATCAGTCTTGATATTTTTCAAAAAACTAAAAATAAGGGATAGGGGAAATAGGAGGGAAAGGGGAAAGGAAAGAAGGGAAACAACAAATTATGAGAAAATGAAAAAATGGAAACAAAGTCTTTGTAAATAGAGAAGGGTGGAGGTGGTGAAGGGAGGACAGGGAAATGGGGAAAAAAAAGAACCGAGATACATCATGTACAGGTACAAATACCCAATGATAAATGCAAACATATTATATACCTAAAATGTACCAATAAAAGAATTTAAGCAAAAAAACCCACTAAAAATAGAAATACCATTTAACCTAGCTATACCTATAATTCCATTACTGAGAATATTTTTAAAAGAATTAAAGACTGCATAGTAGGGTGATAAACACATGTTTATAGCAACATAATTCCCAATATCTAAGTAATGAAAACAGTCTAGAAGTCTCTTGACTGAAAAATTGGAAAAAAAGTGTGGTTTATTTAAATGAAGGAAATTACTCAGCCATAATAAAAAGATGTCATGTTTAATAAATATGACAATAGCATGTCAGGAAGTCCAAAACTTCCTCAGAAAAATGTAACACACAATTATGTTTGTGTATGCATATATATGTGTATATATACTTGTATATGTGTATATGTGTGTATGTGTGTATATATATATATATATCCAAGAAATGACTAAAAAGAATTATTTATTCAATATTTATTTATAGTTATAGAATTTGTACCTACATTTCTTTTTTGTATGTGTGATGAGCGTGGTATCCAGGACCTTGTACAAGCTAGTGGAAGTCCTACTACTGAGCTAAACTCCATTTCTTGTACTTACATTTGACATTTTTCATATTACCTTATTTTTACAATTCATTTTCTCTGAATTATGAATTAGGGAGAATTATTCAATTAAATTTATATTACACTGATTCAGATTTTTCAATGATGTGTTATTTTTAACTTGATACTGTGTCTACTTGGACATTGCTTGTACTTAGAAAAGTTTTATTCTAATTTAATGGATGCACCTTTTTGAACATTCCAATGCAATCTTTACCATTTTTCTAATTTTTTCAGTATCTTTATTTGTTGACAAACATTTATATAAATCACAAACTTGTTAATTTTCAATATGTATTAATTTCTATTTTTTATTTAGAGTAATATCTATACTTAAATGTTATCAGAAATATTTTTTTTTTCTTAGATATTTTGTGTTTCCAAATGCTGGGGATTTAGCTCAGTGGTTCCAGTGCCTGCCTCACAAGCACAAGGTCACCAGTTTGATCCCTGATACAAAAAAGAAAAAATGAGAAAAATAAATATGCTTAAGATTCATTGCAGTTTACATTTTTGATAGAAAAATCTACCCTTGCCAGGTAGGGTTTTATTGAACCACAAAAACAAAATACTCCCTCTCATCTTGTGTTAAATTTTTAGAAAGCATCCTTATGAGTATCTTTTAGCTCTGAGAGCCAGGGGGAAAGGAGTGAGTTGATGTAATCTTAAACTGGTTAACAATCTGTGATTTCTACCAACTGTCTGCCTTTCCAAAATGGAGCTTTCTATGTTCTGTTTACTAAAACCAGATTTCTTTCATTGTTTAAACAAGTTTTAAATCAATTTTGGCACTGACTTATTGCTATGCTTACATAGTGATCAGCCTTTTCATAAGGATGAGGTACCTTATTTATTGTCAGTAAAATTCACGTCAATAACTTCAACTTACTTTTTGTTTTTCTGGTTATGCTACTGCATTTCACTACTATTGATATATTCTTTTTTCTCTTTTTGATGAGTACACATTTTTGTACTACCTAATTTCATTCATCGTGGCGAGTTGGTGCCTGCACACAACACATCTTAATTCTTTGTGTTCCCTTCCTCACTTCCCCTCCCTCTCCTTTCACCTCTTGGTCCCCTTCACTTATGCAAAAGTTCTACATTCCTTTTTCCTAATATCTATCTTTCATTTTTGTATTTTTCTTGAATTTATGTATACTTTGGATTTCTCATGTAAGAGGTTACATGTGATATTCAAGGTCCTGTATCTGATTTATTAAACTGGAAATGCTACAGACTTCTCAGAGGAAATTAATCAGTTTGCTTATACACCCATATGTGGGAAATTTAAACGTTTTTTCTGTTGATAGTGAAGGTTCCAGTTTTTTAAGATTTCAAAATAAACTTTGAATACTTAATAACCCAAACACAACAGTAAATTTGAAGTCAGAAACCTGTGTTTAGATGTCAACTCTACCATATATGCAGGAATTAGGTGAGAGATCTGATATGTCATAGTTTATACATAACCATCTTTAAAACAAGAATAATAGATAATGTCACATTTATAATAAACTAAATGATATAATATTGTAGCACAGCTCAAAATGTAATATTTTTTGGTTTTGGTTTAAAACAATGTATCTTAATTTATAATTCCCCAGACCTAAAGGTCATCAACAATTTTAAATTTGTTTTTATAAATTTTTACTTATATGCTCTTTATTTGCATTTTCATTCTGTATAGTGATTAAGATTACCAGTAACATACAAATATCTAAAATTTTAGGAAGAAGATTGTGCACAAGAAACAGATTAAGTACAACAATTAACCAGATATTTACTGAATAAAATAGCTTTAATTACATGAAAAGCAAACTTACCTGAAAATTTTGGATGATAAATGCAAATACTAATAATCTTCATAGGCATATTAATCAGAAAAGAATCAACAAATTTAAAAATAATTATTAACTACATTGGAATCATTTCTGGAGACTTTATCATCTTACTCACTGCTCTTTATATTATTTATCTTATTTTGCCATTACACCAAACATTTTTTTTTTCTTGAGGCAAGGTCTCGCTATGTAGTTAAGGCTGGTCTTAAACTCACTATGTAGCCCAGGCCGGCCTCAAATTCAAGGGAATCCTCCTGCCTCAGTCTCCAGTGCTGTTCTGGGATTATAGGAGTGCGCCTCCACATCCGGCACCAAATATTTTATATAAACATTCTTAACCAAATTTTTATCTGAGAAAACTTTGATAAAGATAAATTATAGAATTTGCTCAATAATTCTTGTTATTTAGGGCTGAGGCTTGGCATTAAAAATAGTTGCAAATATTTTGGTTCTACATCAAATATTAATTCCCACACCTTAAAATTTTAGGTTTTCTTCTTTTGATTTGTTCTTAGATGGGTTATTCTCATTAGGAATTGGGCAAAAATACATACTTATTTCCTTGAAAATCTCCTAGTTTTTCACTATGACATGATAATGAATTAATAATGTCAGGAAATTATCAGGATTTGTTAACATTTCATGTAGATAGGTGTAAGAATCTCTACTTACTCTCTTGATAAAAAATTAAAGAAAAAGGATGATTCAGCTATGTATTTACTCATTTATTTTGAGATAGATAGCAGTCTACCTAAACCTCCATTCTAAATGGTAATCAAGTAACCACATCATCATTTTTAAAAATATCAAAATAGAACCTTTGAAAACTTTGGAAGACCTTTGGCACCTCTTGGTTAAAGAAGACTGCAGTTATACTATTTCGCCAAATTATGTATGCAATAATTTATTTTTTCCTATTTTATAAAGGAAAAATAATGTGGCATCAGCAAGTTTTTCCTTAGTGCATATATGTAGATCAACAGTACAGAGTATTTGGACGGCAGTGCAAATTAGTACCTTTAAATTTATATGTTTCAGGCATGTGTAGGTTTGCACATATCTGTGGCTTGTACCAATGTACCTGGGTTATTTTAAAAAAAACTGCATCTCATGGCAAATATTTCAAAGAAGATATATTGAAGTTATATTGTATAACTGACACTCCAGCAGATAATGAAATTATATGTGACATTTGATGGAATGATAAAAATATTTTCAATGTGATATTCATCAATATATTTCTAAGTATGGTTACATTAAAATTATTTCTTTCTCATAAGTTTAATAAAAATATTGAAATTCTGTATATGACTTTTATCATAAGTGATTTACATCTCATAATCATTCAATATCATGGCAACCTACATCTAATATTTATACTAAATATTTATCATAAATTTTATTGTTTTTGCTTTTTAATATCTTATTATTATCAAATGGTTGAACGAAGTCTTTGTAGAGTGTTTGTAATTGAAATCCTAGCCTCTCATTTTTCTATAAAAATGAATAATTATTTATAAATTATTTAAAAATGAACATACTATGTTGTACTTAAAATATTAGGTAATATGTTTCTGATTTTCATGATTATCAAATAAAATACGGATATTTTTACTGAGAATGTAATCATATTTTTTTGCTTGTTTATGAAATTGTAACACTTTGCATGACTAAAATATTAAAATAATTAAATAATGAATACCACCAAATAATTTTAAGTCCATGAATCAAAACTAATTTTAGAATATCAAACTAATATATTAAATAAAATTTAAATGGTTAATTATGACATAAAGCATATTTATGATTTATAAAACATTAATGAAAGCACTACTGGATATTCCAGTGAATTTTTAGTGACTGTGTTAGTGAAGAATAATAAACAACAGTGTTTAAAACATACATCCTTTGGTACAAATAACATTCCTCTCCTCAGACTTTGTATCTCAATTCTTTGTTTTCCAATTACTTTGCTCTTGCAATCTCTTTTAAAAGTAATGTGCTTTGCCTCTTTAGCGAACATAATTATGCATGCTTAGTGTTCTTTAGTTTCAATCAAGTAGGATGTTTCATGAAAAGACAGTTTGTTTTATATACTGACCAATTTTCTTGTTGCTCTTTACATGCATCATGCATAGCTATCTAAATTTCATCCATTTACTCAGGCCTGCCATACATACAGACTCACACTACCTTATTTTAATCTCTTCTTTTTCCTCTTCCTTTTCCTTTTGCCCTTCTTCTTCTTTTGCACTTGCCTAAAACAAAATTTTATTAGCCTTTAGACTTTGCCTCTCTCTGTCACTATTTTTTGTTTGTTTGTTTGTTACAGGTGATGGAACTCGGGACCTCACGCTTACAAGGCAGGTGGTGGAATCACTGAGCTAAATCCCCGGCCCTCTGTCACTATTTTTAATTACATTGACTTTTTGTCCTAGAGCAATGAGTATTAAACTGCAGTCATTACTATTTTAGAATAAGCAGATAAGATGAATATGTTTGTGAAAATTACAAATCTAAATGTATGCAATTTCCTGACAGGTCCAAAAGAGTTGTCTTTTGTTGGCCTTGGAGATAGGGGTGACTTCCTTTTTTGACATGGGGAAAGAGTAACACAATGTTTATTAACACTAGTAGGTTTAGGAGTTCTCTTGAGAGAAGTGGTTTAAATTTTCCTATTTTTCTCAATTTATGAGACATTTTCTGTTGCAGCTTTGTAGGTCATGTACTGTATCACACAATCCTGAAAATGACAGAAAGCTAATAAATGATCACATTAAAAAATTCTTATACAAACCTCTTACCAATCATTTGATTTCAAGGAGTAGTTTTATTATGGTCCATTCTTTATACAGGAATTATTTTCCCCAATAGACATATGAAAAATAATTGCATTGCATTCCTCTAATATTTCTGTCTCCTTAACCCAGCCTCATGTTTTACATGTAACATTCAAAGATTTCCCAATAATTATCAAAAAAATATTAGTTATATTGGTTGAAGAAATGTTAAGTATGTAATATGATGTACATAATCTGCAATATTCATTAAAAATCATAGCCAAAATGAGGCTTCAGTATACATTCACTCTAGCATGGTATCATAAATCAAATTATAAAACATAGATAAAACAAAAAAGCACAATTTGGGTATAAGAATCAAACATAGAGTAACAGGCTGCAGACAGGCAGGTCTGCCCATACCCTACCGAGGTCCTAAGTTGCACAGAACATGTTGAATCAGCCCACTGCAGACAGGCAGGTCTGCCCAAGCCCTACAGAGGTCCTCAGTCACACAGAATACGCCGAATCACCCCACTGCAGACAGGCAGCCACCTGGTTCCACATTACAAAGATGCAGAGGACACCAGACCACCAGACCAAGGTACTGAGTCACGAAATTCCCAGCCCAGAGGTAGGGGATTCTGAGCCATCCTCACACTGCTCCTGGTCCAGAGGAAGGGGCTTCCTGGCCACCAACCCTCCTGCTGCTCCCAGCACAGAGGAAAGGGCTTTTGGGTCACCATCCCAACCACTGCTCCCGGCCCCTATCCTACCTCTCCCAGCTCAGAGGAGGTAATCTGTGCAGGCGCTAACAGGCCCGCACCCCGGTCAAAATGAGAAAACACATAAATAAGTCTCAAAACTAGACTTCCAGATTACCTACAGCAACTCCAAAGGGAAATGAGATGGAACACTCTGATACTCAACCACCTGGACCAACTGAACTGGCAACAAAAAGGGATCTGGAAAAAGTGAACTCAGAAATAATTTCTCAGATAACAGGAGAAATTGTGACCTTAGTGCAAGACATGATTAATAAATCTAGAGAGGAGCTGAGGAACACGTTGGACTCTCAACATAGGAAACAAATGGAATCCATAAAACAGATGCAAATAGACTTCCAGGACATGAAAAACTCCACTGAAAGTCTACACAGCAGAATGAGCCAATGTGAGGACAGAATTTCAGATATAGAAGATAAGATTGCAATTAGTGACCAGGAAAAGAAAAATTGCTTCATAATTATAAGGGAACATGAGAAATCAATCCAGCAGCTGCTAGATGATGCAAAGAAGAAGAACATAAGACTGATTGGGCTCAATGAAGAAACAGGAGAGAGGGCAGATGACATAAAAAATCTCTTCACAGAAATAATGGCAGAAAACTTCCCAAGCATGGGAAAAGAGCTGACGTACAGATAAGTGCGGCCTACAGGACTCCAAATAGCCTTGATCAAAAAAAAATCTACACATAGGCATACAGTTGTTAACATTTCAGAAACACAATAGAAGAACAAAGTTCTCCAAGCAGTCACAGAAAAGAAACAAATCACATAAAAAGGAAAGCCCATCAGAATCACAGTAGACTTCTCAACACAAACCATCAAGGCAAGAAGAGCTTGGAGTGACATATTCCAAGCCCTAAAAGAAAACAATCTCCAACCCAGATTGATGTACCGTGCAAAACTATCTCTCAAAATGGATGGAGAAATAAGATACTTTCATGACAAAGAGCACCTTAGGAACTTTGTGAATACCAAACCAGGACTCCAAAGAATTTTACACAATACCCCAGGAACAGACATTGAGGATCACAACCCCAGGAAGCAAAGCAGAATGAGCCCATCTGGCACGAAAAGAAATTAAATGTAAAGGGGGAGAACCCAACAAAAAGAAAAAGTCATGGCAATGACAAGTCAATATGTTTCAGTTATAACCATCAATGTTAATGGTCTTAGTTCACCAATCAAATGAAATAGACTGGCAGAATGGATCAAGAAGCAGAATCCATCAATATGCTGCATACAAGAAACACACTTAAATCAAAAGGAAACTCATAGACTGAAAGTTAAAGGGTGGGAAACAGTACTCCATGTGGCAGGAACCCCCCAAAAAAGCAGGAATAGCTATCCTCTTTGCAGATCAAGTAGATTTCAAACCAACACTGATTAAGAGAGATGAAGAAGGACACTACATCCTTGTAAAGGGAGGAATCCAAGAGGAAGAGATGACAATCATAAATTTCTATGCACCAAACACTAGTGCACCCAACTATATAAAACAAATACTAATAGACATGAAAAGTCATATATACACTAATAAAATTGTAGTGGGGGAACTCAACACTCCACTGTCACAAATAGATAGGTCAGCAAGATTAAAAATAAGTAATGAAATACTAGAACTCAATCAAACTCTTGAAAAAATGAACTTAACAGATGTTTACAGAGTCTTCCACCCTACAAAATAAGAATACACATTCTTCTCAGCTGGACATGGGTCATTCTCCAAAATAGACCACATACTCACACATAGAACATGTTTAAGTAAGTGCAAAGGAATTGAAGTTATTCCCTATATATTATCAGACCAGAGTGTGATGAAACTGGAGATCCATAGCAAAAGAAACTCAAAAAATTTCATAAACACGTGGAAATTGAACAACACACTTTTCAATAATCAATGGATCACAGAGGAAATTAAAGAAGGAATCAGACAGTTCCTTCAATTAAATGACAGTGACAGTACAACACATCAGAATCTACAGGACACAATGAAAGCAGTCTTAAGAGGGAAATTTGTAGCAGTGAATATGCATATTAGGAAAACAGAACAAGCCCAATTAAACAACCTGATGCTGAACCTCAAGTTTCTAGAAAAAGAAGAGCAGGACAACCTCAAAGTTCATAAAAGGGAGGAAATTATAAAGATCAGAGGAGAAATCAATGCAATGGAAACTAAGAGAATGATACAAAAAATCAATGAAGCCAAGAGATGGTTCTTTGAAAGAATCAACAAAATTGGTAAACTTTTAGCCAGCCTTGTCAGAAAAAGGAAAGAAAAGGCCCAAATCCATGCAATTAGGAATAAAAAGGGTGAAATGACAACAGACCCAGCAAAAATCCAGAGGATCATCAATACCTACTTCCAGAACCTATACATCAATGAGATGGACAACACAGAAGAATTGGAAAGATTCCTAGATACATATGAATTACCAAAGTTGAACGAAGAAGACCTAAAAATTCTGAACAACCCAATATCAACCAATGAAATTGAAAATGTAATTAAAAACTTATCAACTAAGAAAAGCCCGGGCCCTGATGGCTTCACTGCTGAATTCTACAAGACATTTAGAGAGGAACTGCTGCCACTAATGTTGAAACTCTTCAATGAAATTGAAAGGGAAGTAATACTCCCAAATTCATTCCTGGAAGCAAGCATCACCTTCATCCCCAAAGCAGAGAAAGACCCAACTGAAAAAGAGAACTATAGGCCAATCTCACTAATGAACATAGATGCAAAAATCCTTAATAAGATAATGGCAAGAAGAATGCAGAAGATCATCAAGAAGATCATACACCCTGCTCAAGTGGGATTCATCCCAGGGATGCAGGGATGGTTCAACATATGAAAATCAGTCAATGTAATACATTATATCAATAGAGCCAAGGACAAAGATCACATGATTATCTCCATAGATGCAGAAAGGCATTTGACAAAATCCAACATGCATTTATGATAAAAACCCTACAAAAAATTGGAATAGATGGTCTCTACCTCAAACTGATAGAAGCCATCTATGAAAAACCAACAGCCAATATCATACTAAATGGTCAAAAACTGAAATCCTTCACACTCAAATCAGGAACAAGACAAGGACGTCCATTATCATCACTCTTGTTCAATATAGTTCTGGAAACATTAGCCATGGCAATTAGACAAGAGAAAGAAATAAGAGGAATAAAGATAGGAAATGAAGAATTAAATTGTCATTATTTGCAGATGGCATGATACTCTATATAGAAGACCCCAAGAACTCCACCAAAAGTCTTCTAGACTTAATAACCAAATTCAGTCAAGTAGCTGGTTACAAGGTCAACACACAAAAATCAATAGCTTTCCTCTACACCAATGACAGACTCACTGAGAGAGACATAGGGCAAATAATTCCTTTCACAATAGCATCCAAAAAACTGAAATACCTAGGAATCATCCTTATGAAAGAAATCAAAGACCTCTTCTCTGAAAACTATGGCACTCTGAAAAGAGAGATTGAAGATGATATCAGAAAATGGACAGACCCCTGTTCCTGGGTCAGAAGGATTACTATACTGAAAATGGCCATACCTCCAAACTGCTATATATTTTTATTGTAATTCCAATTGAGATCCCAGCAGCACACTTCATGGACCTTGAGAAAACAATCCAAAAATTCATTTGGAACAAGAAGAGACCCAGAATAGCAAAAGCAATTCTAGGGAACAGAGACATGGCAGGGGGGATCACAATCCCCAACCTGCAACCATACTACAAAGCTACTGTGATAAAAACAGCATGGTACTGGCAAAGAAACAGACTTGAGGACCAGTGGAACAGATTAGAAGATGCAGAAACAACGCCAGACACACTCAGCCATCTCATCTTTGACAAAGGAGCCAAACACCCTCACTGGAGGAAAGATAGCCTCTTTAATAAATGGTGCTGGAAAAATAGAGCTTCAACTTGCCAAAGATTAAAACTAGATGTGTATCTTCCACCATGCATTAAACTAAAATCAAAATGGAGTAAAGATCTAAATATTAAAATAGAAACTCTGAACCAGTTGGAACAGAGGTTAGGTAGAACCCTTGGAGACATTGGTGTAGGAAAAGATTTTGTGAACAAAACCTCAGTTGCTCATGAACTAGCACAAACAATCAACAAATGGGATCTCTTCTTATTAAAAGGCTTCTGCACGGAAGAGAAACCACCAGCAGTGTGAAGAGCCAACCCACAATGTGGGAAAAAATCTTCACCTGCTCTTCCTCAGACAAAGGTCTACTATCCCGAATCTATAAAGAACTTAAAATGATCAGACCTCCCAAATTTAAAGACCCAATCCAAATATGGGCATCTGAAATGAACAGACATTTCTCAGACAAAGAAGTAGAAATAGCAAATAAATACATGAAAAAATGTTCAACATCACTTGTCATTTGAGAGATACAAATGAAAACAACACTGAGATTCCACTTCACTCCAGAAAGAATGGCTGCTATCATGAAATCAACCAAGAAGAAATGCTCCGGGGGGATGTGGGTAAAGAGGAACCATGCTCCACTGCTGATTGGAGTGTAGACTGATGCAGCCACTGTGGAAATCAGTATGGAGATACCTCAAAGAACTAGGACTGGAAGTCCCATTTGACCCTGCTATTCCACTGCTGGAGATCTTCCCCAAAGAATTAAAAGAATCATACCACAGTGATATATGTGCACCCATGTTCATAGCACCACAGTTTGTAATGGCTAAAATTTGGAAACAGCCCAAGTGCCCATCAACTAGAGACTGGATAAAGAAAATGTGTTTTTTTTTATAAAATGGAGTACTACTCAGCCATAGAAAATGAGAAATTAGAGACATTTATAGCTAAGTGGATGCACATTGAGGCAATACTCTTAAGTGAAATAAATAGGACACACATGTGTAAATACCGAATAGTTTCTCTGGTGTGAGAGACTGAAAGTGTAAATAAGGACTAAGTGTGTAATAGGTAATGTGAAATAGGAAGAAAAGGGGCAAAGGGGAAGGAAGTGGGAGGGCTAGGGGAAAGGATAGAAGGGAATGGGATTAATATGAGAAAATGGAAAAATAGGAAGAAAATCTTTGTAAATAGGGAGGAATGGAGGGGTTGAAGGGAGGACTGGGCAAGGGTGAAAAATAAGAACCAAGAGAGACTATGTAAAGGTGCAAATTTCCAATGATGAATGTCATTATATTGTATACCTAAAATGTACCAATGATTAGAATGAATAATTGATAATGTAAAATAGGAAGAAAAGGTCCAAAGGGGTAGGGGTAGTGGGAGGGGCAGGGGAAAGGAAAGAAGGGAAAGGAAAAATGATAAGAAATGGAAAAAATGGAAATAAAGTCTTTGTAAATAGGGAAGGGTGGAAGGCATGAAGGGAGAGCTAGGAATAGGGAAAAAATAAGAACCAAGATGCATTATGTAAAGGTACAATTCCCAGTGAGAAATGTAATTGTGTTGTATACCTACAGTGTATCAATAAAAGAATTTAATCCAAAAAAGAAAAACATAGAGTAACTGTATGATTGCAAAATCTTGAAACCAAAGCAATAGGCAAAATTCTTCCCTGATGATATTTTCAAACAAGCAATTTGCCTTGTAAACATGTAAGTACCATGAAAAATTGAATGCTAGAATTTCAAATCCTTAAATACCATTGCTTACTTAAGATTCTGATAATTTATTAATTCCCCTTCATCTAAAAATAGATGATAGTTTTAAATTTAGTAGTAACAGGATTAAAGAAGAACTGAGCAGAGGAAGTTATGTTACTAAATTCTGCAAAGGTTTAACAAAGTATTATAACATTCAGGATATTATAAATACTCTACAAGATTTCCATTTTTTGCAAAATTCTGTGGGAACTCAAGACCAATAAGTAGATCATTTAAGAATGGATGAACACTGAATATCCCATTCCACAGCTGAAAAAAAAATCCCCTGGATATATTTAGTTTATGAAGGCATGGATTGGCTCAGGAGACAGATTTAATCACCCAAATCACTTTGCAAATAAGATAACTGCCTAGTTTCTGACATACTATGGGAACAAGTGGCCTGTGACCCTCAAGATTCCTTGGGGCCCCACACCCTTTCACAGGCAACTCACAAGTAATAAAGCCTGAAATTACTGCAGGGAAATGCATGGCAGAGGAGTGTACATTCCAGGGTTCCCATCCGAATTGATTGAGCTTTGGTCAGAAGTAAATTGCATCTCATCTCCCTTTGCTTAATACTGTGTCTTCTCTTGCTTCATGGGTATTTATTTATCCTTAAGATGCACTTGGGATCTCAAGTTCCTTTTCAGCATTTACTTTCAAGGATACTAGTGGACGGCAGTTAGTAATGTCCCCAAGGTGCTTGGAAGGGTTTGAATCAGGTCTATCATGTTGCACACTCAGGATATTTGCACAGGCTCCTTTTTGACTCTATCTAAATTACTATGGTATCCAGATCTGTTTCTGGGAAATTTTTGAACTTTTTTCATTTCATGTGCTATATTTGAAGTAAGTTTTCTTATAATCTCTGTTTCCTGATTTGAATGCTAGCAGCACAGGGATGTGAATTCCTACTTATTTTGAAATATGATGCATGAAATATTCTATGAATAGGACCTAGCACATTGTAGATGCTTTTAATAAAATCTGTAAAAAAACCTGTATGTGACTTAATAATGAGCCGTATAATTCCACCTTAAGTGAAAACAGAAAACACAATAAAACCTAGAAACCAGTCACTTGTGGAAAATGAATATAATCCCAGCATGGAAGGATACTAGGAAGGAAAACTGAAAATGTCAGTCCTCTTTGGGTAACTTAGGGAGACTCTGATGCAAAGTGAAAAAAAGACTGGGATGTAGTTTAGTATTGGAGAACCTCAGTTCCATCCAGAACTTCAATAAACAAATCCATGAAATGAGATGAAATGATGAAATAAAATGAAGCAAAATATCTAATATTCAATAAATGTATTTTAGATCACTTCACTTTAATATATATATATAAACAGTAAAATGTAACAATAAAAGAATTTAAAATATATATACATAAATATTTTTAAAAACAATATAGTTTTTAACATGAGGTAATGACTTCCTCGCTATGAGAAGATCCCTTCCTTTGCAGGACAATAGGATTATATTTTAAAAGCTTGTTTGAGGAAAAATATTATTCATTTTACTGCTATTACTTTGGGGTTACACAATTGTTTGAAGAATAAATCTGGTTCTGTTCTGTTCAAATATACTAGAGAAGCATCTATTAACAGGTTACAGAAGTCTATGATAAAGACAAATATGCCCCATAAGTGATATTAAAACAGGTGACACTTAAAAATCTATAATTCTGTAGACACGATAGAAATACTAATTTATAATAAGGGTTTATTATTTTTGTAATGTTATTTTATTTAGTAATTTAGATTGTTTTCAAGTGCCTGAATCAAAAGTAAAATGTATGATATGGGACTAAATCTGCTAAGGACAACTGAGTTTCTCTTTGTAAATACAATAAAACCCTAATTTAAATAATGATAAATCAAAGTTTACACTGAATGCAAAGAAATACAAAAAGCTTTCTTTTTGAAATATAATTTTATCCAACAATAATTTCTTTAACTTTCTCCATTGAATTAAATATATTGTAATACTTTCTAATATGTATGGAACAACTACATAATGACTAGAAAAAACCCCGATAAAGAGCTTCTAGGGTAAACAATTCTATCTGGATTTACAGGCTACATGCTTTGAGCAATGCTGTCTTTGCATTTCAGACACTAGCTAGGTCATTCTCAGTGGCATAATATGTGAGAGGAAAGACTGGAAAAAAAGGTAATGTCCTCCCTAACTTAATCAGTCTTCCATGGTGAGCAGCTAAGCTTGTAACTGCTATTCAGAAAGATGTTCATTAAGGTTTCTGAAGCGTCCTTCACCTTACAGGAGACAGGCCAGTTTATCGGATTGCTTAAATTAACAGGCAGGAAGTTCTTTGGAATACCTCTTAAGTGAAGCTCAGTATACTTATTCTCTGCCAGCCAGAAGCTGTATCTTTACAGTGAAATATGCTTTTTTATATGAAGCCCAGGGTCACATTTATATTTCAGTTTGTAAATCTTCCTTGGATATATTATGGGATGGTCACAGTATTTTAAAGGTTAAATTATTTATTTTATCATAATATTAAAACAAAAGTTTATTTGTATTAAATATAATAATTGTACATAAGAATACACTGTAATTCTGTTATTTTAACACATGCAAAACTTCAGCTCTCCCAAATACTGTAAAGGTTGTTTTTGAAAGTGACACTGGCACTAAAGCAAGGCCCAAGCAGAGGAAATTTTCAGTATGGTTTATTATTATTTATGCTCTGTTATTTATTATATCTCAATATTTTAAAGGAAATATAAAGAAGGACAATATCAACTAGGATTATCCTAAAATCTATAGTGTAGCACAGTTTGGCATATGCATTATTACTATACTAAAATGAATGTTATGACTGTATATTTAAATGCAGTTATATAAATAAGAAATGTAATCAACTTTCAAAATAAAACCAAGCAACTTTTAGTTATATTACCTGAAATAAGGTATGGTACTGCTGTAGTTGCTCTTAGAGAGCTAAGTCAATGACACGCATCTGTCCTAAGCTGTATTCCTGTGATTCTGCTTATTAGTATAATATTTTCTCAGCTGCACTTCATTCATTATAATTTTCTTTTAATGTTGAGCATAGTGGAGTGATAAAAAAAATGATACACACATCCAGTCCATGATGCCTAAGAAGGAAGGTAAGAAAAAGTGCTTTTAATTATTCTCCTAGAAAATTGGCCTTCCCATAACTTATTACTTCTGTTGTTAGCTTAGTCTCCATAATGACCTTTTATGCAGAAAGAAATAAAAAATAGTGTTAAAAACATGAACTTGGGTCTTGGAGTTCAAATTTGAATCTAATATCTGAAAATTTCTAATTTTGTATTCTTGGGATATTTCATTTAATTTCATTTTTTAAACATTTTGGCAATATTCAGCATTGATCGATTTTCATAACTTTTCATCTTAAGCAGATTATTAAATTAATTCATTTAAAAAATCCTACAATGCTCTTAGTTAAAGCTGAAACATTAAAAGAAAACTAGTGATCCTGTAAGACACCATAAAAAAGAAATAAAAGGAAAAGCAGTTTTTTTGATTAATAGTAGCTTTATATGTTGTGTCATAAAATCATTTATATTTTATTTTGATTAAAGAACTGTAAAGACAGATATTTACATTCACACTTACCAATAAAGAGATATGTTTAGGTTTTCTTCTTCCAGTTCTGATAATCAGGAATCTGTTCTTTTTCATGTTATTTATTGTAAATAAAATATTAATTTATAATTAAACTATATAAACAGTGCAGTAATTGGATTTAAAATAATCTATTACACTTATAAAAAGCACATTTGGTAAAACATCAATTTTAAATACATGGACTGATTTTTGTTATATTAATTACATGAAATAATTTTTACAACAAAGAAGTTACAATTTTCTGTTGATTTTTAATTCAATTTTTTAAAAATTAATGAGTGGTGAGAATCATTATGCCCCCCCAAAGTGGTAAATGACATGTAATTTTTAATGTTTGTATTTGTATCTAAACAACTAATATATCTAACATTTATGGAAAATAAGTTTTTAATCTATTGAGTTAAAACATTAATTTTAAAGAGAATAATTTGTAAGAAAACAAATTAAAATAAAATATTTTCATTAAAATATGTCTTATTAATATTGAAATTTACTTACATCTTTCAAATGAAGTATGGAAAAATTTATTGTAATATAACATAGAGACAATTGCAATTACATAATACTTATTTAAATTTATCATATTTGATGTATTGCATTTTCCTAAAATCCTCATATTTCATAAAAATTTTAGTGAAAAAAGGTTTTTCAAATTTTATAAAATTAATTTCATAAATATTTCAATTTATTTTAATTTTGCATGAGTGTTTCAATTTTCTTCCTTTGATGTATTCAGGAGGTATATATTCTCACAGACATGCCATTCATAGCCCATGCTTTGAACACACTTACATTATAATAAAAAATATGAGAGGAGGTTTTCTTTCTTATACATATTAAATATATTATATATTTATGCTATCCATGGTTTAAGATGATTCTTCAGTCTGTGTGAACTTTGCAATTCGGCATGACCAACCTATGTCACAGGTGTTAAGCACACATCAAAAAATATTATATTGTTTGTACAACTCTTAGCAATGCAAACACCAGATAAAACCTAAAACTGATGCATATATAAGACTGGTATTTTTTTTTCATAGAGAACAAATTTTATTTTAAAAATAGATCTCAGTAACAATGAAATAAAAAAGATGATCATTATAATAGAAAAACAAAAGATAGGAGGAGTAAGACTGGTATGTTTGCAGGGAAACATTCATCTGCACAATCTATAAATGTTTTTTACTAAATAATTTTATTATGACAAAGTCTTATATACTTTTGTAGTTTAAACTTTTAGATAATTATTTAAATGTAATTTTGGATAATTTTGAAATGTTCTAATAATATCAGAATAAGGAAAACAGTTGACATTCAACTAGTAGAGATTGGCAACTTTTAGGTAAAATCCAATTTAACAAGTTCAACTTATCAGAAAAATGAAAAAAAATGCTGGAAATATATGAAAATAGAAACTTACTGGTACCAATTTTGCTCCTCATTAATCTAGGGATATAAAGGATCTTTTAAAAAACAAGACTATTCTTTCTTTTAAGTTAATATGCTTTATTTTAAACTTAAAAGCTTTAGATTTGCAAAAAAGTTTTCAAGAGGTATAATAAATCCACCTGTACATTTTACCAGCTTCCTTGAACCTTACATATGGTTTATTTATCAAGTTAATAAATTAATAGTGATAGCATAGCATTATTGAAGCTATAGATTTTAGTTGGATTTCACCAAATTTTCCACCCTGCAATATTTTTCTGACCCAGTATCTAACCTGAAATATCATGTTGCAATTAATAGTTATCTGGCTAGACCAAAAAGTGGTGGATATGTCTTTTCTAATTAGTATCATTGATTTTTATTATCTTGGTAAGATTCAATAACATTGTTTGGGTATTTTGTATAATTCCCTGTGCTGGATTTGTTTTATTGTTTTCATAATTACACCGTGTTTATAGATTTTGTTTGTAATTACATAAAAACAAAGTCCCTCTGTGTTAGATTATGTAAATGTAGGTAATATATCAATAAAAATTTTACAAGTAATATTAATATAGATCATATGATTAAGATTTCTATCAGGTTCTTAATTTTTCTCATAATGTGTGCATGTATGTTTATAATCATTTCTATATTCACTAGAAGTATGTCACTAATTTTAGTTTCACTTTCAAGACAGGAAGTTTAAAATTAAGCTCTTAGAGATGAATATAAAAAAAGTAAAAACAAATGTAAAAATATGTTAAAAACATGTTGTAATGCTAAACACAATAAATACTTATATATTTAACTGGAAAGTAGATTACTTATTATAGTGTTAGGGAAAGGATGCTTCTGATGGAAAATAAGTATCATAATTTGTAATAAATATTTTCATCTTTTCAGATTTCCATCAAGGCATAGCAAATTGTTGATAATTGAAAAAAATATAATGTTAAGTTTAAAATACATGCATTTTATATATACAATACAGAAAAATATTAATAAAAGAAGAACCTATGGTCCAATGAAAAGTAATCCATGAAAATTCCTATGACATATAATAAAGACAGAGTTTTCAAGAAATGGCACAACAGTTATTTCTATTCTGCATAGGGAGGTAAAGTCCAAGAAGAGTTGAACATAACAGAACCAACAGAAACTACTATATTCATAATTTGCAAGAAATTCCACCAACATGGCCCTAGAGAAGGTAATGGTCAGAAAACCAAGAGGGAAAGAAAAGTAACAATGTAGCCTATTGTTTTATTCATTTAATATTTCCCTTGCTTACTAATACATTTGTTATTTATTCAGCATCTCTTGGGTATTTTCAAAAGGAGTAGGATATCTGTATATCTTTGACATTTTAATCTCTTTTGAACAATCTTCATCTTCTGGCCATCAACTGTCTCTCACTGGTCAAATCAATCTGTCTTTGGTATGTAATAAGACACAGGTTTTCTTGGCTTTACTTTTTTCATCAAAATTCACTTCCTTTTCATTTTTTTCTTTCATGTTGGTGCTTCCTCTCTTGCTGAAGCAAAGAATTACTTAACATAAATAATAACTAGAAAGATAGTTTAATATTGTATATAACACATTTATATAAAACATCTTTATGATTCATTAAATTTAATAAGTCTTCCCTGAGACACTTCTGACATGTTTATTACACTACCACAAAAGCGATTTTTTTTTTTTTTTTTTACAAAAAAGGTTACTGTTAATGAAATGTTACTGTGGAAAAAGGTAGATCCTTTGTTGTCCTATTATATTATTTCCTTAATTAATCTCAGGTCAAGAAGAATGTTGGAATGTTCCATTTTTCCTGTTTTTAAATTTTTTTTAATTTATTTTTTCTCATTAAGTTTATTGGTACATTTAAGGTATAAAATACAGTTACATTCATCATTGGGATCTTGTACCATTACATGAGTATCTTGGTTCTTATTTTTTCCCCCTTCCCCTGCCCTACCTTCACCCTCTCCACTCTTCCCTATTTGCAAAGATTTTATTTCCATTTTTTTCTTTTCTCATATTTTTTTCTTTTCCCTTCTTTCCTTTCTCCTACCCTTCCAACTTCCCCTGCTCCTTTAGACCTTTAGTTCTTATTACACAATATCAATTATACATTTTTAAAATTACAATATCAAGTTCTAGGAGACATTACCACAGATTTTACAGAATTTAAAAGGATATAGAAAGCATATTAAAAAATATTTTTTTGAAATAAACTTAACAACTTCTAAGAAGTACCTTGGAAGAAAAATTAATGAAACTAACTCTGGAGGAAATATAAAATTTGAATAGCACCTATTAAAGAAAGTATATTCCTAGCTTGAAAACTTACCTATATGACAACAACAGGCTTGTATATATTTTAATTGATAAATTATATCAAAAAATTAAAGCAGAAAAAGGAAGGAACACTTCTCCCCTCATTTTAGGAAATCAATATTGTGCTAATCCTAAAACTGGATAAAGATAATAGAAAAAAAATATGAACATAGATAGAAATTTGTTTAACAAGCCAAACTATTAGAAGTCAGATCTGGCAGTATGTAGAAAGTGGTTTTATTATAGGGATGGCAGTGTTGGTTCAGCATTGGAAGATCCACCCCCATAAGTCATCATTTTAACAGAGGAAAGGAAAAAGCCATATGATTTTGTCACTAGTTGGAGAAAAAGTATTGGACTAAATTTTACAGCTGTTCATGGTAAAAGCTATCAGGAGACTAGAAGTAGACCAGAAATTTCTCCACAGATCAAAGACATGTACTCCATATTTCCAGCAAAAACACCTTATATGAATGGAGAAGATACAATGCTTTCTCCCTAAGGTGGGGAACAAGGGCGGATATGCCTACTCTTCATCTGTACATTAAACTTTGAAACATAGGCCTGAACCAAAATATTCTGGCAAGGAAATGATACAATAAGAATAGGACTGGCAAGGTAGAAGCAAAATGTTTATATGTAGATGAAATGATCATCTACAGAGAAAATACTAAGAAATCTCTAGGAGCCCCTAGAACTTGTATTTGAATTTAACAGGATTAAACAAACAAGGAATATATGAAAATTCAGGTCTATGCATACTTGCTATAAATGAAGAATTGGATATTGAAATTGAAAAGTTATGTAAGAGTACAAAGGATCTAGAAAAGTAAAAAGAAAAAAAAAGAAAGTGTTGTAAGTCATTTAGTACCTAACTTTAAGACTTCCTCTAAAGCTACAGTAATCCAGGCAGTGTTGGTGTAAAGAAAGACATGTAGATCTTTGGAATAAAACAGAATCTAGAAATAGAACCACACATATATGGTCCACTAAATTATGAAAGATTAGTTAACATTAACATTTTATAGAATATAAACTCAATTCAAGAGCAGAGGAAAAGAGTGTTTTCAGCAAATGTCACTAGAACACCTGGTAACCATATATAAAATATCAGCCTCAACCTTTTATTTCCATACATAAAAATAACTGAAGGTATCTATGAACCTAAATATAAAAGACTAAAAGTATAAGACTTTAAGAAGAAATTATAAGGGAAAATGTTTATGAATTTAGGGTAGGCAAGAACTTCCTAAGATACAAAATATGATATGTAAAAGAAAAAATTGATAAATGAGATTCCATCAAAATTTAGAACTTTAAATGACATCATTAAAGTGAAAAGTAGTCCTTAAACAGACCATATTTACGATGCATATAACCCATGACCAGAATATATAAAGAACTCTTACAGCTCATTAATAGACAACCCAATTAAAAAGTAGACACAAGAAGATGATAAATAGCAAATACAGCACAAGGAGAGGTGTATAACATTAGAATCAGAAAAATACTAATCAGTACAATAACAAGACTGAATTATACACTCATTAAGGCGATGAAGTTAAAGGTTTTAAAAGCCTTGTCATGACTTTTTCTTTTTGGTGGATTCTCCCCATTTGCATTTAATTTGTCACACCCAAAGGATTCATTCTGTTGGACATTCTTGGGGTTGTGATCCTCATTGTCTTTTCCTAAGATATCATTTAAATTTTTTGTAGTGCTGGTTTGGTATTTATGAAGTTCCTTAGGTGCTCTTTGTCATGAAAGTATCTTATTTCTCGATCAATTTTGAAAGATAGTTTTGCAGGGTACATCAATCTGGGTTGGAGGCTGTTTTCCTTCAGGGCTTGAAATACATCACTTCAAGCTCTTCTTGCCTTGAGGGTTTGCATTGAGAAGTCTGCTGTGATTCTGATGGGCTTTCCTTTGTATGTGATTTGTTTCTTTTCTCTAAATGCTTGGAGAATTTTGTTCTTCTGTTGGGTTTCTGGGATCCTAACTATTGTATGCCTATGTGTAGATTTTTTTGATCAAGGCCAGTTGGAGTCCTATATGCCTCACTTATCTGCATGTCAAGTTCTTTTCCCCTGCTTGGGAAGTTCTCTGCCATCACTTCTGTGAACAGATTTTTATGCCATCTGCACTCTCTCCTCTTTCTTCATTGACTCCAATCAGTTTTATGTTATTCTTCTTTTCATTGTCTAGCAGCTGCTGGATTGATTTCTCATGTTCCCTTATAATTTTAAAGAAATTTTTCTTTTCCTGGTCACTAATTGCAATCTTATCTTCTGTATCTGAAGTTTTGCCCTCACATTGGTTCATTCTGCTGTGTAGACTTTCAATGGAGTTTTTAATCTCCTGGAAATGTTTGTATCTGTTTTATGGATTCCACTTGTTTCCTATGTTGGGATTCCATCATGTTCCTTAGCTCTTCTATTTTTTTTTCTGTGCCCTGTCTAGATTTATTAATCATATCTTGCACTATGGGCACAATCTCTGCTATTATGTGAGAAATTATTTCTGATTTCATTTTTTCCAGATCTTCTTTTGTTGCCAGTTCAGAGAGTTCAGGTGGTTGAGTATCAGATTGTTCCATCTTGTTTCCCTTTTGGGTTGCGGTAGGTGATCTGGAAGTCTGTTTTTGAGGCTTGTTTATGTTTCTTCTCATTTCTAGGGTCAGATGCTGCGTGTGTCCACGCAGCTCACTTCCTTTGCCCTGGGAGCAGTGGAATGGTGGTTGGGGGACCTCCTCCTGGATGCTGGGATTGGCTCACCTCCTCTGCCCTGCGAGTGGTGGAATGGCAGCTGGGGAACCTCCTCCTTTTCTTGTTTTTCTAAAGCACAGATTGAAATTACATTTGAATCATCACCCAGACAGTACCTGTTATTTTTATAATCATTATTTCAGACAAAGATTAAATGATGCCCATCCCATTGACTGGCCACCTTTCACTAGTAAAAGTGTTTCTGGCTGTGAGATAGAGTACTATTCCACCTATTTGCTCAGATAAGATAATAAAAACATACATCATCAGTTCCTTAAATATTTGAATTATCTCCATGCACAATACTGTACAAGAGTAATATCAATAGGAAAAAGAAGTAAATGATAAAAATGAAATTGAAAATTAACTGCAAATATTTGCAGAAAAATTAATTTTTTGAAATATCTAAACAAAATTAACTGAAACACCCGAGTAATTTTTACATCTACCTTATCATGATCAAATCCACTTATTGATGTTTCAACACAACTTTGATGAACCTGTTGGACATTATTATGAGTGAAAGTCAAGCACAGAAATAAAAATACTAGATAAGCTTACTCATGTGTTGAATCTAAATCTTTGAATCCTTAGAACTAAATAGAGTGGTGAATTAAGAGAGTGAGCATGGGGTATAATGGAATAAAAAAAAGTTTATTAAAAAATATATTTTTTGTATTAAATTCTTTTATTGGTACATTGTAGGTATACAATACAATTATATTCCTCATTGGGAATTGTACCTTTACATAATGCAACTTGGTTCTTATTTTATCCCATTCCTAGCCCTCCCTTCACACCCTCCACCCTTCCCTATTTACAAAGACTTTATTTCCATTTTTTCCATTTCTCATCATTTTTTCCTTTCCCTTTTTTTCCTTTCCCCTGCCCCTCCCACTACCCCTACCCCTTTGGACCTTTTCTTCCTATTTTACATTATCAATTATTCATTCTAATCATTGGTACATTTTAGGTATACAACATAATGACATTCATCATTGGAAATTTGCACCTTTACATAGTCTCTCTTGGTTCTTACTTTTCACCTTTGCCCAGCCCTCCCTTGATGATCTTCTGTATTCTGTTTGCCAGTATCTTTTTAAGGATTTTTACATCTATATTCATTAGGGAGATTGGGCTATAGTTCTCCTTTTCGCTTGGGTCTTTCTCTGCTTTGGGGATCAAGGTGATGCTTGCTTCCAGGAATGAATTTGGGAGTATTGCTTTCCTTTCAATTTTGTTGAAGAGTTTAAATAGTAGTGGCAGTAGTTCCTCTCTGAATGTCTTGTAGAATTCAGCAGTGAAGCCATCAGGGCCCAGGCTTTTCTTAGTTGATAAATTTTTAATTACATTTTCAATTTCATTGGTTGATATTGGGTTGTTCAGAATTTTTAGGTCTTCTTCTTTCAACTTTGTTAATTCATATGTATATCGGAATCTGTCCATTTCTTCTGTTTTGTCCACCTTATTGGTGTATAGGTTCTGGAAGTAGGTATTGATGATCCTCTGGATTTCTGCTGGGTCTGTTGTTATTTCACCCTTTTCATTCCTAATTGTATGGATTTGGGCCTTTTCTTTCCTTTTTCTGACAAGGTTGGCTAAAGGTTTGTCAATTCTGTTGATTCTTTCAAAGAACCATCTCTTGGCTTCATTGATTTTTTTGTATCATTCTCAGTCTCCATTGCATTGATTTCTCCTCTGATCTTTAGAATTTCCTCCCTTGTATGAGCTTTGGGTTTGTCCTGCTCTTCTTTTTCAAGAAGCTTGAGGTTCAGCATCAGGTGGTTTAATTGGGCTCATTCTGTTTTCCTAATATTTGTACTCACTGCAATGAATTTCCCTCATAAGACTGCTTTCATTGTGTCCCATAGATTCCGATATGCTGTATTGTGATTGTCATTTAATTGAAGGAACTGTCTGATTTCTTCTTTAATTTCCTCTGTGACCCATTGGTTATTCAGAAGTGTGTTGTTCAGTTTCCAAGTGTTTATGAAATTTTTTGAGTTTCTTTTGCTATGAGTCTCCAATTTCAGTGCACTATAGTCTGATAATATACAGGGCATAACTTCAATTCCTTTGCACTTACTTAAACATGTTCTATGTGTGAGTATGTGGTTCATTTTGGAGAATGACCCATGTGCAGCTGAGAAGAATGTGTATTCTGATTTTGTGGAGTGGAAGACTCTATAAACATCTGTTAAGTTCATTTGTTCAAGAGTTCGATTGAGTTCTAGTATTTCATTACTTATTTTTGTCTAGTTGATCTATGTATTTGTGACAGTCAGGTGTTGAAATTCCCCACTACAATTGTATTAGTGCATATATGACTTTTCATGTCTGTTAGTATTTGTTTTATATAGTTGGGTGCACTAGTCTTTGGTGCATAGAAATTTATGATTTTCATCTCTTCCTCTTGAATTCTTCCCTTTACAAGGATGTAGTGTCCTTCTTCATCTCTCTTAATCAGGATTGGTTTGAAATCTACTTGATCTGCCAAGAGGATAGCTACTCCTGTTTTTTTTTTGGATTCCCATTGCAGGGAGTTTTGTCTTCCTCCCTTTAACTTTCAGTCTATGAGTTTCCTTTTGAATGAAGTGTGTTTCTTGTATGTAGCATATTGTTGGACTTTGCTTCTTGACCCATTCTGCCAGTTTATTTCTTTTGATTGGTGAATTAAGACCATTAACATTGATGGTTATAACTGAAATGTGTTAACTTGTTATTGCCATGACTTTTTCTTTTTGTTGGGTTCTTCCCCTTTACATTTAATTTCTTGTCATGCCAGATGGGTTCATTCTGCTTTGCTTCCTGGGGTTGTGATCCTTAATGTCTGTTCTTAGGATATTGTGTAAAATTCTTTGGAGTGCTGGTTTGATATTCATGAAGTTCCTAAGGTGCTCTTTGTCATGAAAGTATCTTATTTCTCCATCCATCTTGAAAGAGTTTTGCAGGGTACATCAATCTGGGTTGGAGGCTGTTTTCTTTTAGGGCTTGGAATATGTCACTCCAAGCTCTCATTACCTTGATGGTTTTTGTTGAGAAGTCTGCTGTGATTCTGATGGGCTTTCCTTTGTATGTGATTTGTTTCTTTTCTCTAAATGCTTGTAGAACTTTGTTCTTCTGTTGAGTTTCTGGAATCTTAACTATTATATGCCTATGTGTAGTTTTTTTTGATCAAGGCTATTTGGAGTCCTATAGGCCTCACTTATCTGTATGTCAAGGTCTTTTCCCCTGCTTGGGAATTTTTCGGCTATTTTTTCTGTGAAGAGATTTTTTATGTCATCTCCACTCTCTCCTGTTTCTTCATTGATTCCAATCAGTCTTATGTTCTTCTTCTTTGCATCATCTAGCAGCTGCCGGATTGATTTCTCATGTTCCCATATAATTTTGAAGCAATTTTTCTTTTCCTGGTCACTAATTGCAATCTTATCTTCTATATCTGAAATTCTGTCCTCACATTGGCTCCTTCTGCTGTGTAGACTCTCAATGGAGTTTTTCATGTCCTGAAAATCTATTTGCATCTGTTTTATGGATTCCATTTGTTTCCTATGTTGGCATTCCATCATGTTCCTCAGCTCCTCCCTAGATTTATTAATCATGTCTTGCACTAGGGGCACAATTTCTCCTGTTATTGGAGAAATTATTTCTGATTTCATTTTTTCCAGATCCCCTTTTGCTTCCAGTTCAGTGGGTCCAGGTGGTTGAGTATCAGAGTGTTCCATCTCATTTCTCTATGAGGTTGCTGTAGGTGATCTGGAAGTCTCATTTTGAGACTTATTTACATGTTTTCTCATTTCAACTGGTGGGGGGCTGTGGGTGCCTGCATGGATTACCTCCTCTGAGCTGGGAGAGGTGGGACAGGGGCCGGGAGCAGCAGTAGGGATGGTGGCCCAAAAGCCCTTTCCTGTGGGCTGGGAGCAGTGGGAGGGTTGGTGGCTGGGAAACCCCTTTCTCTGGTCCAGGAGCAGTGGGATGGCAGCTCAGAAGCCCCTACTTCTGTGCTGGGAGCAGCCGGACTCATACTGTGGTCTCATGTTCTGGTGTCCTCTGTGTCTTTGTAGTGTGGAACCAGGTGGCTGTACAGAGGAGCAGGGGGGTTCCCGTGGATTGTTGCCAAGGTGCGGGTGCTCTGGTATATCTGAATCCTAATGCCTTATCTTCATATGCTGCTATGATGTACTACATGCTGCATAGAATTTTAATATAGTATAGAAAGATTAATACTGCACTTTATGTGACACATTTTATTGCTGTTAATACATTTTAGATATTCTCAGAGTTATTTATTTTATGATACAGAAGGTTTGGAGAAAAACTTTCAAGAGAAATCAATCATGAATATTAAGACTTGGTTTATTATTTTGCAGAGTGAAAACTGCAATTAATCTCTTCTTTTGGTGCACATGATCCTATTTTTCTTGGAGATTTTAGCAAAGTTTATGTAAGCTTTGAAGATTATAGGTGTGGTTCAGTGAATATTTATAGTTTTGGGTTACTCCTTTGCACATGAACTTTATGTATTTAATATTAATGAGATCAAAACTGCATAAACATGAGTTATCTTTATAAAGTATATTATGTTTGATTCCTTATAGCAACTTAATGCACTGATACTTTATACCACATCAAGTTTCAAATGTTTGTTAACTCTCAATTATTTTATTGAAGTAAGCAGATCCTGACAACCATCTGTTTAGAGTGTATTTATTTCTGTTAATAATTCATTTGAAAGTGAAATAGTCATTAGGCAAGGAAGCTAGCACAGCATCTTTGAAAAGCTAGAGCTATGTTTATACACTGTGTGACATGTCCTGTACTATGTTACGGAGGGATAATAAGAGTGCAAAATTTCTGTTAAAACAAAAAGTTCTATTTATATTGTGCCTATACAAATAAAAATTTTGAAGCAAACCAATTAGAAATATATCTTTAGTTTTTAAAATGTGCATAATCTACATTAATATAAGGAAAGTATAATTAAGCATTAACTACATTTTGACACTTTATTACTTTAGATAGTTCTCATTTGTGTTTCTCTCAGCATTTGTACTTTCTCAAATTTTCTAGTATGTGTGTATGTAAGTAGGTATAAGTATATATCACATACAAATCATTTATATTATATTTTATTATGTTAATGCTTCACTCTGTTTAGTCTAGAACATGTGACCAAACATTTTGGAGTAAGCCAACGTGCTCCCAAAATAATGCCCCTCATTGTTTCAAACTATTAATTTCTCTTTCCACTTAAAATGTTATTTGCTTGGTTTTCAATTAAATCTTCATTATAAATATGGTATTTCTTAGCTTGCATTCAAATGAACCTCTTGTAGTACATGGATTTCACTCCATTTGTTGGTTACTGCCTGGTAACCTAGTAAGATAAACACTTACTTACCTTTTCAAACTGAATGTTCCATGACTTTAATAGTCTGTATTTAAAATTAAATCATAATAAACATACCTTCAAATTTGATGGAAGGTCTATTTAACATTGTCATATGATATTTAACGAATATAAATATTTGTATTATCTTCTTCACAAAATATTTGGAACACCCAGAATGACATTATACTTTTCTTCAGACCAACATATATAAATAAAAATGGCCTTGTCAATGTTAAAAGTTTGGAGGAACAGTTTTACATTGTAATGAGAACATAGGCCTAGATCTTTTCACAAAGATATTCCCTACTCTAATCATTTTCCTACTAGGACTAGGTTAAGAGGATGAAAGAAATACCTCTTATGACTTGTACATGAAGTTATGGCTAGCCTGGCAATGAGGAGAGACATCATCTCTTTCATTGAAAGTGAAGTAATGATCATGAGAAAAATCTAAAACTCTAAGACAATAGCAACAAGAATACTCTATTTTAATAGTTCCAGCCCCTCCAGAAACAAAAGTACATGCTTTGTGTTTCAGGAATCTTACTACTGCATATACATCCAAAGAAGTGAAATCAAATCAAAGAAACAGCTGCATTCTCATGTTTGCTGAAGTATTACTCACCAGAGCCAATATGTGGAATCAACCCACGTGTCCACAAATGAAAACATGGATATACAAATTGATATGTATACAAAAAAAGAATATTCAGCCTTTAAAAAGTCAGATACCCTGTTCTTTCCAACCTGTGGATGAACATGAGAAGCATTTACATTAAGTAAAATACATAAAACTTTTGCACATGCAATATCGAACCTCACATTATTATTATTATTTTTTTGCCTGATTCAGGAGTTTAAGCAAACTTATAGAAATACTACTATTATGCTTGAATAGGCTAGGTAATTAATGCTTGTTACTATACATACTAATGCATTTACAAGCCAAATGAATAAATGTAGAATATACTGTCTTTTATAGTCAAGAGTAATTCAAAATGGATAATTACCAGTTATTTATATAGCTGGCTAAAATGCAGTTATTGTTTTGTCATCTTAAAATAAAATTACCTGGATTAGTCACTGTGGATAAAACTATGGAGGATAAAATTAGGATATGTGTATACTAAAATCGTGAAGAGTTTGACCCTTTAATCCATCAGTCCCCATGCTTCTTGATACCAGGAACTGGTTTCATGGAAGACAGTTTTTTTCCCCCCATGGACAAGGGTGGAGAGTTGGAAGTTGATTTCTCAGGATGGGTGCATCTTAGACCCCTCACATCCACTGCCCACAGGGGCCATGCTCCTCTGAGAATCTGAAGCTGTTGTTGACTGAAAAACAAAGCTCAGGTGGTGATGCAAGTGATAGGGAGCAACTGTAAACATAGGGCAGCTTCGCCATCTTCCTGCAGCACACATCCTGCAGTCCATCCTGGTTGCCAACAGATCACTGACCTGAAATCTTACACTGGAAGGAAACACTTTCTTCAATCTCTTCAGAAAAATATTGATATTTATCTCCCATATTAAAGAAAAATAACTTATTTCCATTAAATACCTCTGTTATTTGTGAATATGAGATTCTTTAAAATTCTTTTATTGGTACATTTTAAGTATACAATACGTTTACATTTATCATTGTTTGTATCTGTACATGATGTATCTCAGTTACTTTTCCCTCCATTACCTGTGTGCCCTTCACCCACCCCACCCTCCCCTATTTCCATAGATTTCATTTCCATTTTTTTTCTTTTTCATAAGTTTTCCTTTCCCTTCTTCCCTTTCCCCTTCCCCTCCCACCACCCCTACACCTTTGGACCTTTTCCTATTTCAAATTATCAATTATTTGTTTTAATCATCTTAATCCTTATTTACACTTTCAGTTTCTCACACTAGAGAAACTATTCGGTATTTACATATATGTGTCCTATTTATTTGTGAATATGAGATTTTTTTGATTGAGGAAGAGTAAAAATTATAATACAACCCCAGATACTGTCAATATATTGTTTCGGGAAAAAATAATCCAAGAAAAGGAATGAGATATGTGGCTATAGAAGACTTTATGGACCATGATTTGAAAAGTGCTTATATATATCTAGGATTCAAAAGGCTTAATAGAATTTTTTTAAGAGTTGCTTTGCAAAAGACATTCCAGCTTAATAAATAGCAGCCTTGAATTTTGATTTTAAGTTTTATGAGCTTAGTACACTTTTTCTATTGAATGCCATTATATAAACTGCACTGAATATATGGAACAACAATTTTAGAGCTTTGCAAATTAACTAGCAGTAAGTGGACTCATATTTGGCATCAATACCTAATGTACAACCAAACCAGCAATGAATTTATTATTTTTTCCTTCAGTTATTTAACCTGAATATTATTCAGTGCAATCTTGAAATAGGTAAAGTAGTACTCAATATTCTATTCACCTAGTTCTGTCTAGGGAAACAATTACTAATGCTAGCACTCTTTCATCTTGCAAAAATATAATTATTTTCTGTTCTTTCTTTTCTCCATTATTTCGTATGCAGATTCACAGTCATTGTACAGTGTCAGCAGCTGGTACAAAGGGCCAACAAGAGCTGACACATTGAAATAAGAGAAAATTTTTTCTCTCAGTTTTTATTCATGAATGTGGAGCTAACCCTTGCTGGTGTATTTCTTTTGCTCTAGACTTCCAGTGTTGGGATATGAATTTGGCACTAAATACAGACAGTCATGGAAAAGTGAAATACCTGTAAACTCAATTTAGAGTCAGATAAAGTACCCAAAGTAGCTACAGGGAACAGAAAAGGCTGGAGAAAATTATTGAAATGGAGGAATTCATGAGAGCATCCCCAAAAATAGTATTTGTGAACTCCAAAACTGAACTTTGCTTAATATGTGCATATATCTGTTCTTCAGCATTCCAAGCACTTTGAGGATGTGTTAATAGGTAGGTCACATTGTGTGGATCCCAGGCCACAAATTGGGTAACATGCACACAGGAGAGATAGTACACAGTAGTTTTTATAAAATATTCAGTCTTTTAATAAAAATTCAATGCAACAGCATAGTTCAGAAAACATATAATGAAATCTGTGTACCAATGTTAATCTTCAGCACTCTTCAATTTGTGCCTGATCATTTTTCATTTGCATAATCCATTTCCCATAATACTGTGATGCAAAACTCAAGTACCTCAATTCATCTGTAAACATTTCAGTGTGTATCTCTAAAAGATAATGGCTGTATTAAAAAAAAACACACACACCACTACTTCATGTGAAAAATAACCATAATTCCTTTACAAAAATTTAACACTAACATTAGAATTTTCTTTTACTTGCTTTTCCCTCGAGTTTTCATTTAAATGACATGGCAAAAAAATAATAAATGTCATGGTTTACTTTACACTTTGAGTTTGGATCCAGATAAGGTTCACAAAATGCAATTTATTGTTTCCTTTTTGTCTGTTTTAACCTATAAATTCTCTCTACATACTTTGTAATCTTCATACTATTGATTTTTTTAAAAATGCGGTTGTTAAGTACTGTTTTCAAATCCCTGCAGTATCGCTTAAGGTTTTGTACTAGGTATTGTGTTTCCTTCTCTGAATATTCTGTGATTTAGTAGTTGGATTTAAAGACCCATTTATAGCCAAGTTTTGTTTAATTTTATTATTATTATTAATTATTATTATTCTGGGCTAGTTTACATCATTGGTGACAATGGGTCTTTCCAATAGGAAGAATTTAATATCTGGTTATATAGTTTTTTATTTTAGCCTTGTTGCTTTTTAATATGTATATCATGTACATCACTATTGGTTGTAAAATAATGATACTGTGATTCTATCAATTTTCCCATTTTTTGAGGTGTATGTGATTTTTCCTATATTTACCAGTTTTGAAAGTTTTCACTTGCCATATTACCTTTATTTAATAGTGATAACTATTTAATATGTTGGATTATGGCTTTCATACATTTTAAATTATTGTACATTTAAACATACTAAATGTGCGTCATTAAAGTTACTGATACTTAAACTCATATTGAAAACACAAAATAAATATTCTAAAATATTTATTTTAAAATGCTTAATAAAAATAGACATTGAATGAATATTGTAATTGAAAGTATAAAATGAGAAGAGAAAAGTTCTTTGGGAAAGTATCCCATTATTATTATGTGTCATAATCAGGGTTACAGCCCATATCCATAATAAAAGAAGCTATGGATTCAGGTCACATAGAAATATTATATTTTCATGGAATTTTGTTTTAAGTGACACTAAACACAGAGCTCACTTCTCATTTATTTCTTATTAGTATTTTTAAAGGCTATGCTATAATTGGAATAGTTCCTATTTTATCATTAAAAACAATTATATAAGCTTTCAAATTTTTTAAGTCTTTTGGGACCTATGTTAATTTTGATGTAATAAGTGCAAATAAAATTATTTTGAAAAAAACCATATGTTTGTTAGAAGATAGAAAATTTTAGTTAGTAGAAGTAAGTTCAAGAGATCTATTGTACAGCATGTTAACTACAGACAATAATAATGATCATCCAAATGTAAACAACAAAATAAGATAAACAGGCAAAGTAAAATAAAACAAACACAAAATCTTAACATGATACCTACACTTAAACAAGATATAATAAGTGGAAAATATATGAAGTTTTAAAAAATCAATATGCAAAACAGAAACTTGAAAAACGAATAGCAAAACATTGTACAGCTTAGTTTAGGAACAGCGTTCTTTGACATAAAACAAAATGCAGCTTTATGGAAGAATAATGTGAGAAACTTTTTGCTCTTAAACTTGTTCTGAAATATGTATTATCAATAGAATTAGTGGGTAAATATAGACTGACAGAAAGTATTTGCAATTCACACATCCATTGATGACTATAATATCTACTGCAGAAATGCAATATGATTATTACTCCTGTTTCCCCCCATAAGAAGTCAGGCTATAATTACCTAAAATCAACAAATTTTACAGTTTGTTTTGCATGACTTATCTTTTTGTAAATATCATTCATGTCTCATGTTAGTTTTTCTTGCCCTAAATATTAAACCTCAATCTGTCAATCTCTATGAAGAATAATTTTATTAAAAACCTAAATATCAGTGACAAGGTCGTTACATTTGATTCAGGGTGGAAAAAAAATGATTCCAGAGAATATATTCTCTCTCTCTCTCTCTCTCTCTCTCTCTCTCTCTCTCTCTCTCTCTCTCTCTATCTATCTATCTCTATATATATACACACACACACATATATATACACATATGTGTATATATATATATTTTAAGTGTAAGTGTCATGTTAAGATTTATATATATATATATATATGGAAAAATATATATAGAATATATTCTCTGGACTCTTTTATATATATTATATATTATATATATATATTATATATATATATATATAGAGAGAGAGAGAGAGAGAGAGAGGGAGAGAGAGAGAGAAACAAAATTATACAACTCAATAAGTTTGCAAATAAATATATACCTGACAGGAAAACCTATATTGTAAATTTTACTGCATAAATAATTCTGAATTCATAGTATGATTTTATGATTTTGAATTCATAGTATGATTTTATGATTTTAAATTCATAGTATTTTATGATTTTAAAAATTTAACTATCCTGAAAAAGGTTATCATAGATATGCCAAAATACACATTCTCCTAAAGAAAAAAAATCAAAAGAAATGAAAGAAAATATTGTACTGATGTCTGTTATTCTAAAAATAGGTATCTTCTCATTTTCATGCTCCTTGACACTTACTTCAAATTTCCCAGTACTGACTCTGCAACATGAGTTGATGGTAACCTTCCTAGTTATTATGTTTGACCATATTTTGAAGGAATAGTTAATGTTGCTATTATTTCTTAGCAAATAAAACAGAGTGTAGATTTTTACAAGAAATGAAAGCAATGGGTAAGTGCAAGTCATAGTATAGAAATTTAAAGATACAATAAGATGAGAAATTGGCTATATATTACTGTTACAGGAGATTGGACATGAAAAGGAAGAAAAAATTAAGGAGAGTAATCCAGTAATCCAGAAGAAAAATTTAAGGAGAGAATGTGAGGTTTAAAAAATCATAGTAAGTATACTTTTTTTCTTTGAAAGGTATAATGTAATATAACCTGTGATATTATCCCTAGAAAATCAGTCAAATCAGCACTTCAGCTGTAAAAGGAGAAAAACCTGAAAATATGGATGCCAATTTGGGTAAGGTTCTAAGGATGGCAAGAAGTTGAATTTTAATCTGACTGCTTCTGTTTCATGCATGGAGACATAAGTCAGGCAGAAAATTTTATGATCACACAAAGAACATGAAACAGCTACTTGGAAGAAAAACAAGTGATAGCTAAGAACAAAACAAAAACCAAAAAATGGAAAAAGAGTAAGAAAACCCAAACCAGAAACATGACTGATGTAGGTTTAAAAATCCCAAATGAATTTCTCAACCAAGGAAGCAGCCTCTTAAATGTGAAAAAGACAATCTACCCTAAGGAAATATGCAAAGACATAAGCACAGTTTTATGTAATAGATTTTCCAATTACAGATTCATTTTATAAGTCATCATATCATATTGTGTCAATATCATATTGGACCAATGCAATATTTCAGGACAAAATACACATTAAGATCTTTGAAACCAAAATTCAATGTTAATAAAATGTGCCCCAGTTTACTATATATAGTAGGAATCCAATTAAATATGTATTTAATATATAGTTAATATGTATATGAAAGACAAAACTGAAAGAATACATAGAAAATAATTTAAAACATTTCTCATTATTAAGGCATAAACTTTAATGAAAATAGAGATTTATCTTTGCCCTAAAATGTTCTCTGTATATACTACAAAGCTAGGCATAAACAATAAGAATGTTAACTAAATGATATAAATGTATTTTAAATGAATGAATATATTAAAGTTACTCTTGAGGTAAGTTTAAAAGTTAATAAATTATCCATACTTAATATGTACAACTCTATGAGTTTGGAAATAAATATTAATTTACCTACAAAGTGATAATCAATTCCAATGGAAATATATATATATATATATATATATATATATATAGTATAGATGATAGTGATATAGATACATATATAATCAGCTTCTCACATTTTCACTGTCCTCCACTGTGTATGTAGCAGGATAAAAATACTTAACATAAATTATATCCTACTAACAGTTCTCTTTAAAACACAGTGGTTTTATCACTAGGCACTATGGTAGACACTGAAATTTATTATGTATTCCTGAAACTTTATGTCGTTTGACCACCACATTCCCATTTTTCCTTCTCCCAGACCCTGCCAATCACAATTCTATTTTTGCCTGTATGAATATGACTATATGAAATTAACATATGAGCTTATATAGTTCATTTTTCTGTATCTGGCATATTTTCAAGTTAAATGAATACCCTCCAGGTTAAATGAATGAATTTACTTGCATCCAAGAATATTGGGTGTGCTTTCCAATTAACGGTATATGACTCCATTTGTCAGTCTTTCTGTCATCGGGACAAAACACCTGACAAAGAAAATAAGTACTGAGAGATTTTATTTGGCTCATGGTTTCAGATGATTTAGTCCAAGGTTGGTTGGCCCCAAGGCAGAAACATCATGGTAGAAAGGCATGGTGGTAGAAAGTTATTTAACTCTTAACAATCAGGAAGTAGATGACAGGGGAAGAACAACAGAGAGGAAAGAACCAGGGACAAGACATATGTTGTATGATTAGAAAATATAGTGAATATATATTTTAAATTATATATAATTATATGATATGTAATATTTCATGCATATTATTTACATACTATATATACTTTTTAAATTTAAAAAATTGTTACAATAAACTATTCATTGCCATTAATCCTTGCTAACATATACTCACTTGATTCAAGCACATTTATCTCATTGTTCTTGTGACTCTCTGAAGCAATTCTGGAAGTTATCTGTTGTGTCTTTGGCTGCCTTGTTTTTGTTGCCTTTATGTCCTGATTCAATTCAAAATGTTTGTGTTTTGACTTTGGGGAAGAGCTGTCTGAAACATGGTACACATAATACAGTGAATGAGGACACATTAGGATGTTTTTAGAAGGCTGCTTTTCCATTCCATGATACTCAGTAGCAGTATTCATCATGTTTTTTTCATAGTACTTGGAAATACAAGAAAGAGGATTTCCAGAACTGATTCAGAAAGTGGCAAGAATGATGGGACAAATGTTTCTGATGTGAGAGGTAGTATTTTATAGGAAATTAATAACAATATGTCTTTTACTGTAATAATTTAAAAATTTAAATAATCACTAATATTTTATAAATCCTATTAGTTCCTCCAAGTTCATGCTCTCATGACTCCCATAGGCACATCTAGAAGAGGACTTTATCATACCTTACGTCAATCAAGTTGACAAGCAAGATTAACCTTCACAACACTAATGTATTCCAAACTCTGTTCTGTGGCTTTCTCTATCATAATAAATCAATAAATGGTAGTAATTGGTAAAAAATGCAGATTTGAAGCTCAAATTTTTAAATTATTAGATTAAGAATATGTCCTACATATAACATTTTAAAAGACAATATTATATTGGAAATAAATATTAAATTTTAATATAAACATATGGATTTGTGTAAGCTACATAATAGCACTAGGAAAACTATAGTTAATGGATCAGTAAAGAAAAAAAACACACATGTCATTTAATTGACAAGATAGAATAATAGTTTATAATAGAAATGAAACAAATTAGAAACATAAAAACACCAAACCTAACCTCTTTTCATGATGTTTATATGAAGAAACTTTATGCTTTTTGACAATTTAAACTTATAAAATGAGAAAATTATTAGATGTCTTTTAGTGTTTGCTTCTATTTAAGATTGCATTTAAATAACAATGTTGTGAAATAAAAAATCTATATTTCTCTTCAGTAATTTTTGATAATAGGTTTATTTAAATCATAAATATGTATTTACAGTAGCATAATCTATTGCTGACTTTTCTATTGTCTATCATTAATGTTTATTTCAATGGCAAATAGGTATTTTAAATGTTCATTCAACAAATATCTGAATTAACTAAATATAATTTATTTTCATTTTCAAAATCTTTAATTTATCCCATACTTCTAATTCAAATGATTTATAATTTTACAGTACTTTACTCCTTAGTAATCAAGCTTTATTATAATCTGATTTGATTTCCTATATATTACTTTAAAAAATTTGATACAATAATTTTGTTATCTTTTAGATGGCTTTCAGATAAATGCCACATTTCAAACTATCATATTTTGAAAAATTTTTATGTAGCCCCACAAATTGTTTTAATAACTTGTTTAAGAAAAATATCAAATATTAAAATTTTGTATGGAATACTCCATTAAATAATATTTTCTTACATCAGAGAAAGAATTTTTTAAAAATCATCCATATGGAGATTTAATGACTAATACAAATTTAACTGGGACTTCTGAAAACATTAACTCTTCTTTTCAGTGAGATAATTTAATATGTTATCCTGGCTCCTTTAAAATGTTAGTAAAAATATTAAGTGGCTTTTCTCATTCATTTTTCTTATAGGCTTCCCAAAAAGGTTACATAGTTAAACAATAGGAAGGTGATCAAATAAGTCATTGTGTTTAATTATTCAGTAGATATTTATGGAACACTATTATATCTCAGCAATGTGATAGGCATTAAGAAAAAGTCAAAGAAGAATAAGTCTTCTTATTTGCCCTTGACATGTATTCCATCTCACAGGTAAAATATAGCACATGATGAAGTGGAATCCATTCTGAGTACTGAAAGAAGGACAAAGAAAAAAATAGTTAAATAGTTTTTACAATCAAGGACAATATCTGCAATACAATAGGAATAAAACTTTAACAAAGAAATATTCATGCTTATCCATGAAGGATTGGGAACTCAGACAGAGAGAAGGGAGAAAAGCAATTATGTTTAGGCAATAAAGATCATCCCATAAGAAAATGAATAGGTAGTATTTGGGAAATCTTCCCACAATATCTGGAAGGAGGTGGAATGAGATGAAGAAATCTGCATCAGAGATGACCCTCAATGGTTTTGTGACCCGTATATAGTTAATCTATTTTATTCCTCAATTAAATGAGCATAAAAAACAATATTATTATTAATAATGTTGGGGCAACAGTGTAAACTGAGACTACTCTAGGGGTACTGGATCTTATGATTACTTGAATTATGCATCACATGAATTGAATGTTTAAATTGTGTATGCAATTTTTACCCAAGGAAGTAATATAGTAAGATAAAAGTTTAAAAGGAAGGATAATATTTACAATGTGGAAAGTTTACAGGCTATTTGAGTTGTTTAGCACTAATATGTATTGAAAACACAAACAGTGCCTACAAATTCATTTTTTACATCCATCTGTATGTTCCTTAACTTTATATAAGTTTTATATATTTACATTCATTATATATGTTTATATATGAGATTATAATACATTCAAATCACTTTGGAATGCATTAGAAATATGTGAATAAAGAAAGTTTCTTGCAGTCTCTACCTCAGTACCTGGTGGCAGAATTATTTAAGATAGAAAATATTACAATGGTAAAATTAAGATATGTAATATTGAATTTCTTTTATGCATACATTTTGAGGTAGTGTTTTGAAATAGAGATATAGAACTTTCAAAACATGTAGTGGTTTGGCAGACGCAGTCCTGAGGTCGCCAGTCATGCAGAAAACACTGAATCAGCAGCTGCAGACAGCTAGGTATGTGAATGCCGTCCCAAGGTCCCCATCACATGGAAAACACCGAATCAGCCTGCACCTTGGGAGCAATCCACTGGACATCCAACCCTATTCCTTTGGCCTCTTCTCTGTACAGCCACCTGGCTCCACACTACAAAGATGCAGAGGACACCAGACTACCAGAGAACTGTACTGGAGCTAATCATGTTCTCAGCATTTAAAGAAATCCTGCCCAGAGGTAGGGGCTTCTGAGCTTCCGTCCCACTGCTCCCAGCCCAGAGAAAAGGGCTTTTGGGCCACTTTCTGTCCCACCCCTCCGAGCCCAGGGTAGAGGCTTCTGGGGCACAAATCCACTGCTCCTGGTCCAGAGAGAGGGGCATCCAGGCCACCAAACTTCCTGCCATTCCCAGCCCAGAGGAAGGGGCTTTTTGGCCACCATCCCTACTGCCACTCAAGGACCCTGTCCAACCTCTCCAAGCTCAGAGGAGGTGAGCCACACAGAAGCCAAGAGCACCACCTATCCCTCCCCAGTTGAAATGAGAAAGTATGTAAATAAGTCTCAAAACCAGACTTCCAGATCATCTAGAGCAACCCCAAAGGGAAATGAGATGGAACACTCTGATACTCAACAATGTAGACCCACTGAACTGGAAACAAAAGGGGATCTGGAAAAAATGAAATCAGAAAAAATTTCCCAGATAACAGGAGAAATTGTCCTCCGAGTGCAAGACATGATTAATAAATCTAGAGAGGAGCTGAGGAACATGAAGGAATCCCAACATACAAAACAAATGGAATCCATAAAACAGATGCAAATAGATTTCCAGGACATGAAAAACTACATTGAAAGTCTACACAGCAGAATGAGCCAATGTGAGGACAGAATTTCACATATAGAAGATAAGATTGCAAATAAGGACCAAGAAAAGAAAAATGTTTCAAAATTATGAGGGAATAGGAGAAATCAATCCAGCAGCTGCTAGACAATGCAAAGAAGAAAAACATAAGACTGATTGGAGTCAATGAAGAAACAGGAGAGAGTGCAGATGACATAAAAAAACCTCTTTGCAGAAGTAATGGCAGAAAACTTGGCAAGAAGGGGAAAAGAACTTGACATACAGACAAGTGAGGCATATAGGACTCCAAATAGCCTTGATAAAAAAAGATCTATACATAGGCAAATAATTGTTAAGATTCCAGAAACACAACAGAAGAACAAAGTTCTCCAAGCAGTCACAGAAAAGAAACAAATCACATACAAAGGAAAGCCCATCAGAATCACAGCAGACTTCCCACACAAACCATCAAGGCAAGAAGAGCTTGGAGTGACATATTCCAAGCCCTAAAAGAAAACATCCTCCAACCCAGATTGATATACCCTGCAAAACTATCTTTCAAAATTGATGGAGAAATAAGATACTTTCATGACAAAGAGCACCTTAGGAACTTTGTGAATACCAAACCAGCACTCCAAAGAATTTTACACAATATCCTAGGAACAGATATTGAGGATCACAACCCCAGGAAGTGAACCAGAATGAACCCATCTGGCATGACAAGAAATTAAATGAAAAGAGGGAGAACCCAACAAAAAGAAAAATTCATGGTAATGATAAGTCAATATGTTTCAGTTATAATCATGAACGTTAATGGTCTCAACTCACCAATCAAAAGAAACAGAATGACAGAATGGGTCAAGAAGCCAAATCCAACAATATGCTACATACAAAAAAACACACTTAATTCAAAAGGAAACTCATGGAATGAAAGTTAAAGAGTGGAAAACAATACTCCATGAGACAAGAACCAAAAAAAAAAGGAGGAGTAGCTACCCTCTTTGCAGATCAAGTAGATTTCAAACCAACACTGCTTAAGAGAGATGAAGAAGGACACTACATCCTTGTAAAGGGAAGAATGCAAGAGAAAGAGATGACAAAAATATCTCTGCACCAAACATAAGTACACCCAACTATATAAACCAAACACTAACGGACATGAAAAGTCATATATGCACTAATACAATTGTAGTGGGGGAACTCAACACCCTACTGTCACAAATAGATAGATCAACCAGACAAAAAAAATAAGCAATGGAATAATAGAACTCAATGGAACTCTTGAATAAATGGATTTAACAGATGATTACAGAGTTTTCCACTCCACAAAAATCAAAATACACATTCTTCTCAGTTGCGCAAGGGTCATTCTCCAAAATAGACCACATACTGACACATAGAACATGTTTAAGGAAGTGCAAAGGAATTGAAGTTATCCCCTGTGTATTATCAGACTGTAGTGCGATGAAATTGGAGATCCATAGCAAAAGAAACTCAAAAAATTTCATAAACACTTGGAAATTGAATAACACACTTCTGGATAACCAATGGGTCACAGAGGAAATTATTGAAGAAATCAGACAGTTCCTTCAATTAAATGACAATGACAATACAACAAATTGGAATCTATTGGACACAATGGTAGCAGTCTTATGAGGGAAATTCATAGTAGTGAGTATGAATATTAGGAAAACAGAATGAGCTCAATTAAACAACCTGATGCTGTACCTCAAGCTTCTAGAAAAAGAAGAGAAGGACAACCTCAGAGCTCACACAAGGGAGGAAATTATAAAGATCAGAGGAGAAAATAATGCAATGGAGACTAAGAGAATGATACAAAAAATCAATGCAGCCAAGAGTTGGTTCTTTGAAAGAATCAACAAAATTGAAAAACTGTCAATCAACCTTGTCAGAAAGGAAAGAAAAGGCCCAAATCCATGCAATTAAGAATGAAAAGGGTGAAATTGCAACAGTCCCAGCAGAAATACAGAGGATCATCAATAACTACTTTCAGAACCTATACGCCAATAAGATGGAAAACACAAAAGGAATGGACAGATTCCTAGATACATATGAATTACCAAAGTTGAACAAAGAAGACCTAAAAATTCTAAACAACCCAATATCAACCAATGTAATTGAAAATGTAATTAAAACCTTATCAACTAAGAAAAGCTCAGGCTCTGATGGCTTCATTGCTGAATTCTACAAGACATTTAGAGAAGAACTGCTGCCACTAATGTTTAAACTCTTCAATGAAATTGAAAGGGAAGCAATACTCTCAAATTCATTCCTGGAAACAAGCACCACCTTGATCCCCAAAGCAGAGAAAGACCCAACTGAAAAAGAGAACTATAGGCCAATCTCACTAATGAACATAGATGCAAAAATCCTTAATAAGATAATGGCAAACAGAATTCAGAAGATCATCAAGAAGATCATACACCCTGATCAAGTGGGATTCATCCCAGGGATGCATGGATTGTTCAATATATGAAAATCAATCAATGTCATACACTATAAAAATGGAGTCAAGGACAAAAAACATACGAATATCTCCATAGATGTAGAAAAAGCATTTTACAAAATCCGACATGCATTTATGATAAAAACCCTACAAAAAATTGGAATAGATGGTCTCTACCTCAAACTGATAGAAGCCATCTATGAAAAACCAACAGTCAAGATCATACTAAATGGTCAAAAACTGAAATCCTTCACACTAAAATCAGGAACAAGACAAGGATGTCCACTATCACCACTCTTGTTCAATATAGTTCTGGAAACATTATCCACAGCAATTACACAAGAGAAAGAAATAAAAGGAATAAATATAGGTAATGAGGAAGTCAAATTTTCATTATTTGCAGATGACATGATATTGTATACAGAAGACCCTAAGAACTCCACCAAAAGTTTTGTAGACTTAATAACCAACTTCAGTCAAGTAGCTGTTTACTAGGTCAACACACAAAAATCAATAGCTTTCCTCTACACCAGTGACAGACTCCCTGATAGAGAAATAGGGCAAACAATTCCTTTCACAATAGCATCCTAAAAACTGAAATACCTAGGAATCAACCTGAGGAAAGAAACCAAGACCTCTTCTCTGAAAACTATAGCACTCTGAAAAAAGAGATTGAAGATGATATTAGAAAATGGACAGACATCCCCTGCTCCTGGGTAGGTAGGATTAATATATTGAAAATGACCATACTTCCAAAACTGCTTCATAGATTTAATGCAATTCCAATTGAGATCCCAGCAGCATACTTCATGGGTCTTCAGAAAACAATCCACAAATTCATTTGGAAGAAGAGGAGACCCAGAATAGCAAAAGCAATTCTAGGTAACAGAGACAGGGCAGGGGGTATCACAATCCCTAACCTGCAACTCTACTACAAAGCTACTGTGATAAAAACAGCATAGTACTGGCAAAGAAACATACCTGAGGTCCAGTGGAACAGATTAGAAGATGGAGAAACAATGCCAGACACACTCAGCCATCTCATCTTCAATAAAGGAACCAAACACTCTCACTGTAGGAAAGATAGCCTCTTTAATAAATGGTGCTGGAAAATTGGGCTTCAACTTGCCAAAGATTAAAACTAGACCTGTATCTCTCACCATGCACTAAACTAAAATCAAAATGGATTAAAGATCTAAATATTAAAATAGAAACTCTGAACCAGTTGGAACAGAGGTTAGTTAGAACTCTTGAAGACATTGGTGTAGGAAAAGATTTTATGATCAAAACCTCAGTTGCCCTTGATCTTGAACAAAAAATCAACAAATGGAATCTCTTCTTATTAAAAAGCTTCTGCACAGCAAGAGAAACCACCAGCAGTGTGAAGAGACAACCCACAATGTGGGATAAAACTTCACCTATTTTTCCTCAGACAAAAGTCTACTATCTCAAATCTATAAAGATATTAAAAAGATCAGACCTCCTAAATTTAAAGACCCAATCTGAAAATGGGCATCTGAAATGAACAGACATTTCTCAGACAAGGTAGTAGAAATAGCAAATAAATACATGAAAAAATGTTCAACATCACTGGTCATTTGAGAGATGCAAATGAACACAATGCTGAGATTCCACCTCTCTCCAGAAAGAATGGCTGCTATCATGAAATCAACCAATAACAAATGGTGGTGGGGCTGTGGGGAAAGAGGAACCCTGCTCCACTGCTGGTGGGAGTGTAGACTGTTGCAACCACTGTGGGAATCACTATGGAGATACCTCAAAGAACTAGGACTGGAAGTCCCATTTGACCCCACTATTCCACTGCAGGGGATCTTCCCCAAAGAATTAAAAGCATCATACCGCGGTGATATATGTGCACCCATGTTCATAGCAGCACAATTTGTAATAGCTAAAATTTAGAAACAGCCCAAATGCCCATCAACTAGAGACTGGATAAATTTTGGTTTTTTTATAAAATGGAGTACTACTCAGCCATAAAAAATGAGAATTTGGAGACATTTATAGGTAAAGGGATGCACATCTAGGTGATACTCTTAAGTGAAATAAATAGGACACACATGTATAAATACTGAATAGTTTCTCTAGTGTGAGAAACTGAAAGTGTAAATAAGGGCTAAATGTATAATAGGTAATATGAAATAGGAAGGAAAGTGGCAAAGGGGAAGGAAGTGGGAGGGTTAGGGGAAACGAAAGTAGGTATGGAATTAATATGAGAAAATGGAAAAATAGGAACAAAATCTTTGTAAATAAGCAGGAATGGATGGGTTGAAGGGAGGGCTGGGCATGTGTGAAAAATAACCAAGAGAGATTATGTAAAGTTGCAAATTTCCAATGATTAATGTCATTATATTGTATACCTAAAATGTACCAATGGTTAGAATGAATAATCTATAATGCAAAATAGGAAGAAAATGTCCAAAGGGGTAGGGGTAGTGGGAGGGGCAAGGGAAAGGAAAGAAGGGAAAGGAAAAATGATGAGAAATGGAAAAATTGGAAATAAAGTCTTTGTAAATAGGGAAGGGTGGAGGGGATGAAGGGAGGGCTAGGAATGGGGAATAAATAAGAACCAACATGCATCATATAAAGGTACAAGTTTCCAATGAGAAACATAATTTTGCTGTAAACCTAAAATGTACCAATAAAAGAATTTTAAAAAAATAAAATAAAACATGTAGTGGTTTGAATTGTACATTTAATTTTAGAAGTTGTCTATATACATATATATATATATATATATATATATATATATATATATGTTAGAAAAATATACTGCATATATGGCAAACTTCTGTCTACCTAAGTCACAGGAGAGTCAATTTTTTTTTTTTTTTTGGTACTGGGGATCAAAGTTGGGTTCTTATGCTTGTGAGACAGGTGGCAGCACCAGTGAGCTAAATCCTAGCTGGGGAGAGTCACTTTTGGATAGCTGAACTCAAAGATGAAGTTTACATAATCTTTCTAGATTTTTCATTTAAGATTTTTTACAGAAAGCATCATGACATTTATTTTAGAAATGCTACAGGCAGTATCAGCTTGCTAAACATACTAATTAATAAATGTAGTAGCTTCACATGATCATTATTTATTAGCAACTGTATATTATTGATAGCATACCACTATTACAAAAATGTCAATTAATCATCTAATTGCTTTTGATTTAAAATTTCAAATTGTAAATTGTATCATTCTTGCAAATGTGATTTTATCTTCTTACACAAATTTTATCTTTCTGTATTTTTCACAAGCCAATGACACTCTTTCTAATATATGAACCTTTTTATGTGACTTATTTGATTATTAATTTGTTTGTTGCTTAATTTAATGTGTTGTTGGCCAAAATAGAAGAATAATTACAACCAACATAAGAGAGTGTGATAAAATAAACAGAAATCATATACCCTAAGGACAAATTAATTTTCATAATTTAATATTATTTTAATATTTAATAGGGACTTATTTTATTCACCGTGCTCAAAATTGTTCTGTAAACGAGACTCTTTCTATAGCTTATGTATCTGAACCTATGTTAGAATAAGTGGACTAAATTCTTTTATAGAAGTAATAAGCAAAATATTGAATTTTATTGTGTTTGTTATCTATTGAATAAGTAAATGACATTCTTTTTCTCTGTGAATTTCATTTATTAATCAATTGAAAGTTGTAAGATATTTTATATTTTTTAATAATCCAATATTCAAGAATACTCATGTTCTTTTTAATTTTCAAAAAGTATGAGACCATTGGTAAATGCATGCCAATCCTAGCCAGGGCCCTATCCAGACACCAGCATCTTGCATGCCTAAACACCAGCCAAAGGCCCACCTGGAAAACAGCCACACAGGTGTACAGGCTCCAGAAAGAGGCCCATCCAGATACCTAAGGGTTCGCTGCTGCTAAGGGTGCACAGGCCCCAGGAAGAACCCTACCAGAAAACAGCACAGTGCAAGGATTCAAAAATCCATCCTTCTGAACTCAGGGATACTCCCAGTGGTGAGCAGCAGAGAGAAGGCATCTCTGAGGCTTGCTGAGAATTGAGGCACACTGGGCAAGCAAAGAGTCACCTCAACAAAGGAGCAGCAGACTGCATCTATTGAAATGAGAAGACACATAAACAAGACTCAAAACCAGACTTCTAGTTCACCAAAGGCACAACAAGATGGAACAATCTAATACTCAACCTCCTGTACTCCCTGAACTGCCAATGAAAGAGTATCTGGAAAAGATAAAATCAGAAATAATTCCTCACATAATAACAGAGATTTTTGTTCATAGTGGAACGCATGATTAATAATACTAGAATAGACACAGACTAAAAAACTAGAGGAAGTGAGGATCATGATGGATTCCCACCATAGGAAACAAATGGAATCATTAAGCAGATGCAAAGAAATATGAAGGAGATTAAAGACTCCACGGAAACTTTATCTAGAAGAATGAGCCAATATGAGGACAGAATCTCAGGTATAGAAGACAATATTGGAATTAGTGACTAAGAAAAGAAAGATTTCTAAAAATAGTAAGGGATCACAAGAAATCAAGACCGCAGCTGCTAGGTGATGCAAAAAAAGAATAACATAAGACTGATCGGAGTCAATGAAGCAAGACGAGGTTGTGCAAATGGCATAAAAAAACTGTTCACAGAAGTAATGACAGAAAACTTCCCAAGCGGGGGAAAAGAATTTAATACAGATAGGTGAGGCATATAGGACTCCAACTAGCCATGTTAAAAAAAAATAAACATAGGCATACAATCATGATTCCAGAAACCCAATAGAAGAACTAAATACTATAAGCAATTACAGAAAAGAAAAAAAATTGCATACAAAGAAAAGCCCATCAGAATCACAGCAGACTTCCCAACACAAACTTTCAACTCATGAAGAGAATGAAGCAAAGTATTTCAAGCTCCAAAAGACAACAAATTCCAATCCAGATTGATGTACTCTGCAAAATTATATTTCAAAATCAATTGATAAATAAGATAATTTGATGACAAAGAGCACCTGAGGAACTTCATTAATACCAAACCAGCACTCCAAAAATTTTAGACAATATCCTAGGAAGACAATGGGGGTTACAACCCCATGAAACCCAACAGAATGAATCCATCAGACAAGAGAAGAAATAAAATGCAAAGTTTGAGAATCAAGCAACAGGAAAAGGTCATGACAAGAATAAGTCAATAGCTATCAGTTATAATCATCAATGTCAATGGTCTCAATTCATAAATCAAAAGAAATAGACTGGAAGAATATGTCAAGAAGCAAGATACAACAGCATGCTGGATAAAAGAAACACACTTAATTCAAAAATAAACTCAAAAAGTTAAAGTTAAAAAGTGGAAAACAACACTCCACATGAGAAGAACCTGAAAAAAAAGCAGGAGTAGCTATTCTACTTGTGCATCAAATGGATTTCAAGTCAACACTAATTAAGAGAGACAAAGAAGGCCATTACATCCTTGTAAAGTGAACAATCCAAGAGGAAGAGGTGACAATCATAAATATATATGCACCAAACACTAGTGCACCCAACTATGTAAAACAAATACTAACACACATAAAAAGTTGAATAATCATTAATACAATAGTAGGGGGCAACTCAGTATCCCACTGTCACAAGTAGATAGATCAGCTAGACAAAAAATAAACCAAAAAAATTAGAATTCAAACAAAGTCTTGAATAAACAGATTTAACTGATGTTTACAGACTGTTCCAACCCACAAAATAAGAATGCACATTCTTTTTGGCTACTCACAGATCATTCTCCAAAATAGACCACATACTTGCTCATAGGACATGTTTAAGTAAATGCAAAGGAATTGAAGTTATCCTCTGTATATTATCAGACCATAGTGCAATGAAATTTGACTTCCATAGCAAAAGAAACCACAGACTTTAATAAAGACATTGAAATTAAACAACACACTCTTGATCAACTAATGGGGAACAGAGGAAATGAAAGAAGGAATCAGAGAGTTTCAACAATTAATTGACGATGCCAATACAACATACTGGAATTTATGGGACACAATGAAAGCACTCTTATGAGGGAATTTCAAAGCAGTGAATACTTATATTAGGAAACAGAGCAAGCTCAAAGAAACAACCTAATGCTGAAACTCAAGCTTCTAGAAAAAGAAGAGCAGGACAAATCCAAAGCTCTTACAAGGGAAGGAATTGTAAATATGAGAGCAGAAATTAATGCAATGGAGACTATGAGAACAATATAAAAAAAAATCAATGAAGCCAAGAGTTGGTTCTTCAAAAGAATCAACAAAATTGACAAACCCTTTGCCAAGCTTATTAGAAAATGGAAAGAAAAGGCCCAAATCCTTGCAATTAGGAATGAAAAGTGTGAAATTACAACAGACCCAGCAGAAATCCAGAGGATCACCAATACCTATTTTGAGAACCTATATGCCAATAAGATGGAAACCACAGAAGAAATGGACAGATTCCTAGCTAAGTATGAATTACCAAAGTTGAATGAAGAAGACCTAAAATTTTCAAACAACACAATATAAATCAACAAAATTGAAAATGTAACTAAAAACTTACCAACTAAGAAAATCCTGGGTCTTAATGGCTTCACTGCTGAATTCTACAAGATATTTAGAGAAAAATAATTGCCACTGTTTAACCTCTTCAATGAAATTGAAAGGGAAGCAATACTCCCGAATTCATCCCTAGAAGCAAGCATCACCTTGGTCCCAAAAGCAGAGAAAGACTCAACTGAAAAAGAGAACTATAGGTCAATCTCCCTAATGAACACAGAGACAAAAATTCTCAATAGCATACTGGCACATAGAAGACGGAAGATCATCAAGATCACAAACCCTGCCCAAGTGGGGTTCATCCTAGATATGAAGGGATGGTTCAACACATGCAAATCAATAAATGTAATGCACTATATTAATAGATCCAAGGACAAAAACCATAAGATGAACTCAATAGATGCAGAAAAAGTGTTCCACAAAACACCCATTCATGATTTAAAAAAAAAAAACCTACAGAAAATTATAATAGAGATTCTCTATATGAACCAAATAAAAGCCATCTATGAAAAACCAACAGCCAACATCATACTAAATGGTCAAAACCCGAAATCCTTCATGCTAAAATTAGGAACAAGACAAGGATGTCCACTACCACCAGTCCTGTTCAATATAGTTTTGGAAACATTAGCCACAGTAATTAGACAAGAGAAAAAAATAAAAGAATAAAGATAGGAAATGCAGAAGTCAGATTGTCATTATTTTCAGAAGACATGATAGTCTACATAGAAAACTCCAAGAACTCCACCAAAAGACTTCTAGACTTAATAACCAAATTCATTAGAGTAGCTGGATACAAGTTCGACACACAACAAAAAACAATATAGGCACAACAGACTCACTGAGAGAGGAACTGGAGAAATAACTCCTTTCACAAAACCATCTAATAAAAGGAAATATCTAATAATCTAATGAGAAAAATCAAGGAGCTCTATTCTGAAAACTATAGCATTCTGAAAGAATTTGAAGGTGATGTCAGAAAAAGGAAAGACATCCCTTGCTCCTGGGTAGGAAGAACCGACATAGTAAAAATGGCCTTAGTTCCAAAACTTCTATATAGATTCAATGCATTCCAAATTAAAATTCCAACAGCATACTTCACAGAACTTGAGAAATCAACCCAAAAATTATTTGGAATAAGAAGAGACCTAGAATAGCAAAAGCAATTCTAGGCAAGAGAGACAAAGCAGAGGGTATCACAATCCCCAACTTGAAACTATACTATAAAGATACTATGGTAAAAACAGCATGGTACTGGCAAAGAAACAGACCTGAGGACCAGTGGAACAGATTAGAAGATGCAGAAACAACTCCGGACACACTCAGTCATCTCATCTTTGACAAAGGAGCCAAACACCCTCACTGGAGGAAAGATAGCTTGTTTAATACATAGTGCTGGAAAAATTGGGTTTCAATTTACTAAAGATTAAAACCCGATCTATATGTCTCACCATGCACTGAACTAAAATAAAAATGGATCAAAGATTGAAATATTAAAATACAAACACTAAACCATCTGGATGAGAGGTTAGGTAGAACTCTTGAAGACATTGGTGTAGGAAAAAATTTCATGAACAAAACCACAGTCACTTGTGAACTAGCACAAAAAATCAAAAACTGAGATCTTATCTTATTAAAAAGCTTCTGGACAGCTAGAGAAACCACTAACAGCATGAAGAATTAACCACAAAGTGCAAAAAATTTTACTAGCTGTTTCTCATTCAAAGGTCCACTATCTAGAATATATAAAGAACTTTAAGAAAGCATACCTCCAAATTTAAAGATCCTATGCAAACAATGGGCATCTGAAATGAACAGATATTTCTCAGACAAGGAAGTAGAAATAACACAAAACATGAAAAAATGTTCAACATCACTGGTCATTAGAGAGATGCAAATGAAAACAGCACTGAGATTCCACTTCACTCCAGAAAGAATGGCTGCTATCAAGAAATCAACCAATAACAAATGGTGATGGGGAAAGGGATGCTTCTTTACTATTGGTGGGAGGATAGACTGGTGCAGCCACTGTGAAAATCAGTATGGAGTTACCTGAGAGAACTAGGATTTGATGTCCCATTTCACCCAGCTCTATCCATGCTGAATATCTTCCCAAAAGAATTAAAAGAATCATACCACAGTGATATATATGCACCCATGTTCATAGCACAGTTTGTAATAGCTAAAACTTGGAAACAGCTCAATTGCCCAACAACTGGAGACTGGATAAAGAAAATGTGTTTTGTTTTATAAAATGGAATACTATTCAGTTGTAAAGAATGAGAAACCAGTGACAATTAGCTAAATGGATGCACATTGAGGTCATACTCCTAAGTAATAAATAGGACACAAATGTGTAAATACTGAATAGTTGATCTGGTATGAGAAACTGAAAGTGTAAATGAGGATCAAAATGTTTAACAGATAATGTGAAATAGGGAAAAAAATTCCAAAAGGGAAGGGGATGGGAGGATTGGAGAAAAGAAAGGAATAAATATGAAAAAAGAAAGAAACAGAAACAAAGTCTTTGTAAATTGCAAGGAGTCTAGATGTTGAAGGGAAGGTAGGGGAATGGGGAAAAATAAGAACCAAAATATAACATGTAAGGTACAGATTCCCAATGACAAATGTCATCATACTGCATACCTAAAATGTACCAATAAAATTAGTTAAAAGAAAAAAGTATAATTGAGTATTATGGTTAGACTACATATTTTGTTATACACACAGATATATTTTTAATCTTTTGAAATTTATAAATTCCTTAAGAACTGTCTAGTTAGCCAATTATTTGAAGATTATAGTGAGGAAATTTACTATTTCTGTGTGCATACTGTCTGATATTATTAGATTCATATACAATAAGACTGTACTTAGCTAATATTTAAAACTCTAAGATCATAAAATATTAAACTTATTTGGTAGCTCTTCAACTACCTCCTTTCCAAATTCATCAAGGTAAAGTGATTTTATTAGCATCTTGATTTGAAAGATCTTTCTTTAGAACAGGGATTTTAATGGTGGTCTAGGATATTGCCTTTTACTTATTTTGGTAATATTAATGCTCAGATCCTTTTCTATGAATAATATCTCTGCAGTTGTCGATAGTGTTCCCTCATAATCCTCTGTGACCTGGTTGTTCACAGTATTCCTCTTAAAACTTGTCTATTTCTCATCAGACCATTTCATACTTCATCATGCTCTTGCTTAGAAAGCCCTTTCCCCTTCAATCAAGAGAGCTTCATTGCCCATCTTCACAAGAGAATTGTAATCAGTCAGTGTTTGAGTACCTTATTTTAAATATCAAGCTTGAACCATGTCCCTTTACCTTGCTTTACTTTTCTTATATTTAATATTATTTTGCCAGTGGATACATATTTTCATTTAAACATTTCCACTAGACTTTAAAAAGTATTATAGCAAGTATTTTGATTCAGTTTGTTCTTTGTTATAGCTCTAGCCTATAGAAGAATTCCTGATGAAAGAAAGAAGGTTGACAGTATTTGCTGAATGAATAAATGCAGAACTATATTCCCTATCCCTTCAGTTTGTCTTGGAATAGCAGAAGGTATGCATTTTCTTTTGAACTACACACACCAAGACTCTTCACTTCTGGGTACTATTCCAGTTAGTCTTCAAGCATACTTGATGATGTTATTCAACTCTCAATTTTCAGATATCTAGCTCTTTTCTTAATTTTTAATTTTCTTTAATTCATTAATTTTATTAGTACATTTTAGGTATACAATATGATGACATTAATCATTGGGAATTTGTACATTTACATGATATAACTTGGTTCTTATTTTTTTCCCACTCCCCTGCCTCCCTTCAACTCCTCCACCTCTCCCTATTTACAAAGACATTGTTTCTAATTTTTCCTTTTCTCATATGTATTACTTTTTCTTCTTTCTTTTCCCCTACCCTTTGTACTTCCCCTTCCCCTTTGAACATTTTCTTTCTATTTCACATTATCTATTAAACATTTTGATGCTCATTTACACTTTCAGTTTCTCACACCAGAGAAACTGTATAGCTCTTGACAATCATTACTTGCTCAAATAAGATTCCTATAAGTTTATATTAATAGGTAAATGGCCCAGGGAGAGCCCAAATTGATCACCTTAGTTGCCCCATATTACTTCAGATTCCCCACACATAAGAACATCTCTAATTCCTCTTGCTGAACAGAGTCAATTACAATTTCCCAAATAGTGACTCTTGTGCAAAAGAATTAAAAATGTCCAGAAACCAGCTATAGTTTAAAGTTCAGTCATTGCTCCTAATAATGGCAATGATTTGCTTCTTCCCAGAACAGGAATGCCAAACTTTAGAGAACTCACAATTATCTCAACCAGCAAAACAAATTTTCCAGTTTTGTCATTCAGAATGAGAATTAGCATAGCTATCTGTTTTCATTTCTTGTATCCCAAACTATCTAGCAACATGGAGCCAGGTATATTGCTAACTTGTGTATATTTATTAAAAAATGACAACCCATCCTCAAAGACTCTTTCCTCTGGGGTGGTGAAACCATCACCTGTGCCTTCAACAAGATGTTCCAATGCTCTATTGACTAGCAGCTTCTTGATGCTGTTAAATTTAATACAACCTTGAGTGAACAATGATGTTCCTGTTCCCACAACTCCTTTGCAATTAAATTGGTTTATTAATCTGATGCAATAAACTGGGGAAATATTGCCCACAAGTGACTATAAGACAATCATATCTGAGACAATGTTGTTGGCTGAGGCTTTGTTTGTGAGAAAGATATGTCTACATCTAGAAGAGCTGCCTGATTCTATAAAACAAATGCTGGCACTTTTAGGGTATGTGCAATTTAGTTACCATAGCTCTTTGAAACTTTTGAAGATTGGTGTTAGTATAAAGACCCAGTATTGACTATGTCTCCCCAAATGTTTGATGTTTAGCAGTGGCAAACTCGATTGAACTTGGTAAGTGAAAGTCCATATGGTAATACTCATAGATAGATTCCATTCCTGATACTGGTGCCAGCTCAAAGCTATATCCATCATGTTGACACGAGATAGTAGATAACACAGGCTGTCTGTTAATAGATGCTCTCTGGGGAATGTTAAAATATTATACACAGGTTTAACACCTTATGACCACTATTATATACCTATGTTCCCAAATTTATTGCCCGTAAATCTAATCTCAGTCTTTTTGTCCCTCAGCATAAAATGCACATGCAAATGCATTGCCTACATCTCTGGTGTTGAAGTATGTTTTTCTCATTTCAGTCTTCAAAATTGTTCAGTGCCAGCCTTCAATAGAGCTGCCATTTTTATTTTGCTTGTATCTACACAAAAACCCAAATGCTGAAAAACTAGCTCGGATATTTTCCCTCTTTGATCAATTGTTTACATAGGATCTCTCACATGTCTATTGCTAGGCATTGCCTGATAGATAATTTTAAGACTTCCCAGAATGTCAATAATGCCAATAATTAGGAAATGACTTTCAAATAAAGATCGAATCTAGAACACTTTCAGGAAAGTATGGTCTTACGATGAAGCTAAGAGGCTGACACAAAAATCCATTTCTAGGGTCACAGAAAAAAATGCAAAGCAACAGAGTATAAGAAGAACTAATTAAAAATAGGGTATTCTTACTTAATGAAATCCTTCAGGATAGTTCTATACAGCAGCTTAAGTAAAATTTCAAAGAATACAGGAACACATCTTTAAGAAATTTGCACCTGTAGTTTTTGTTTCATTTAGTGAATTCTAATAAAATTAATAGGATGCTAAAATATTTTAATAATTATAATAATATAGGCAGCAATGAAAGCTACTTGAGCAGGAATGACTAGAAGTGAATAAATAGTATAAATTTATAGAACACAACAAATACACAAAAAATGTGATATCTATAGGTTAAAAACATACTGAGAAATTAATGGATGAATGTTAGTGAATGTGGAATATATAAAGTTTAGAACAAAAGGTTTAGAAAATCAAAACCAAAAGCAATAAAAAATCTAACGCCTTCTGTCCTAATCAAACAATGCCCTATTTGTGCCAGGCTATGTTACAACATTGATGTGAACTTCTGTTTGCCTTCTGTCTTGCCAATTGTTTTGAAAAGAATGCCAATAGCAGTTATAATATGTTTGATTATTTTATGTAGGAGTTGGAAGAGAGATACCTTGTTTTGTAGGTCACATATCATTCTACTGAGAAGCATTACACTTAAGGATCTGTACTGACATATTAGTGCTAATGAGTTTTATCTTGCACCCAAACGTGATTTAGATGACAGGATGCTGAGCTCCAGACTCGTTCTTTACAAAAATGAGACTTTGGAGGATATCAAAAATGAGTTTTCAACAAGGTAAGATGTAATCTGTGGTCAATGAAAGGGGTATTGGACTTTTAAAATGCATTCACAATATTTTTGTTTTTTTTTTTCAGAAGGGTATACTAATTTTTCTGCCCTAATTATGAGCTGAAATAATTCATTTCCAATGAATATAATGTGTTATATTTGGTGCATAACTTTAAAATTTGTGTCATAAGAGGAATCATCAACCTGTTTTGCTATCAGTTATTACTTGTTTAGGGCAAGAATATTGACATGTCCTTAGGAATCTAAACACCCTTTTGAGCTGTCTCTAATGAAGAGAAATTGATGCTGCTTATCAGCAACTAGAACCACTTTTCCACCCATGTACATGAGCTTCATTGGAGGCATTTCCTCCAGCCTCCTTAAATTGTAGGATTACTATACCTACAGAATAAATATTGAATTCAACCTACTGAGTACCTCTGAGCTACAGCTCTTGAACTAAGATATCTCAGGACTAATTTTATTGTTATATCATTTTTAAAAATTGACAATTGATGAACTATATAATTCAGGTTGTAGAGTGGGCCATTTTGTTGTATGTATACATTATGGAAAAAAAAGAATAGAAGTGATAAATGCTTATTACTGTTTTGTCCATTGAATTTTAAAATAATTTATTATATAGGGAAAGATAACTAAAATATTAAATCACACATTTAGGTGATTGTTCCCAAAATAAAGGGAAACACATAGATATTTTGAGGTTTGTTAGGTATCAGATATAATCTTTGTATCTACAAATCTAAGGCATCATTACATATGATCCTTTTAGAATCAGAACATACTAAGAAATGAATTTCTAGTCAAAGTCTGCTGTAGTTACTGGACATTTCTCTGGATTGTAAATTTATAACTCAATTTGATATAACTTGATTATTGGTACAACTCTTATGTGGTTCCTGACTTGCAATATAAGAGTTATCATAATAGAAAAGGATAATTGAAACCCACAGAACTATTTTTCATATCTTCCCAATATATTAAAGTGTTTAGAAATGTATCTATTACATCCCAAGAAGATATTAGAGATTAGTGTTATTTTTAAGACAAAAAACAAGGCAATTGTCCTTATCATAACATTACTCTGCTAGTTTAACTTGTAAAACATAAAATGATTTAAAGTGTGGTCATGCACTGAGGTCAGATCAGCCAAACACACATTAGCTATCATACTGTCATTAGGTTGTTTTTCTTCTGTTTATTTTGAATTATCTCTGTTCATTTCTTTCTCCTTTATTCACCTAGGAGGTTTGATAGTGTACTGACTTAATTATGTTTAATTCTTTCTTAATTGTCATTTGTTTATAAAAGTTATTTTTCTCTCTTCTCATGATTTTGTTTGTCTTACTGTCTCTTTGTGTAGGACTCTTTTAATTATCTTTTATCATGTTGGTTTATTGTCCATGAATTTCTTTAGCTACTTTATCTTGGAAGGTCATTATTTCACCTTTGATTTTGAAGCATAATTTTGCTGGATATAGCAATCTTGGTTGGCAGTTATATTCTTTCAAGACTTGAAATATATTATTCTATTCCCTTCTGGCCTTTGGTATTTCTGTTGAGAAATCTTCTGTTATTCTCATGGATTTGACTTTATAAGTGCTTGGGATTCTCTTATAGTTTTCAATATTATTTGTTTCTTTCTTACTTTTGGCAATTTATATAGAATGTGGGGAGGTTCTTGCTTGATCATGTCTTCATGGAGTTCAATATCTGTCTTGTACCTGAATATTTATACATTTCTGATATCTGTCATACTAAAGGATGACTTTATTAGACTTCTTTATTGATGCAGTTGCATGGTAAATTATCTTAATTTGAAAATGTTTTATGTCTTCTCCCAATAGAAAAGGTAGAGTAATTCACATCACATGATATTGAAAATGTACATATGAAGTTTCCTTTTTCCTTTTTTCTTTGGAGATTTCACCTATATCAGCATGTATGCTAAGCATGTGCTCTACCCTTGAGCTACACCCCAAGGCCTATATGTATAGTAACATTTAAGGGCTATTTTAACTTTTTCAAACATTGCCCTAAAATATATGAATTATCTGCTTAGTCTGAAGAACATTATATTGATTCAAGACATTAACGATACATTGACATATTCATTTATCAAGTGTTTTATAGCCAGTTGGATTATTAATATGTGGATTATAAATATTACAATGTTTCAACAAATGTAGACCATGAAAAACTTATAAGGTACACACTATCTAAAGAAATTCAAAGACTTTCCAAAGGTGAAGAGTAAATATTATATTTCATACAACCTATGATGAAGGAAACACAACATCTTGTGGTTCTCCTAGGGTTCTAAAGGCAATTTATATCAAAACCAGCAATAGGAGAAATTTTAATTAAAATTAAGTAAACATTTCATTAAAATCTTACTGTAGGTAGAGTGGAAGTACAAAAGTAAGAACCCAATAAATCTGTGATAAGAGACTAGGATCAACAACAAAAAGCTTCATGAAATTGAAAATAGGAAAATGAGATGAAAACAAGCAGAGATATATAGGTGTTTCTATCAGGAAAAGCAGTGTGAGCTGAGGCGCCATGTCAAGGAAAACAGCATGTTTGACTAGCTTATGTAATATAGAAGATGAAAATAGAAAGGACTAGAGCTGATGCCTTATTTGGTATTTGACATGCAATGTCCTTATTTAGAAGCCTGAGGTGAACTAGATTTATTCTGTAGGTGATTGGGACTAAATAAAGCTTGTTAAAGCTATAATTTTAAATAATTCTCTATGAACTTGTTGAAAGATTAAAATATAGTGTCCAAATGAAAGATAGAGAGCTTGGGTTTAACACAACTGCAGCAATTAGTGTCATAAATAAATGTCAAAAATTAGCAGAGATTAAATAAAGATTAAACACTGTGTTCAATGGAAATTAAGAATCAGAGGTGGTAATAATTAGTAATTTAGATTTTGTGAGATGAGGAAACTCCCATTTTTCTTGTCTAAATAATTTGTTCAGTGGATATCCCACCTATGGATATAAAGCCTATGGAAAGATCATAAATAACGGATGACAGAATGAGTTGAATTTTGAATGCATTGTGTTTGAAGTGCCTGAAGATAGCAGCAGTCCTGGAGGATGGATGATAAGTCTGTAAATTGAAGTAATACATATAGAATTCCAGAGTGCTGTCTACCATATAAAGTGAAAACAGTTATCTACACGGGACTAGTATTATAAAGAAACATGAGAATATTATTTCTACTTTACCTATATAAGAAATAATATGGCTAGTTAAATATGTTAATACAATCATTAAAGAGTATTTATTTTGCTATTCTTTCAAATGTGTGGCATAGTTGTATATGTTTACATGTGCTGGGAATACTTTAAGGCTGGATTGAGGGTGCCAGGAAAAGATGGCCCAGCTGAAGGAATAGAATCCTGGGCAACTTTGTGATGTTTGATTGAATGAATCAAAGGCACTTAAAGAAGTGGAACTTTTTAATGAAGATACATAAAAGAAGGTAGTTTGTTTCAATGAGTGGGTTATCAAGGACTTAAATTGATCTCTCTGATGTTCTGAGTCCAAATGGCATTTTTCATGGTTTTCAAAACACTAAAAGAGATGACTCTGACTGAGTGCCCAGCAGAAAAGCTCAGAGACTGTCAATACTATAATGTTGTTGGGGACCTTGGAGTATATTCAGGTGCAGAATTTGTACCCATACATATTGTAAATAAGACAGATTGTCCTACTTTTGTGATGTTCTTAAACTTGTGTTATATGACTCAGTAAATTTTTCAGATTTATTTTATTAACATTTGAGTGTGATAAACACTAAGGGTGAATTTTAGTTTTAGAAAATTGTGTTTGCACCTGTCCTGAGTGTTTACAAAATGGTCAAATATTATCATAGCCTACCAAATTGATTTAAGTAATTTAAAATCTTTGCATTCTTCTAAACTATTAGTGTCTTTAGATGTGGGAAATTTTTATTGGATCCCTGAAAGCATAATTTTATAAACAATAACAAAAAATACTTAACATTTTCAATCACTTTAAAGTTGAGACTACTTTCTCCACGTGTATCTTGATCCATCTGTCCAGTACAGATAAATATGGCTTTATTATTTGGAAATTTGTATGATGAAGGACATACAAAGCTTACTTCAACTCATTTATAAATAATTTTGTGTTGTTATCTAGGAATTTTTTAAAGCAAAAGAAATATTTTGAAGAACATGTGGTTAAATTAACAGTATTCTTTTAGAGATGGCACTATTTTTACTAACATCTCGATTTAAAGTTGAGACAAGTATCCTTGGTTATCATTCACTGTAATTATGCTCAGTTTTTTCCACATAGCAATTTATAAAAGTAGTAGTTATTTACAAATTTACTTTCTCAAAACCACAATATTGCATCAATATTCTTAATATTTATGTGCTATATTTCAAATATAAACAATATCATAATGCTCTAGATTAAAAATAAATCTAGAGGCCTTTTGTAACTTCATTGAGAGTATGAAAAATCTATATTAATTAAAATAAAATATTTGAGCTCTGTGGGGATGTGGAGATAACATTTATGGAGGTCTTTGATTAACTATGCATTTCCTTTCCTTTTCTCCCCAAGATTGCCACTTAAACACAAATGATTGTATTGATTATAAAAAAGTATACGGTGTGCTTGACTGCCGTAACACAGTTTATGAGGGGAAGATTCCCAGGATGTAGTCTCTATTCTTGCTGAGTTGCAGAATGTAACAGTATGTGGCAAAATATATCCCAGTAAATGATGAAATATGCATATATAGCTTTTTAAAAAAGTTTTCCACATGAAAGTTTTACACAAGTCTGGGAGGAAGTATTTTCAGTGCTCAGGAGGTTGTGATCACAGCTGCTTTGAAGCAGTATAATTGCCAAATTAGCAATTTTTCCTGTGCTACAAAGCAGCAGCATCACCAGTTTATGATCAACTGATTGATTGGACAATAGAGGATGTAGCATGGACAGAGTAGTTGACGTTTCCACTGCACATATCACCCCTAGAAGACAAGATATACCAAGAGAAATAAAATGTTGCATTTTATTTTCTTTATTGTCTATTATGATGTGTTAACCATTTCATGCTAAATTTACACTAGTACTTTTTGTTGTTTTTTATTTGTTTTATCTTTAGTTTTGCTCATTTTTTGCAGTTATTCTGGGATGCTTAAAAAGCTGCTGATGTTCCACATTGAACAATAGTAGAAAATGTAACTTATGGACAATCTGCTGAGATAACACACTGGTTCTCTATTTCTTCTACTGATGTTTTATATTTTTGTGCCTTTGCATGAAAAGAAGATAGCATTTTGGTAATAAACCAAGCTATGTTACTATTTATTTTCTGTCAGTTCATAAATTTGCTAAAAAATCATGCAAAAGGTACATCTTGATTATTCTCAACTATCAGATTTATATTATCTCCTGCATATACACATCATTAAGATGCTACTTCAATCATATTACATTTGCAGCTAAGATATTCTGCACATGACCTTACAAACCCTATATCAAGGGCCTGAGTATATTCATTTAATTCTTTGTGCATCTTTTAAGATAAGTCCTTGAGAAAAGGGACCAAAGAAATGCCATTAGTGGAATCTGCTTTGACTCTTTCATCAGTGGAATTATGGAGAATATGTATTAATATGGTAACATATAATATGCATATGTTTTGATCAGGAGACAAACCAAGTTTTCTTAAGTACTATTTTGATAATCAACAAGGAACTAAGACTGGTTTAACATCAATTGTGGCAAGTAGAATTTACTTTATATCATCTCAAATTTATATTTGTAACTGAAAACTGTAATTCCAAAAGAAATAGTTAGGGAAGTTAAAAAATATAAAATCAGTGCTTGTCTTCAAAATCACTCATCCCAGTCTTGAAAATCTTTTTCTAATTTTTCTATTTTGATACACTATCAGATACTATGAAGGATGTTACTTTTTTCTCTAGTGGTTTGCTTGACCATTGATGAATATTTGCTGATGAATATTTTAAACTGACAAACTCACAAGACTCTGAGCTTCTCAATGAAATTTTGCTCTTCTTGGTGGGACAGTAGTTTGCTTTTATAACAATAATTTAAAACATTGCTACATTTGCTTATTCTCACAAATGTGGAAAAAATAATGAGTGTTATCCAGGGTATCTAGGATACTTATGGTTTATTTGTCTCGCTCTGATCTGTTCTGTCATCCAAATGCTCTAGATTTTCCTCAGGCACATGTTCTATACGGACTTTGGTAACTATGGAATGTTCATAGATTTATTTTCTGAACAGATTAGCCTAAAATAAGAATAAGAGCCTTGAAGTTCTTAGTAATCTCTTTGAAAGATAGCTGTGAATTCTAGGTTTTAAAATGGTAAGTCTACAACAGAAATTATTATAAATACTTGAATAACAGCTATATACATATACTAAATCACTTTGACTGCATATTCAATAAATGCATATTAAAATGAGGAGTTGAGGTCAGTGCTAGAATAAGGGATGATTTACTGTGGTTAGAAATATTTCATGGTTTTATGGAAACAGTTACTGCTATAATTTATTATTAAAATGAAACAAAATTGCAAAGAATCCCTAGGCACTCTTCCATAGATTTGGAAGGAATTTGTGCCACCAATGTACTGTGAATACTATATTCATTACATTATAGTAAATTTCTTTACAATTGTGTCCACTGTGCAGAAGTGAGAGAATAAAAAGATAGGTCTTATATTCTGTTCATTATTTTTCTCTCATTGGTAAGACAAAATTCCTGATACTCAAAATTAATGGGAAAAAAGTTTATTTGGCTAACAGTTCATAGAGGTTTCAGGCCATATCAGGGGACCCAAGGCAGAGTGGCAGAGGAGCAACAGTACATGATGGCAGAAGACTGCAAAAGCCACAAGAACATCTTTCTGTCTCTTTTCTTTATTCAGGCTACCGGGATTAGGGCGGTGACTAATCAATCACATGTAATGATTTAGTAATCACATGCCCTTAATCCTAGCATCATACACTCTAGATTCAGCCACCTCCAAAAATTCCCCACCTCATTTGCATGAGGCTTTGGGGAACATCTAAACACCAGCCATAAGATTCTGCCCCTGACCCCAAAGATTCATGCATATCTCTTTATGTAAAAGGCATTTAGTCCATCTCTAAAAGTTGCCTAAGTCTTAGCAGTTTCAGCATTGCTGAAATGTCTGTCCAAAGTCTCCTCTAAGGTTTAAATTAAATTCTTAGCTGCAAACCCTTGTAGAAATGAAAAGAAAGGTTTCAGGTTTTGAGCATTTAGTATGTTGCTAGCTGTTGGTTTTTCATAGATCGCTTTTATCAGTTTGAGGTAGAGATCATCTATTCCAATTTTTGTAGGATTTTTATCATAAATGCATTTTGGATTCTGTCAAATGCTTTTCCTGCATCTATTGAGATGATCGTACAGTTTTTGTCCTTGGCTCTATTGGTATAGTGCCTTAATTTATTGATTTGCATATGTTGAACTATCCCTGCATCCCTGGGATGAATCCCACTTGTTCAGGGTGTATGATCTTCTTGATGATCTTTTGCATTCTATTTGCCAGCATCTTATTAAGGATTTTTGGATCTATGTTCATTAGTGAGATTGCCCTACAGTTATCCTTTTCAGTTGGATCTTTCTCTGCTTTGGGGATCAAGGTGATGCTTACTTCCAGGAATGAATTTAGGAGTATTGCTTCCCTTTCAATATCATTGAAGAGTTTAAACAGTAGTGGCAGTAGTTCCCTTCTAAACGTCTTGTAGATTTCAGCAGGGAAGCCATCAGGGCCCGGACTTTTCTCAGTTGATAAGTTTTTAATTATGTTTTCACTTTCATTGGTTGATATTGCATTGTTTAGAATTTTTAGGTCTTCTTCGTTCAACTTTGGTAATTCATATGTATCTAGGAATCTGTCCATTTCTTCTGTGATTTACATATTATTGGTGGATAGGTTCTGGAAGTAGGTATTGATGATCCTCTGGATTTCTGCTGGGTCAGTTGTTGTTTCATGCTTTTCATTCCTAATTGCATGGATTTGGGCCTTTTCTTTCCTTTTTCTGATAAGGTCGGCTCAGGTTTTGTCAATTTTGTTGATTCTTTGGAAGAACCAAGTCTTGGCTTCATTGATTTTTTGTATCATTCTCTTAGTCTCCATGGCATTGTTTTCTCCTCTGATCTTTATAATTTCCACCCTTGTATGAGCTTTGGGTTTGTTCTGCTCTTCTTTTTCTAGAAGCTTGAGGTTCAGCATCAGGTTGTTTAATTGGTCTCACTCTGTTTTCCTAATATGCATATTCACTGCTATGAATTTCCCTCATGAGACTATTTTCATTGTGTTCCATAGATTCTGATATGTTGTGTTGTCATTGTCATTTAATTATAGGAAATGTCTGATTTCTTCTTTAATTTCCTCTGTGACCTATTGGTTATTCAGAAGTGTGTTGTTCAATTTTGACATGTTTATGAATTTTTACCAGTTTCTTTTGCTATGAATCTCCAATTTCATCCCACTATGGTCTGATAATATACAGGGGATAACTTCAATTCCTTTTCACTTACTTAAACTTGTTCTATGTGTGAGTATGTGGTCTATTTTGGAGAATGACCCATGTACAGCTGAGAATAATGTGTATTCTGATTTTGTGGGGTGGAAAACTGTGTAAACACCTGTTAAGTTCATTTGTTCAAGAGTTCCATTGAGTTCTCATATTTCATTACTTATTTTTTGTCTGGTTGATCTATTTATTTGGGACAGTGGGGTATTGAGGCCCCCCACTACAATTGTTTTAGTGCATATATGACTTTTCATGTCCGTTAGTATTTGTTTTATATAGTTGAGTGCACTAGTGTTTGGTGCATAGATATTTTGTATTGTCTTCTCTTCCTGCTGGATTGTTCCCTATACAATGATGTATTGTCCTTTTTTGTCTCTCTTAATCAGTGTTGGTTTGAAATCCACTTGATCTGCAAAGAGGATAGCTACTCCTGCTCTTTTTCTGGTTCCTGTCTCATGGAGTATTGTTTTCCACCCTTTTACTTTCACTCTATGAGTTTCCTTTTGAATGAAGTGTGTTTCTTGTATGCAGCATATTGTTGGATTTGGTTTCTTGACCCATTCTGCCAGTCTTTTTCTTTTGATTGATGAATTGAGACCATTAACATTGATAGTTATACCTGAAACGTATTGACTGACCATTGTCATGACTTTTTCTTTTTCTTTTTTTTTTTTTGTTAAATTCTTTTATTGGTACATTTTAGGTATACAACACAATTACATTTCACATTTGGAACTTGTACCTTTTCATGATGCCTCTTGGTTCTTATTTTTCCCCATTTATAGCCCTTCCTTTACCCCTCCAACCTTCCCTATTTACAAAGACTTTATTTCCAATTTTTCCTTTTGTCAACATTTTTCCTTTCCCCTGCCCCTCCCAATACCCCTACCCCTTTGCACCTTTTCTTCCTAATTTGCATTATCGATTATTCATTCTAATCATTGGTACATTTTAAGTATACAATATAATGACATTCATCATTGGAAATTAGCACCTTGACATAATCTTTCTTGGATCTTATTTTTCACCCTTTCCCAACCCTCCTTCAACCCCTCCATTCCTCCCTATTTACAAAGATTTTGTTCCTATTTTTCCATTTTCTCCTATTAATTCCATTCCATTCTTTCCTTTCCCCTACCCATCCCACTTCCTTCCCCTATTCCCCTTTTCTTCCTATTTCACATTGCCTATTATACATTTTAATTCTTAATTACATTTTCAGTTTCTCACACCAGAGAAACTATTCTGTATTTATACATGTGTGTCCTATTTATTTCACTTAAGAGTATTGCCTCAATGTGCATCCATTTAGATATAAATGTCTCTAATTTCTCATTTTTTACGGCTGAGTACTATTTCATTTTATTTTAAAAATCACATTTTTTTTCTCCAGTCTCCAGTTGATGGGCATTTCAACTGTTTCCAAGTTTTAGCTATTACAAAATGTGCTGCTATGAACATGTTTGCACATATATCACTGGGGTATGATACTCTTAATACTTTGGTGAAGATCCCCAGAAGTGGAATAGCAGGTCAAATGGGACTTCCAGTCCTAGTTCTTTGAGGTATCTCCATACTGATTTCCACAGTGCTTGCACCAGTCTACACTCCCACCAGCAGTGGAGCAGGGTTACTCTTTCCCCACAGACCTGCCAACATTTGTTATTGGTGGATTTCATGATAGCAGCCATTCTTTCTGGAGTGAGGTTGAATCTCAGCTGTGGTTTGATTTGTATCTCTCAAATGACCTAGGATGTTGAACATTTTTTTCATGTATTTATTTGCTATTTCTACTTCTTTGTCTAAAAAATGTCTATTCATTTCTGTTGACCATTTTCTGATTGGGTTTTTTAATTTGGGAGGTCTGATCTTTCTAAGTTCTTTACAAATTCAAGATAGTAGACCTTTGTCTGAGGAAAAGCAGGTGAAGATTTTTTCCCACATTGTAGGTTGTTTCTTCACACTGCTGGTGATTTCTCTTGTGGTGCAGAAGCTTTTTAATAAGAAGAGATCCCACTTGTTGATTGTTTGTGCTAGTTCATGGGCAACTGAGATTTTGTTCATAAAATCTTTTCCTATACCAATGTCTTCAAGAGTTCTACCTAACCTTTGTTTGAGCCAGTTCAGAGTTTCTGTTTTAATATTTAGATCTTTCATCCATTTAGATTTTAGTTTAGTGCATGGTGAGAGATATAGGTCTAGTTTTAATCTTTGGCAAGTTGAAACTCAATTTTTCCAGCACCATTTATTAAAGAGGCTATTTTTCCTCCACTGACAGTGTTTGGCTCCTTCATCGAAGAGGAGATGGCTGAGTTTGTCTGGCATTGTTTATGCATCTTCTAATCTGTTCCACAGGTTCTCAGGTCTGTTTCTTTGCCAGTACCATGCTGTTTTTATCACAGTAGCATTGTAGTATAGTTGAGGTTAGGGATTGTGATTCCCTTCTGCCATGTCTCTGTTACCTAGAATTGCTTTTGCTATTCTGGGTCTCTTCTTGTTCCAAATGAATTTTTGGATTGTTTTCTCAAGGTCCATGAAGTATGCTGCTGGGATCTCAATTGGAATTGCATTAAATCTATATAGCAGTTTTGGAAGTATGTCCATTTTCACTATATTAATCCTTCCTACCCAGGAGCAGGGGATGTCTGTCCATTTTCTGATATCATCTTCAATCTCTCTTTTCAGAGTGCCATAGTTTTCAGAGAAGAGGTCTTTGATTTCTTTTGTTAGGTTGATTCCTAGGTATTTCAGTTTTTTGGATGCTATTGTAAAAGGAATTGTTTGCCCTATTTCTCTCTCAGTGAGTCTGTCATTGGAACAGAGGAAAGCTATTGATTTTTGTGTGTTGACTTTGTAACCAGCTACTTGACTGAATTTGGTTATTAAGTCTAGAAGACCTTTGGTGGAGTTCTTGGGGTCTTCTATATAGAGTATCTTGTCATCTGCCAATAATGACAATTTGAGTTCTTCATTTCCCATCTTTATTCCTTTTATTTCTTTCTCTTGTCTAATCACCATGGCTAATGTTTCCAGAACTATATAGAACAAGAGTGGTGATAGTGGACATCCTTGTCTTGTTCCTGATTTTAATGTGAAAGGTTTCAGTTTTTGACCATTTAGTATGGTATTGGCTGTTGGTTTTTCATAGATGGCTTCTATCAGTTTGAGGTAGAGACCATCTATTCCAATTTTTGTAGGTTTTTATCATAAATGCATGTTGGATTTTATCCAATGCTTTTTCTGCATCTATGGAGATAATCATATGGGTTTTGTCTTTGGCTCTATTGATATAGTGTGTTACATTGATTGATTTGCGTATGTTGAACCATCCATGCATCCCTGGGATGAATCCCACTTGATCAGGGTATACAATCTTCTTGATGATCTTCTGCATTCTGTTTGCCATTATCTTATTAAAGATTTTTGCATCTATGTTCATTAGTGAGATTTGTCTATAGTTCTCCTTTTCCGTTGGATCTTTCTCTGCTTTGGGGATCAAGGTGATGCTTGCTTCCAGGATTGAGTTTGGGAGTATTGTTTCCTTTTCAATTTCATTGAAGAGTTTAAACAGAAGTGGCAGCAGTTCCTCTCTAAATTTCTTGTAGAATTCAGCAAGGAAGTCATCAGGACCTGAGCTTTTCTTAGTTGGTAAGTTTTTAATTTTGTTTTCAATTTCATTGGTTGATATTGGGTTGTTTAGAATTTTTTGGTTTTTGTTCAACTTTGGTAATTCATATGTATCTATGAATCTATCCATTTCTTCTGTGTTTTCCATCCTTTTGGCATACAGGTTCTGGAAGTAGGTATAGATGATCCTCTGGATGTCTGCTGGGTCTGTTGTAATTTCATGCTTTTTTTTGCTAATTGCTTGGATTTGGGCCTTTTCTTTCCTTTTTCTGTTAAGGTTGGCTAAGGGTTTGTCAATAATGTTGATTCTTTGGAAGAACCAACTCTTGGTTTCACTGCTTTTTTGCAATGTTCTCTTAGTCTCCATTGCACTGATTTCTCCTCTGATCTTTTAATTTCCTCCCATTTATGATCTTTGGGGTTGTCCTGCTCTTCTTTTTCTAGAAGCTTGAGGTTGAGCATCAGGTTGTTTAATTGGGCTCATTCTGTTTACCTATATGCATATTCACTGCTATGAATTTCCCTCTTAAGACTGCTTTCATTGTTTCTCATAGATTACATATTGTTGTATTGTCATTGTCATTTAATTGGAGGAACTGTCTGATTTCTTCTTTAATTTCTTCTGTGATCCATTGGTTATTCAGAAGTGTGTTGTTAAATTCCCATGTATTTATGAAAATTTTTGAGTTTCTTTGCTATGGATCTCCAATTTCATTGCACTATGATCTGATAATATACAGGTAATAACATCAATTCTTTTGCACTTACTTAAACATGTTCTATGTGTGAGTATGTTGTCTATTTTGGAGAATGACCCATGTGCAGGTCAGAAGAATGTATATTTTGATTTTGTGGGCTAGAGAACTCTGTAAACATCTGTTAAGTTCATTGGTTCAAGAGTTCGATTGAGTTCTAGTTTTCATTACTTATTTTTTGTCTAGTTGATCTTTTTGTGACCGTGGGGTTTTGAGATACCCCAGTGCAATTGTATTAGTGCATATATGACTTTTCATGTCCATTAGTATTTGTTTTATATAGTTGGGTGCACTAGTGTTTGGTGCATAGACATTTATGATTGTCATCTCTTCCTCTTGGATTGTTCCCATTACAAGAATATAATGTCCTTCTTTGTCTCTCTTAATCAGTGTGGGTTTCAAATCTACTTGATGTGCAAAGAGGTTAGCTATTCCTGCCTTTTTGGGGGGTTCCTGTCTCATGGAGTATTGTTTTCCACCCTTTAACTTTCAGTCTATGAGTTTCCTTTTGATTTAAGTGTGTTTCTTGTATGCAGCATATTGATGGATTCTGCTTCTTGACCCATTCTGCCAGTCTATTTCTTTTGATTCGTGAATTGAGACCATTAACGTTGATGGTTATAACTGAAACATATTGACTTGTCATTGCCATGACTTTTTCTTTTTGTTGGGTTCTCCTCCTTTCCATTTAATTTCTTGTCATGCCAGATGGGTTCATTCTGCTTTGCTTTCTGGGGTTGTGATCCTCAATGTCTGTCCCTAGCATGTTGTGTAAAATTCTTTGGAATGCTGGTTTGGTATTCACAAAGTTCCTAAGGTGCTCTTTGTCATGAAAGTATCTTATTTCTCCATCAATTTTGAAAGATTAATTTGCAGGGTACATCAATCTGGGTTGGAGGCTGTTTTCTTTTAGGGCTTGGAATATGTCACTCCAAGCTCTTCTTGCCTTGATGGTTTCTGTTGAGAAGTCTACTCTGATTCTGATGGAGTTTCCTTTGTATGTGATTTGTTTCTTTTCTCTCACTGCTTGTAGAAGTTTGTTCTTCTGTTTAGTTTCTAGAATCTTAACAAATATATGCCAAGGCTATTTGGAGTCCTATATACCTCACTTATCTGAAGTTCGCTTGAGATTCCAGGGATTGAACTCGAGTCCTAGCTTGCATTGTTGCTGAGCTGGTGCTATAATTCCTTCTGTGAAGACATCTGTACTCATTGACTCCAATTTATGTTATTCTTCTTTGCATCATGTAAATGATTTCTTGTGTTCCCTTATAATTTTGAAGCCATTGGGAAATTCTGTCTTCACATTGGCTCATTTGCTCTGTATTTTCAATGGAGTTGGAAATCTATTTGCATCATGGATTCCTTTTGTTTCCTATGTTCCATCATGTTCCTCAGCTTTCTAGCATGTCTTGCACTAGGTGGTTATCTGAGAGAGTTCACTTTTTCAAATCCCCTTTTGTTGCCTGTTCAGTGGGTCCACAGAATGTTCCATGGAGTTGCTGTAGGTGATCTAGAAGTCTCTTATTTATGTGGCTATTGGCTTGTGGCTGGAGCCCTTCCTCTGGGCTTGGAAGTGTGACTTTTCTTTTTGTTGGGTTCTCCCCCTTTACATTTAATTTCTTGTCATGCCAGATGTGTTCATTCTGCTTTGCTTCCTGGGGTTGTGATCCTCAATGTTTGTTCCTAGGCAATTGTCTAAAATTTTTTGAGCAGTGATTTGGTGTTCATGAATTTCCTAAGGTGCTCTTTGTCATGGAAGTATCTTATTTCTCCATCCATTTTGAAAGATAGTTTTGCAGGGTACATCAATCTGGGTTGGATGCTGTTTTCTTTTAGGGCTTGGAATACATCACTCCAAGCTCTTCTTGCCTTGATGGTTTATGTTGAGAAGTCTGCTGTGATTCTGATGGGCTTTCCTTTGTATGTGATTTGTTTCTTTTCTCTAACTGCTTGTAGAACTTTGTTCTTCTGTTGTGTTTCTGGAATCTTAACAATTATATGCCTATGTGTAGAATTTTTTTGATCAAGCCTATTTGGAATCCTACATTCCTCACTTATCTGTATATCAAGTTCTTTTCCTCTTCTTGGGAAGAGTTCTGACATTACTTCTGTGAAGAGCTTTTTTTTTTTTTTTATGTCATCTGCACTCTCCTGTTTCTTCTTTGACTCCAATCAGTCTTATGTTATTCTTCTTTGCATCATCTAGCAGATGCTTGATTGACTTCTTGTGTTCCCTTACAATTTTGTAGCAATTTTTCTTTCCCTGCTCACTAATTGCAATCTTATCTTCTATATCTGAAATTCTGTCCTCACATTGGCTCATTCTGCTGTGTAGACTTTCAATGGAGTTTTTCATCTCCTGGCCAGGAGCGGTGAGAAAATGGCTTAGAAGTCCCTACCTCTGGGCTTGGAGCCTGAGGATGGATGGTGGCCTGGAAGCCCCTTCCTCTAGGCTGGGAGCAGTGGGAGAGATATATTTCTGTTTTTTATGAGTGGGAAAGATAATGTATTATGTGAAGTATTATGTGAAGACACATTATATAATTCATTAGTGAAATTAATATATTTTCCTCATTTTTAAAAAGCCTTGTTAAAATATAATACACACACAATATAATTCATTTTCTTAAGTATACAATCCAATTTTTCTTCCCAAATAATTTTAGTATATTCACAGAATTGTACAATCATCCCCTTGATTGATTTTCAATTATTAGATTTGTCCAATCAAAGTCATGCACTAATTAGGTTACTTGTCATTTATCTTCATCATCCTAAACCTACACAATCACTAATATATTTTTTCTATGAGTTTGTATATCCTGGATATTTTATATAAACAGAAACATATAGTTTGTAATCTTTTGTATATGAGCTCTTTCATTTACCATGTTTTCAATGTTAATCTATTCCCATGAAAGTAACAGTAGTTTCTTTCAGCTTTATAGACAGTCAGCATGCTATTTTATGATTATACTGTATTTTATTTACCCATATATCAGAGCATCGATCCATGAAATATTTCCAATTTTTGTCCATTATTAATAATATTGACGTAAGCATTTGCCATATGCATATAAAAATAGACTTTAGGTCAAAATCAGTTAGAATACATACATTTCACTACCCTGGGGTGTTTTCTAGAAATGGGGTATTTGGGACTTATGATAAGTTCATTTTTAAACTTTTAAATAATTGCCAAATAATTTTCCAAATGTGTTATAATATTTGATCATCCTACATGAAATGTACAAAGATTTCAAATTTATCCACATCTTTATCAAGAATTATTTCTTATATTAAATATTTTCTAGATCTTATTTGATTATCTACTCTTCTTATAAGATGTACTCTTTCCAAAACTTTCATGATTGTTCCTTACTTTCTTCATATTCTCAGTATAGGGGTATCTTTTGTATATTCTTTAATGCCAGTTTAGTGGTCATGAAATTCTTTATGCTAGGGAATTATGGTAGATCTTTATCTCCCCTTCATTTCTGAAGGATAATAATTTTATCCTGGATATAATAATCTACACTGGTACTTATTTTCTCTCAGAATGAAAAATGTATGATTTCATACTTTTTGACCTTTGGAGTTTTTTAAATGACAAATCTTGTCATAATTACTTTCTAGTCATTGAGACACAATACCCAACACCTACAATTTAAAGCTTATAATCTTTATTTTAGCTTATAGTTTGTAGAAGTTTCAGTCTATTTTGGGCTGGCTCCAAGGCAGAGTGGCACAGAAGAAGGCATGGTAGTAGGAAGCAAAGACAAAGGAGAGAGAGAGAGAGAGAGAGAGAGAGAGAGAGAGAGAGAGAGAGAGAGAGAGATCAAAGGAAGAGGGGAGAACATATACCTTTCCAGGCCATACCTCCAGTAACTTTCCTCCTCTGACCAGTATTTATCTCTCAACATCATATTTAATTATCAATTTATCAGTGGATTAATCTTGCCCCATGATCCAATCACCCCTCAAAAGCCTTATCTATAAGTGCCAAGGTTTTAGGGGAAGTATTGAATGTAAACCCTAACAAATCTGCCTTTATTTTGAGTTTGCCATTAAATGTGAGTTGGCTTTCTAGATTGCATCTTTCTGTATATTCTCTTTGTTCTGTACTTTTGGCACTTTAACTATCATATATTGTGGAGTGTTTTTTTTGTTTGTTTGTTTGTATGCTTGTTTGTTTTTTTCTTGTCATTGTTTTAGAGGTTTCTATCTATAGTCAATTGGCTTCACTGTGTACACCTATGGGAAGGTAGAAACATGGCCGAAGGGTGGGGGAAGGAAATTTGTTCATCTCATGCAGGCAAGAAAGCAAAAATGGAAAGAGACAGAAAGGTAGAGTCCAGAAACAATATATGATCTTCACAGCCACACTTTTTTTAAATCACTTCGAATTATTTATCTGGCTTTTCATGTACTCCAGGTACTAAAGAGTTAGGAACTTCAATCCTTTTTTCCTTATCCTGTGTTTCTCTTTGTGAATCTGTTGAGATCAATATCTTTCTTCTTTTTATGTGTAGGTTTTTTAATGTAAAGCTTTCTCTTGATGACATGCCCCACGTTATCACTTTGGGCCATAGTGCTGAATTTTATTCCACTTTGACCTCATAGTGCAGTTGGCCTGCGGTTCCTTTGTGGTTAAAGTGGTTTTACAAATGTGTTTGAGTCAGTGTCTGAGATTCTTGCCTTCTCTGAAAAAAATAAAGTTAAAAAGAGAAAGATAAAATGGGAAAGAAAGAGAAATTTATAACTTGTGCAAAATTTTAAAAAAGGAGAAAAGGAAAATAATGGGGTAAAATTTATTAACAAATGGGTAACAAAAACATACTGATAAAAAAGAAACCCTTCCTGTCTAAGTGATCAATTTTGGGAGCAAGAGTAGATGTTCCCAGCCTAACTTATTCAGAGCTTCTTCTCATCCTTTCTTATATTATTTTAACCTTAGGACCACTAAAATATGTGGGGTTTTCATCCCAGCTTCTCTCCCTTGTGTTGTTTGTCAGGTGAGCAGAGGGAGTAGTTTATGAACAGAGCCAGTTGGAATATTTCTTGGCTGTTCATACACAGAAGGAAGAGTGCAACAGGCAAAGATTTACTCCAGATTTATTTTTTTAACTTTTACTAATACATGTTTGTGGTTCATAATGATTACATCCATTGTAGGGAATTGGCACATGTATGTAACATATCTTAATTCTTTTTTTTATCCACTTCCCCTCCTCTTCCTCCCCCTCTATCTCTTGATTCTCTTCCCTTTTTACAAATATCCATCTTCCTATTACCTATTATCTTTATTTTTCTGTGTAATTTATATCCATTTTAGGCTTCTCATATAAGAGAAATCATGTTATATGAAAGCTTATGTGCTTGATCTATGTCTCTTAATTGTAGTCTTAAAATGAATTCATTTTCCTTAAAATGACTCATTTATCCCACTTTTTGACAGATTAATACTCCATTGTGTATACTATACATGTTATTTATTCATTTATCTATTGATGATCATACAGGCACCTTCCAAGATTTAGCTGTTATGAGTTGTGCTGCTATAAAAAAGAATTGCATGAATCATCATAATATGACATCTTTAACGCTTTCTGGAAGACATTTAGCAGGGGAATAGCTGGGTCAAATGGAATTTCTATTTGTATTTATTTATTTATTTATGTTTGAATTAGGTGTGTTTCTTGTATATAGCATATTGATGGATTTTGATTCGTAATCCAATCTGCCAGTCTGTTTCTTTTGATTGGTGAATTGAGATCATTAACATTGATGGTTATAACTGATATGTATTGACTTATCTTTGCCATGTTATTTTCCTGTTGTTGGCACTTTTATTTTTTATTTTTCCCCCTTTTCCCTTTAATTTCTTGCCTTTCCTGATGGCTTTGCTCTGTTGGGCCTGATGGAATTGTGACCTTCATTTTCTTTTCCTAGGATATTGTTTATAATTATTTAGAGTGCTGATTTTTTTATTCATGAAATTTCTCTGCTGTTCTTTGTCATGAAAGTATTATATTTACCAATCAATTTTGAAGGATAGTTTTCTGGAGTACATCAATCTAGGTTGGAGGTTGTTTTCTTTTAGAACTTGAAATACCTCACTCCAGGCTCTCCTTGACTTGAAGGTTTGTGTTGAAAAGTTCTCTGTGATTTTGATGGACTTTCTTCTCTATGTGATTTGTTTCTTTTCTCTAATTGCTTATAGTATTTTGTTCTTCTGTTGGGTTTCCAGGATTTTGACTCTAATATGTCTAGGTACAGAAATTTTTTGATCATGGCTAGTTGGAGGTCTAGATGCCACATTTAGATGTATGTCAAATTCTTTTGCTCTGTTTGGGAAGTTTTCTGTCATTAATTCTGTGAACAGTCTTTTTATGTCATTTTTAATTTCTCCTCCTTTTTGTGGAATCATATCAGTCTTATGTTATTCTTCTTTGTGTCATCTAGGAGCTTCTGGATAGATTTCTCATGACCCCTTACCATTTTTAAGAGATCTCTCTTTTCATGGTGACTAGCCACAGTCCTGTGTTCTATATGTAATATTTTATCTTCACATTGGCTCATTCTGATGCAAATACTTTCAATAGAGTTTTTAATTTCCTAGATATCTGTTTTAATCCCTTTCATGGATTTCATTTCTTTCCTATTCTGGGCATTCATGGCTTCTATCATGGTCCTGAGATTATCTATTTTTTTAAATCTATTTCTGTTCCATAGTCTCTAATATGTCTTTCATTCTGCTCACCATCTCTGTAGTTATTGGGGAAATTATTTCTGTTTTGATTTTTTTTTCAAGAGCCTCATTGCTGTCTTTAGTTACTTCCTGTACTATCAGTTGAGGGTGTCCAGGTGGTTATCAGATTTTTCCTCATCATTTTCCCCAGATTTGCCTTTGGTGAGCTGGAATTCTGGGTTTGAGGATTGCTTGGGTGTCTTCTCATTTCTATTTTTGTTTTTGGTGCTGTTTTGGTTTAATTCCTGGATTGACACTTCACTATTATTATAGGTATCTTTGTTGCTTGTATTTGCTTCTCAGAGATGTCTTCCAGATATAGGTGATCTTTAGGTTTGAGTCTCTAATGACTTTTAGGTAATCATATTTTCAGTATACCAGGAAGGACAACTGATTAGATCAATCACAGTGTCTTAACCCAAGTGATAAATTCAGCAATGACAATAGCACAGCTTAGAAAATGGCAATTTGTGGTAGCTATTAATCTATCACCTTTAACTGTGTGAATTAAATAAAAATTGAGAACCAACCCAAAATATGTTTATATTAATAATTTATTCAATAGAGCAACTTTACCCTTCAGGATGAGGACTTACAAGGAGTTGAGGAGGGAGGGATAGACAGGTAGAAGGATAGGGAGAGGTTAGAAATGAGGCCAGAGGACATAGAAAGATCACACAAACTTTGGGAAAATGTTGAAGAGAAGAGGAAAAGACAGAATGAAAGAACAAAGACAAGAACAGAATGAACTAACAGCAATAGGGAAGTTAGAAACTGTATTCTCTTTCCTATAAAACTAATGACAATCAAAAAAAACCCTAATGACAATCAAGAGAAGAAAAAAGAGAGAAGAAGAGAAAAAGAAAAAAGAGATCTGATTTAGGACAGGAACAGGAACAAAAAGGAAGAGAGATGAAGAACAATGTGGGAGGATGGGAGATCAAGAGAGCAAGAGGGTGAGAGAGTGACAGAGTGAAAGTAAAGAAAAAAGGAAAAAAGAGAAAAAGTAAATTTGAAAAAAATTTTCAAAAAGAGAAAAAATAATAACTTTGAAAAAATTAAAAATAAAATAAAAATAAGGGGCTTTCTTCACAGTATGTCTCTGCTGTCACAATAGACAATGTGGTCAGCAGTGTTCAGATCTAAGTCAATTAGTCTCAGCAAGCCAGCAGCAGTCCACTGAGATTATGACTGATTTCTGGGTGCAAGGCCCAAGTTAAGCTCCCTGACCTCCTGCTTGATTGAACTCTGCAAGTTTCTACTGCACATTCTAAATGCCCTTCCCCTGAAGATAGTCCATGTTCTGATGGAAAGTGGTGATCCCTCCAACTTACCAACTGGTCTGGTGTGCCTTTATTGCAGAGATTTTCTTCACCTTTCCAGTGGGCTTCAATTTTCATCAAGGAGCCTCTGAGAGGCCCTTTCTCTGTTCACTTCTGCTCTATCTTCCAGAGCTCAGAACAATGGCCTTATGACTTCTTGTGCCTCTGCTGTGTGGTCCAGGTACCAGAGCTGCCCAGTGGCCAGAGCCAGGGGGCAGACTGGAGGTGGCAGCCAGAGGCCCAGTGGGCAGCTCTTCTGGCTGTATTTATTTTTTTGAAGACTCCTCATACTGATTTTCACAGTGGCTATATTAATTTACATTCCTACCAACAATGTAGATTTTCTTTTATCCACATTCTATCCAGCATTTGTTATTATTTGATAGCTTGATGATAGCCACTCTTTCTGTAGTAAGGTAGAATTCAGATTTATTCTGGCCATACCTTCCAAGAGTGGTGTAGATGTCAACATTCCCTATTATCCACAAGATAGCATGGAGTCTGAACACCTCTGGCACAGGTCTCCACCAGTCCCACTAGCACTAGACTAAATGGAACAGGAAGATCCTACATTCTTCACTGTATGCAGTACTCTGCTGCAGTTTGTACTCTTTTTGAAGGACAGGAAGGATGAGAATCACAGCTATTTCCACTGGTTTGGGTGGTGTGGGTCCTGTATAATCTTTTGCCCATGACTATGGTGTTCTGAGACTTAGCACCTCAAATCAAATTACAAATGACTGCTCATCCCCTTGGGTTGCTGCAATTTACTTCTCTCACTGCTGATTGTAAATGGAAAGCATCATCCATTTCCTGGCACATCACAATCCTATTTTCTACCACAGATTTCTCAAAGGGTTTGCACTGCAGTCTCTCTTCCTGGGTGAAAATGATTCTCGAGGCAGTTACCCTTTGAGATAGTGTTGTAATATTGGCAAAGAAATCTGGAGACAGGAAATTGGAAGGGCCTTTGATCCCTAGAGCAGCATTTCAAGTAAGACCTTCTCAAGATGGCTCCTAGTTAACAGCACTGTGAAAATATGCCTAGAAGTACAGATAACTTAACCAGAGCCAGTTTGCTATGGAGATCCTCTCTTTCACTTTTAATCTTGCCCTCTTCCTCAGTCTCATGTGATATTTGTTGGGATGTTCTGTATCACCATCTTATCCATTATCTAAATTCTCTGTATTCCTCCAACTCTCTGTCCACTAGCAAACTTCAGTGTTCGCCCATAGTCTCTTATATCTCATGGAAAAGTGGGATACTGCTGGGTTCTGCTAATATGGCATTTTGAATCTGGGGGAAATAGACAAATTAAATGTTGAGGTAATCCAAATAGATGCTGCTCACTGATATTCTAAAAACTAGGCACAGATGTTATGTTTTATAGTGTTCAGGAAAAATTGATTTAAAGATTTTGACATGGAGATATTATCCAAGAGTTTCATCAATTCAATGGCCTAATATATTCATGGATTCTTAATATGGAGAATCATTTCTCACATGTAATAATTATTTTATGAATCCGAAAGATAGTGAAATAAATACAAATCTTTGATAGGAGAGAACAATGAAAACAAAATCTAGAAATTTGTTTGAGATTATTCTCATCATTCCATGGAAAAATATCAAACATATAATATAATTGCATCATTATAGAGTCAAAAATATAAGAATAATTCAATAATTTCTTTGTAACATCAAACAGTACTCAAACAATTAGAGTATTTCAAATAATTAAAATATTTGGTTGCTTAGACAAAGCAGCAGTCAAGTAATTATATATAGCCTTTAGAAAAACCATTTAATCTAATACTAACAAATTCCTCAGTGAGTACACATAAACTAAAACATTCTTAATGTCTATACTTAAATATTTATTAGAACTTAGCACTGTGATTCATCAATAAAAATGCATTATAATTTTGAATTAAAATTAAATGGTTTTTTTTGTAATCAATACATAAATGAAGTATAAGTGCTCATGCAGTCCCAAATTCCTGATCAAAAAGATCAAGAAAATATGTGGTAGACTATGGACCAAATCTAATAAAATGTTATCTACAAGGAAAAGATAAGAGAATTATACAATAGATCAAAATTTTTTGAGAAAAGTGAATAACATAAATCCCACAATCCAAATTTTATAACATGATAAAAAAAGAAAGTGTGCATCAAATTAGAAAATATTCTCTTAACTGAAAACAGTTTTCAATTTGCAATTGAAAGGAGTCACCAAGATTCTAGGAGACTAATCAGAAAACATAAATTTATATATATATATATATATGGAAGTTTCTAATTCAAAGGAAAGGAAGAAAAGTACATGATTTTAGGAAATAAATTAAGATACTTAAATTGTATACAAGTAATTAGATGAAACTTGGATTCTCATTTGCAAATGGATAACTATTATTATTCTGATAGAAAAATCATGAAAATTGTGTAAAAAATACTTTGTCTCTCAAAAGTCTAAAATCTTATAAAAATTTGGGGATTAAAAAAATGAGAAAGAACTTTTTCTTAAATGTCCAATCATATTTAAAACAGATTGATTTTTTAATCTGGGATAAAATATTGTATTGGAGGAACTAGTGCAGTCCAGTGGGGAAAATAAGTGTCTTGCTTGTAAAGAATATACCCAAATATGTGTTTGTTCAGAAAGACAAAAAATAATGAATAAGAAATTATACCAGAGATGTTCAAAAGAAACAAATGAATAACTTTTAATAACAAAAAATAAATGAGAAACAATAATGAAAACAATTGCTATAACAGTTTAAAAACAACAAAAAATTAAGTACAAAATTACCAATAATTATCAGACATTTATTGACTTTTACTAAAGAATGCCAAAAAAAAAAAAAAAGCAGCTAAATTTTGACAGCTAAATTTTGAGAAATTGATGTCAGATAAGTCAAAAAGCCTTAGAAAGATCAATATTAAAACAATATGGAATATCAGATAATAGATTACATTGAATTAATGCGTATTGTAGAAGACAATACAATTAATAATTTGTGTTTATGTGATAAAAATCTATGTATAATTAAAAGAGGATGACATGATTGCAGATTTAATATGAAATTCTTGAAAATATGAAAGGTTTAAAGTATATTTTAAAGGTCAAAATATTAATAATAAATGTATTTTAAGCATTAAAAATTAATAATAAATTCAGCAAGATCTTAATGTTTAGATTTTCAAATGTGTCTATTTATTTTATATTAAAAATGGACTATAGGTTCAGCCACAGATATTTGTAATCTTCAGCATGAGTAATACATGACTTTATAGAAAATAATGAATTACTTACACTGACATAAATAAAATGGAAAGCTACAAAACATCAATTAAAACAGAGAGTGGAAAACTGGTTTGAAATTTGCATACACATATTTATGAAGACCAGATGGGGCACAGGTGAGATGCACATAATCTTGAAAAAATTTGTAATTCAAATGCTATTTAAATTATTCCAGGAAGACACGTGGAATCAGCGCCCTGCAGACAGGCAGGTCTTTGGATGAACTACCAAGGTCCTGAGTCACACGGAAGATGCTGAATCACCCTGCTGCAGACAGGCAGCCACCTGGTTCCACACTACAAAGATGCAGAGGACACCAGGCAACCAGACCAAGGTACTGAGTACCACTGCTCCCAGCCCAGATGTAGGGACTTCTGAGCTGCTGTCCCACTGTGCCTGGTCCAGAGGAAGGGGCTTCCTGGCCACCAACCCTCCCATTGCCCCCAGCCCACAGGAAAGGGCTTTTGGGTCACTCCCTAACTCTGTTCCCAGCCCCTGTCCCACCTCTCCCAGTTCAGAGGAGGTAATCTGTGCAGGCGCTAACAGGCCCCCACCCCAGTCAAAATGAGAAAACACATAAATAAGTCTCAAAACCAGACTTCCAGATCACCTACAGCAACCCCAAAGGGAAATGAGATGGAAAACTCTGATACTCAACCACCTAGACCCACTGAACTAGCAACAAAAGGGGACCTGCAAAAAATGAAATCAGAAATAATTTCTCCAATAACAGGAGAAATTGTGCCCTTAGTGCAAGACATGATTAACAAATCTAGAGAGGAGCTCAGGAACATGATGGAATCCCAACATAAGAAACAAATGGAACCCATAAAACAGATGCACATAGATTTCCAGGACATGAAAAACTCCATTGAAAGTCTACACAGCAGAATGAGCCAATGTGAGGACTGAATTTCACATATAGAAGATAAGATTGCAATTAGTGACCAGGAAAAGAAAAAATTGCTTCAAAATTATAAGGGAACATAAGAAAGCAATCCAGTAGCTGCTAGATGATGCAAAGCAGAAAAACATAAGACTGATTGGGCTCAATGAAGAAACAAGAGAGAGTGCAGATGACATAAAAACTCTCTTCACAGAAATAATGGCAGAAAACTTCCCAAGCAGGGGAAAAGAACTTGACATACAGATAAGTGAGGGATATAGGACTCCAAATCGTTGATCCAAAAAAATCTACACATAGGCATATAATTGTTAAGATTCCAGAAACACAACAGAAGAACAAAGTTCTACAAGCAGTCAGAGAAAAGAAACAAATCTCATACAAAGGAAAGCCCATCAGAATCACAGCAGACTTCTCAACACAAACCATCAAGGCAAGAAGAGCTTGGAGTGACATATTCCAAGCCCTAAAAGAAAACAACCTCCAACCCAGATTGATGTACCCTGCAAAATTATCTTTCAAAATGGATGGAGAAAAAAGATATTTTCATGACAAAGAGCACCTTAGGAACTTCATGAATACCAAACCAGCACTCCAAAGAATTTTACACAATATCCTAGGAACAGACATTGAGGATCACAACCCCAGAAAGCAAAGCAGAATGAACCCATCTGGCATGACAAGAAATTAAATGTAAAGAGGGAGAACCAAACAAAAAGAAAAAGTCATGGCAATGACAAGTCAATATGTTTCAGTTAAAACCATCAGTGTTAATGGTCTCAATGCACCAGTCAAAAGAAATAGACTGACAGAATGGGTCAAGAAGCAAAATAGAACAATATGCTGCATACAATAAATACACTTAATTCAAAAGGAAACTCATAGACTGAAAGTTAAAGGGTGGAAAACAGTACTCCATGTGACAGGAACCAGAAAAAAAGCAGGAGTAGCTATTCTCTTTGCAGGTCAAGTAGATTTCAAACCAACACTGATGAAGAGAGATGAAGAAGGACACGACATCCTTGTAAAGGGAACAATCCAAGAGGAAGAGTTGACAATCATAAATATCTATCCACCAAACACTAGTGCACCAAACTATATAAAACAAATACTAATAGACATGAAAAGTCATATATGCACTAATACAATTGTAGTGAGGGACCTCAACACCCCACTGTCACAAATAGATAGATCAACTAGACTAAAAATAAGTAATGAAATGCTAGAACTCAATCGAACTCTTGAACAAATGAACTTAACAGATGCTTACAAAGTCTTCCACCCCACAAACTCAGAACACATTCTTCTCAGCTGGACATGGGTCATTCTCCAAAATAGACCACATACTCACACATAGAACATGTTTAAGTAAGTGCAAAGCAATTGAAGTTATCCCCTGTATATTATCAGACCATAGTGGGATGAAATTGGAGATCCATAGCAAAAGAAACTCAAAAAATTTAATAAACACTTGGAAATTGAACAACACACTTCTGAATAACCAATGGACCACAGAGGAAATTAAAGAAGGAATCAGACAGTTCCTTCAATTAAATGACAATGAAAATACAACATATCAGAATCTATGGGACACAATGAAAGCAGTCTTACGAGGCAAATTCATAGCATACCCATACCCATATTAGGAAAACAGAATGCACCCAATTAAACATCCTGATGCTGAACCTCAAGCTTCTAGAAAAAGAAGAGCAGAACAACCCCAAAGCTCATACAAGGGAGGAAATTATAAAGATCAAAGGAGAAATCAATGCAATGGAGACTAAGAGAATGATACAAAAAATCAAAGAAGGCAAGAGTTGGTTCTTCCAAAGAATCAACAAAATTAATAAACCTTTAGCCAACCTTGTCAGGAAAAGGAAAGAAAAGGCCCAAATCCATGGAATAAGGAATGAAAAGGGTGAAATTACAACAGACCAAGCAGAAATCCAGAGGATCATCAGTACCTACTTCCAGAACCTATCTGCCAATAAGATGGACAACACAGAAGAATTGGAAAGATTCCTAGATACAGGTAAATTAACAAAGTTGAATGAAGAAGACCTAAAAATTCTGAACAACCCAATATCAACCAATGAAATTGAAAATGTAATTAAAAACTTATCAACTAAGAAAAGCCCTGGCCCTGATGGCTTCACTGCTGAATTCTACAAGACATTTAGAGAGGAATTGCTGCCACTACTGTTTAAACTCATCAATGAAATTGAAAGGGAAGCAATACTCCCAAATTCATTCCTGGAAGCAAGCATCACCTTCATCCCCAAAGCAGAGAAAGATCCAACGGAAAAGGAGAACTATAGACAAATCTCACTAATGAACATAGATGCAAAAATCCTTAATAAGATAATGGCAAACAGAATGCAGAAGATCATCAAGAAGATCATACACCCTGATCAGGTGAGATTCATCCCAGGGATGCAGGGATGGTTCAATATATGAAAATCAATCAATTTAATACACTATATCAATAGAGCCAAGGACAAAACCCATATGATTATCTCCATAGATGCAGAAAAAGCATTGGACAAAATCCAACATGCATTTATGATAAAATCCCTACAAAAAATCGGAATAGATGGTCTCTACCTCAAACTGATCAAAGCCATCTATGAAAAACCAACAGCCAATATCATACTAAATCTTCCAAAATCTGAAATCCTTCACACTAAAATCAGGAACAAGACAAGGATGTCCACTATCACCACTCTTGTTCAATATAGTTCTAGAAACATTAGCCATGGTGATTAGACAAGAGAAAGAAATAAAAGGAATAAAGATGGGAAATGAAGAACTCAAATTGTCATTATTGGCAGATGACAAGATACTCTATATAGAAGACCCCAAGAACTCCACCAAAGGTCTTCTAGACTTAATAACCAAATTCAGTCAAGTAGCTGGTTACAAAGTCAACACACAAAAATCAATACCTTTCCTCTACACCAATGACAGACTCACTGAGAGAGAAATAGGGCAAATAATTCCTTTCACAATAGCATCCAAAAAACTGAAATACCCAAGAATCAATCTAATGAAAGGAATCAAAGACCTCTTCTCTGAAAATTATAGCACTCTGAAAAGAGAGATTGAAGATGATATCAGAAAATGGACAGACATCCCCTGTTCCTGGGTAGGAAGGATCAATATAGTGAAATTGGCCATACTTCCAAAACTGCTATATAGATTTAATGCAATTCCAATTGAGATTCCAGCAGCATACTTCATGGACCTTGAGAAAACAATCCATAAATTCATTTGGAACAAGAAGAGACCCAGAATAGCAAAAGCAATTCTAGGTAACAGAGACATGCAGGGGGGAATCACAATCCTTAACCTCAACTATACTACAAAGCTACTGTGATAAAAACAGCATAGTATTGGCAAAGAAACAGACCTGAGGACCAGTGGAACAGATTAGAAGATGCAGAAACAATGCCAGACACACAGCCATCTCATCTTCCATAAAGGAGCCAAACACTGTCAGTGGAGGAAAGATAGCCTCTTTAATAAATGGTGCTGGAAAAATTGAGTTTCAACTTGCCAAAGATTAAAACTAGACCTATATCTCTCACCATGCACTAAACTAAAATCTAAATGGATGAAAGATCTAAATATTAAAACAGAAACTCTGAACTGGCTCAAACAAAGGTTAGGTAGAACTCTTGAAGACATTGGTATAGGAAAAGATTTTATGAACAAAATCTCAGTTGCCCATGAACTAGCACAAACAATCAACAAGTGGGATCTCTTCTTATTAAAAAGCTTCTGCACCACCAGAGAAATCACCAGCAGTGTGAAGAAACAACCCACAATGTGGGAAAAAATCTTCACCTGCTTTTCCTCAGACAAAGGTCTACTATCTTGAATTTGTAAAGAACTTAGAAAGATCAGACCTCCCAAATTTAAAAACCCAATCGGAAAGTGGTCAACAGAAATGAACAGATATTTTTTCAGACAAAGAAGTAGAAATAACAAATAAATACATGAAAAAAATGTTCAACATCCTAGGTCATTTGAGAGATACAAATCAAACCACAGCTGAGATTCAACCTCACTCCAGAAAGAATGGCTGCTATCATGAAATCCACCAATAACAAATGCTGGCAGGACTGTGGGGAAAGAGTAACCCTGTTCCACTGCTGGTGGGAGTGTAGACTGGTGCAAGCATTGTGGAAATCAGTATGGAGATACCTCAAAGAACTAGGACTGGAAGTCCCATTTGACCTGCTATTCCACTTCTGGGGATCTTCCCCAAAGAATTAAAAGAATCATACCCCAGTGATATATGTGCAAACATGTTCATAGCAGCACATTTTGTAATAGCTAAAACTTGGAAACAGCCCAAATGCCCATCAACTGGAGACTGGATAAAGAAAATGTGGGTTTTTTATAAAATGGAGTATTACTCAGCAATAAAAAATGAGAAATTAGAGACATTTATAGGTAAGTGGATGCACATAGAGGGGATACTCTTAAGTGAAATAAATAGGACACACATGAATAAATTCCGAATTGTTTCTCTGGTGTGAGAAACTGAAAGTGTAAATAAGGACTAAATGTATAATAGGTCATGTGAAATATGAAGAAAAGGATCTAAGGGGAAGGAAATGGGAGGGCTAGAGAATAGGATAGAAGGGAATGGGATTAATATGAGAAAATGGAAAAATAGGAACAAAATCTTTGTAAATAGGGAGGAATGGAGGGGTTGAAGGGAGGGCTGGGCAAGGGTGAAAAATAAGAACCAAGAGAGACTATGTAAAGGTGCAAATTTCCAATGATGAATGTCATTATATGGTATACCTAAAATGTACCAATGATTAGAATGAATAATCGATTATGTAAAATAGGAAGAAAAGGTCCAAAGCATTAGGGGTAGTGGGAGGGGCAGGGAAAAGGAAAGAAGGGAAAGGAAAAATAGTGAGAAATGGAAAAAATGGAAATAAAGTCTTTGTAAATAGGGAAGGGTGGAGGGTGTGAAGGGAGGGCTAGGAATGGGGAAAAAATAAGAACCAAGATGCATTATGTAAAGGTAAAATTTCCAATGAGAAATGTAATTGTGTTGTATACCTACAATGTACCAATAAAATAATTTAATAAAAATAAAAATAAAAATAAAATAAATTATTCCAGGACTAAGAAAGCAATGAAATGACCAAATTTTTTAAAGCAGCACAGTATTACCAAAACTTCATAAATGGTATAAAAAACAAACTGTGAATGAGATTCCTTTAAAAATATTAAGAAAAAAATTAAATAAACAGCAAAAATTTAATAATAATACAGAATGGTAAAGAATTTTCAATACAAATATATTCTACCATTAAAACTTTTCAAACCTAGCTACTATATTAATATTTGGGAAGTGTAGAATATGAAAGGGTGGTTCATCTCTTATGGCTTGGTCACTGTGGGACTACTGATAGAGAGATGGAACCCTTAAGGTGCAGGGACAAGGACCTTAGGTCACTGATCATATATCTTCTTATTGAGACCTTGGGATGCTATCTCTCTATCTATCTATCTATCATCTATCTATGTATCTATCATCTATCTATCTGCCTTTTGAGACGTTTTTTAGTTATCCATTAAGATGTTGCATATTATAAGCTCTAAATCACAAATGTAAATCTTTAACATATAAATCTAAGCATAAATTATTATTAGAATCAATTTGGTGTATTTTTGTCCATCAGTGATTTTTAGCATCATAGGTATGTGCAGGAAAAAGATTGAGGATAAAGTTCACTGACAGATTTTATATAGCAAATTATTACTACACATTTGCTATCATTCACATGAAACTAGATGAAGTAATAGACCACATGAACATATAATATAAACTTTTTTGAGAAGTAAATGAAGACAGAAAAAATGAAAGACACTATTCAATTATTTGTAAATGTAGTGAATGTATGTAAAAGATGTGATGGAGCATGGGAGTATGTCATTCAAACAAAGACTATTCAAATTTATAGTCAAATGTGGAGTAATTCTAAGGCATGAGCAATATCTCACCAACCATTTTCATCTACTATTCCATTGCCATATTAATCAATTGCAAAAGTAAAATTAATGGTGGATATTTCTCAGGATAAAGTTATCAAGAATGAAGTGTCTTTAACAATGAATGTAAGATTTCTAATAACAAAAATATAATGATCCTGGTAATATGGACCCATAAAATAATAGTCAAAAGTTCAACTCTAATCTGTATTGGAACTAATTGATTGCGAGAAAATTACGTATCCTTTCCATTTTCTTTCATTTTTCCCATGTGTAACATTAAGATAACAAAAATACTTTGTTTTATACAGTTGCTTTGAGGATTGTGGGTTGCTAAGAGGCCTATAAGAATACTCAACATGTAGAACACACTATAATATGTTGGAAATCGTAAAGGAGTTTGACAAGTGTGATTAGGTTAGGTAGGACACAGCAGAGGAAGCATAGGAGTGAATGTCTGAGTACATGTACTAGAAAATTCAGTCAATCTATGGGTGAAAGAAGCAGTTCGATTTCCATTTTTTAAAAAGAGAGATAAAATATGAAGAGGACAGAAAAAAATACAGTATTTTAAAGGCAAGGAAGAAGAGCATTTCAAGAATGTGGATTTATCTATTCATTTCCACTGTGCAACGAGAAATAAAAGCAAAAGCTCTGAAACTTGTTATTTTTGCTGTTAAAAGATGCTAACATTTGATGCCAAGTGATGCAGTTTTCAAGCTACTGCTTCAAAGAGATGTTCACAACATTAGCTGAATTGTTAAATTTACATTTTAGAATATGGTATTCTTAAATTTGAATTGCTTTAGTGTGTGTATTTGTGTATGTGTGTTTGTGTGTTATTGTTAAAACTGGCTTCTTTGTTGACCTTTAATGCTAGGCTAGATTTTATTTTTTTTACCTAGATGAAAAATAGAACAAGAAGTATCATTGAAATGGAGCAATAGTATTTTTTCATTAAATGTGATTGGTGTTTTGAAAGAAAACAAATAAAACAGAAGGACTTTTTTCGACAATAGACCAGGATTAGAGTAAGGGAGCAATGGATATTTAAAAAATATATTGGTATCTAGGTAATGAGAAATCATAAAAGGTGTTTCAAGGAAGTCAGTGTGCTAGCAAATCACAACAAAATTAACGAACAATTGGAATACTGAATATAGAAAGTTATTTCCAAAAATAAGATAGTTTACATTAAATATTTGTATTTACTGAGAGGGTTTAATAGTGTTTTCAAGGATGCATCATATTTTAACCTCTAATGTTATATCTGGAAGACTACTACCGAATATTGAACTTTGTCTAATTCTGCTAAAATATTAGGATGAAGGTAGAACAGTGTCTATAGAAATTTGTAGTCTGATAAAAAAAATTCTTGTTCCTAAGCATTGATTTTCCTCAGATTTTTCAAAGTATTTTATTTATATTTTTAGACCATTGACTAATTCTAATCAGTTCTAGTTTTTTCAAAGATGCGAAGAATGCAAGTATGAAAATCTCTGGATATTGGTTACATGTAATAAGGAAACTTCCATTTATCTCCATCTGCTCAGATTCACCAGAGAATTAATACTAGGCTAGTCTGTTTAATGAAGTTATTAAATATTTATTGGTAAAAAATGCATAGACAGAAGTTGAATTCTACCATTTTCTTCTAACTCAATTTAGTCATATTTATAATATACTACTTTATTTTTTCTCATAGGTAATAAACTTTGTTTTCTCATTCTCTATTTAAAATACAACCTGAAAATATGTGACATTATGTATGGGACTAGACCAGGAAAAATTTGCCCCTAAAATTTACCACAGTATGTAATACAAATCTAGTGGAATTTTGTTTTTAATCCTATATTACATTTTTTTCAGAATTAAGATTGGCAAGTGGCTAGGGATTTAGCTCAGTGGTTATGTTGCCTGTCTTGCAAGTGCAAGGACCCCCAAGTTTGATCCCTGGTACAAAAAAAAAAAGAAAAAAAAAAGATTGGCAAGTAGTTATGCAAGTTAGAAAAAGGATAAACTTTTAAAATCAAGTGAACAAAATTCCAAAATATTATATACTGTATGTTTTCATTTACATGAAATCTACAGAGTAAACAAATTCATTGGTCAATGTTTGTCAGTTGTTGGTAGAAGAAGAATTTGGAATGAAGGCTAATGGATATGTTTATTTTTTAAATGATTGAAAATTCTGAAATTATAGTTATATTTGAACAGTGCTAAAAATTCACTAAGATACACTCTGATTTGTGTGCTTTAAAGGTACATTTTTGTAGAGTATGGTTTATATTTCAATAAAACAATTAAGAAGTTAAAACTATAACCCAAGATTGGCTTTACTAATGTGACCTATACATATGTATAATGAATCCTTCAACTGCCAATGTGTTGCTTTTCTTCTGCCTTAAATATATTTTGTAATGTCGGAGAGAAATTGCACAGGATAGGTTAAACTATCCAGGAAGACTTTCTATCAGCAATGGTACATGAGAGAAGAGATCTCCATTAAATTTAACTCAATTAAAAAATTTTAATCACTAGAATGAGGTAATAGAAGAGTACTATAAGGAGTCAGTGGGAAGCTTAGGCTGCATGGATCCTCCATGGTGCTAACTATACTTCTGTAGTTAGGCTCTTACCTGGCCCCCACACACAGGCCAGACGATATAGGCTCTGTCTTTCTTACTTATTTATATTTTTTATAATGATTATTTTCAATTTTTTGAATTAACACATACTAATTTTACATATTAATGAGGATACCACGTGACATTTGAATTAAAGTTTATTCAAGCTGAGGAGAATGTTCAAGAGCATCTTAGGGAGTAATTATTTATATATACGCCTTTTTGTACTGTTGATGTTTGTTAAATAAGTGCAATAATTATTTATAATTAGGAATAATGTCATTTTCTTAATGTCTGACTGAGAGCAAATCCTCTCTAAGTGGTTTTTTTAGTACTGAATTGGGATTAAATATTACAAATAAAAATTAAACAGTAAAGGAAACTTCAAAATCAGGAAGACACAAGGAAGTACATTGGAAAGATTGGAGATGAATTTTAGAAATAAAGAGGATAAAGAATCCCCAACAATAAGACAAACAAAATTATCTTATAACGTGTGAAATATGAAGAGAAAATTAAGTGCTGAAGGTTAAATTAACTGTGATTGGGTTATCTGAAGATTAAAAGAATCAAATGGTCTAGTAACTTGATAGTAAATGAATAATAAATGAAATTGGGAGAATTTAGTGGAATTTGTTTTATCCATTTAACAGACATCAGATAAGCTTTAGAATAAACCAACTGCGTGAAACAAAAATTTGTCCATTTTCTTATAATTATTACTCTTCTAAGTGTCATGCAATTATAATAATGACAGCAGTAATCATAGCAAGAATAGTAATATCATTTCAATTATGAGTTACACTTAATACCTGTAGAAACAACAAAATTACAAGAAAGACCTGTAGTTATCATTATCCTATTTATAACAAAATAAAAGCAAATGGAATATATTGCAAAATTACTTTAAGTCAAGTGAAAACAACTAGGTTGAAATGTTTGAGTTAATAAGTGCTGATGGAGCTGCCAAATGTGGGGTGACCTTAAGTGATCACTACATATTCCACATTCTTTCTGCATTTAGTGTGAAGGAGATATAGTCAGTTATAGCTCTTCATTTTTATTATTTTAGGATATATATTCTCTTAAACCACTATTTTTTTTAATACAATGTGCATACATTATCTTCCTAAGCTATATTTTAAATTGCTAAAATAAAATGATAATTGGATTATTTTACAGCTTCTTCTCATACCTTTTTCACTTATCCAATTCCTTTAATGTATCATTTATACCTCTACCTCTTCCTCTATGTCCACCTCTATCTCTAGCTCTATAACTGTAAGTTCTCCTAGCACACACATGTTCTCTTAATATGACTTTTTATAGATTTAATACTTAAGAAAAATAAAAATAACATAGCTAGGATTTATATATCTTTATAATTGCTTTATATTTGGAGCCTTTGATCTCCCTTCTTTTCTAGTTCATTATGAAATATATAATAAGTTATTGTGAACTACAGTCCCTCACTGTGTTATAGTGAAAAATTAGAACTGGTTCTCATCCAATGGACCTGTTGTCCAATCTCTACTGTACTTCACTCTTCCCACTCTCTCTAAATCAATATTCAACATGCAGATTGACTTTTAGCTTTGATATATGATAGAGTATGTAGCATTTATTTGTTTCTGAGTTCATTACAAATGGTGAGAATGAGACATTCCTAAAGCCATTGTATCCACATTACTTTGTTTCCAATTCTTTGGATTGGAAAATACACTTGATAAATAGCAAGGATATTTGTACACAATGATAAATGCTCACATTTTTTAAAATACTTCATACATGTGTACTCATTTAAGTCTTAGACTAAGTAGTAGTTTGCTGCAGTACTGATGCATTTTCCAGAAACCCTAAGAGGAAGAGGGAGATAGCTGCAGAAAATCATATTGAAAAAGAGTAATTCTTGATGAACTACTCTTCATGAAATTACAGAGAAATTTGATGATTTCTTAGGATGTGCAGTCCATTAATTAAATGACATGTAATAAAAAAATGAGCACTTATCAACACAGCCCAGCATCACTACAGTATTTTCTATAACTCTTCATAGCTTCTTTTCTCATAGGTCTTTATGAAAAAAACTCAAAAGCAAGATATCAGTTATTTTATAAATATTTCAGTTATTAAAATAAGAAACTTGAAAAGCATAGGCAAAATCTTATTACATAACATTAATAACCATAATATCATTAAACTTTTAGATCAAGTTTGGATTTTCTTTTTTAATTATGCCCTCAGAAAGCTTCTGATCATTATTTGGGGACATAGTTTTGATAGTCATTAATTGTATTATAAAGTGAATTAATACATTTGAGTCTTTATCACGATATTATGTGAAAATGCATTATAGCACAAATGTAAAAAAGGGACTTATAAGTTCAAAACAACTCATCAGAATATTAATATAGTTATTATTCTGAAGAAATACAAATAAAAAATATATTTGAAACCTAATAGGAGCAGTAGACCAAATATGAAGAATGTGCTTTCCCTTAAGGACTTCATACTTAAAAACAAAGAATAGTACAGAAAAAAAAGTCAAATATAATGGAAAGAAAAAACAAGGACAAATATTCTGTGTGTTCCCAAGGATTAAATGTGTTCTCTTTTCTGAATGTGAAGATCTCAACTTCCCAAAAGCCAAAACAAATATCTATTGTCTGTCAATATTATTCACTTTAGAGATCACACTCAATGAATCCCAAATAAATAAATGAAAAAATGAGACATAATGTGCGAGTTGAGTAACAAATTAAAAAGGAAAAGATATTTTATTTGTAGCATGAAAGTTGTAAGCTTTAGCAAAGATAGAAAATATTTGTTTGTATTGAATATAAATATATTGTCTATAGTGAAAGGATATGTATCTCTCTAATGCCATCTCCTTTGTAATTGTCATAAATATGTAAGTAGGTTTCACAGTTCAATGTTATTGCTGATGTAGTTCATAACCTCTTTTATATTACATATAAGTGAAGATTCAGATTTATGAAATAGTGACATTTCTTGGAAATAATTCAGATATGCACACTAATGAATTTATGGAATTGAAGTGTTATAGATATAATAAAAATAATATAATGTAGGTATACAAAAGATCCAGGTTCATAAATTTATAGGTTATTATTTATTATGGAAGACTTATATGTTACATTTCTTATATTTAATAAGAAATATAATTTAAATAGCTTTCTCCAGAATTATATCAATGATTCTACCTGTAAAAACTTTCCAATATAAATCAAGAATAAATGAGAAGTTTTAAATTCTATTGATTTTCTGTTCTTTTCTTAGAGTATCTTACTTTTCACCAATTCATATAGGATTTATAATATTACCTCAAAAATACTAAAAAAAAAAAAAGAAAAGAAAAGAGAGATTGAAGCTGCTTTGTTGTGTTTTATTTCCTGGCCTATTTTCTCAAGCATTGTAATTTAAGTTTAAATTTGTCAGGATAGATTTCATTTCTGATTTTCTTTCTTATTAATCTTGATTTAAACATAAAATTGTTTTCAGTATTTTATAAAGAAATCATCTACTACTCATTTGCTTAAAGCTTTATTTTATGCAGATTAAAAATTTACACTTATAACCACAGTTTAATGTGGGATAAAAAACAACTGCTCTTTAATCCGAGTTGAATCAAATATATTTTTAAGTGATATTGGAAACTATGTTTAATTTTCTATTAGATCATTTATAGCACAATAATTGATAATAATATATTCCATTAAATCTCAAGTCTCAAAATAATAAAATTGGAAGAAAACTTATTTTAGGTTCAACATTTCCCTTCAAATAACATTTTTTTCTTCTTTCAGAATATGTGGGAATGAATGTGTGTGTGTGTGTGTGTATGTGTGTGTATGTGATTGTATATACACATTTCATATTCTCTCATCTTCAGATACTACATTATCCACCTTAATTTCTTTTTAATTCTTGACTTCTTATTAATGATTCTTGATTTCCCTCCTCAGTAGGCAACTTATCATACTTCTTAATTCTCTTTTCTATTTGGCCAAAATAAGTTTTTACAGTGCTGAATAAATTTTTTGCCATTATTTTACTTTGTCTCTACATTAGGAAATTTCAATATCAGGTATGTATATGATTTTATCTTCTTTTAGTAAATTCTATATTTCAATTCCCATGTATATGTTACATTCCTATTTGTCTTGTCCTTGTATGAAGGCTTTATTTCTTCCTTAAATATGCATCCTCCAAGTCATTAAGAGTTTATCTTAGCTAAGAGCTAGATCACACATAAAGAATTTAAATTCTTTTTAAATTAAGAAACATAAAACATATTCTTTATTATTTCATTGTGACCTTATATGTGAACCTATAGTATATGGGACATTGATTTTGCATCAAATCTATATACATTATTCAATATCTTTTCATATTTCTATCTTTATCTCCTTATTTCCACTGACTATATTCTGTTACTGGCCTTGAAAAAGAACATCTTCCCTTATCTGCTTTATTATTGCAGTAATTCCTAAAACATTCTTTCCATAATTTCAAAGGTGGTCATCTTAGCTTCCTGAGAACACTTTAATAAATTTAATTTACTAAATTTCACTTAGGAAAATAATGTATATTTATATTCCAATCATCAATATATGCATCAGACATTGCTCTCTGTACTGGTACTAATTTTAAAAAGAATTCCTATTTGTTTCATAAGTCATATATTTTGTAATGCAGAATAGAATATGCAAATTAAATTACAGCATTACTTTTATTTGCTAATACTGACTGTACAACTAACAGTTGATTTAATGACAGAAAATAAACTACTATTTTAATTACTGTTTGCTTACATTGCTGTTTGTAATCAAAGTTATTATGCATTTGTGTATAAAATTATATACTGATTCCTTTAACAGTGTCTTAATTAGATTGATTTCAACCTGCTTTATTTATTCATTTTCAAGGACAAATAATACCTTCATTGAACCAAATACCTTTCGAAACTCATCTAATAATATTAATTTGTTCTGTTCAGGATTGATAGTACATTCTTGTGATCAATAGAATTTATAGTTTTCTAAACTTTGTACATTTTAAAGCTATTATTGTAAACTAACACCTTCCTAGTGTGCTGTAGAAGGCTAGAACTTCTTTCTCAGAACAGTAATTATCCGGTTTCTGTCTCCTTCATGGCTCTTACTGAACAAATTTATTCAGTGACATCAACTTTGTTATCATTTACATATGCACAATTATTCTGTCAACCAAAACTAAAATAAAAGTAGTAAACTATTATTGTTCTTCCCTAAGTAAATATTTAATTTATATTTAAACAAATGCATTCAAGAAAGATCTTTTTGACATATAGAAATGTGGGTAAATTTTACTGATTCATAGTATGTAAAAGGTCATTCAAGATTCAATTAAAATATTTTGTGCTTACTACTATTTTCAAATTAATTTTCTTATATGTGACAGCTTTCTAGTGTACATTTCAATCTATTGTTCTACAATAATTAATTAGTAGTTTTGCTTTTAAAAACTTTAAAGTGACAATTAGTTCTCAAATTAAAAGTCAATGCTATATTAAAATATTTTAAAATATGAACTCAGTTTCCTGCATACTGATGAATAATCGTAAGAGCAGTCAATAACAGCTCTTTTCCAAAGCATTTCATTAACCAGAAGCTGGAAATTTTTCTTTAACATTTATTGCAAAGTCCCTCCACTCTGGGCCCAGAGGAAGGGGCTTCTATGCCAACATCTATCCCGCTGCTCCCAGTCCAGAGGTAGGGGCTTCTGGGGATCCATCCCACTGCTCATGGCCCAGAGGTAGGGGCTTCTGAGTTGCCATCCATCCCCCTGCTCCAAACCCAGAGGAAGGGGTTTATGGGCCACAATCCATCCTGCCACTCATGCCCTAGAGGAAGGAGCTTCCAGGCCGCCATCCTTCCTGCTGCTTTGGGCCCAGAGGAAGGGGTTTATGGGCCACCATCCATCTTACTGCTCATGGCCCAGAGGTAGGGGCTTCTGGACCGCCTTCCTTTCCATTGCTCCAGGCCCAGAGAAAGGGGCTTCTGAGCTGCCATCTGACCATACCCAGCTCAGAGGAGGTGAGCCACATAGGCATCAACAGCAGACCACCCCCTGGGTCCAAATGAGAAGACATGTAAACAAGTCTCAAAAACAGACTTCCAGAACACCTACAGCAACCCCAAAGGAAAATGAGATGGAACACTCTGATACACAACCACCTGGACTCCCTGAACTGGCAAAAAAAGAGGATCTGGAAAAACTGAAATCAGAAATAATTTCTCAGATAACAGCAGAGATTGTGTTTGTAGTGCAAGGCATGATTAATAAATCTAGAGAGGAGCAGAGGAATATGATGGAATCTCAATATAGGAAACAAATGCAATCCATAAAATTGATGGAAATAGATTTCCAGGAGATCAAAAACTCCACTGAATGTCTACACAGCAGAATGAGCCAATGTGAGGACAGAATTTCAGATACAGAAGGTAAGATTTCAATTAGTGACAAGGAAAAGAAAAATTGCATCAAAATTTTAAGGGACCATGAGAAATCAATCCAGCAGCTGCTAGATGATGCAAAGAAGAAGAACATAAGACTGATTGGAATCAAAGAAGTAACAGGAGAGAGTGCAGATGACATAAAAAAATGTACACAGAAATAATGGAGGAAAACTTCTCAAGCATGGGGAAAGAACTTGATATACACATAAGTGAGGCATATTGGACTCAAAATAGCCTTGATCAAAAACAATCTACACACAGGTCAGGGATTTAGCTCAGTGGTTTTGCTGCCTGCTGCACAAGCGCAAGGACCCGAGTTCGAACTCCAGTACAAAAAAAAAAAATCTACACATAGGCATATAATTGTTAAGATTCCAGAAACACAACAGAAGAACAAAGTTCTACAAGCAGTTAGAGAAAAGAAACAAGTCACATACAAAGGAAAGCCCATCAGAATCACAGCAGACTTCTCAACTCAAAGCATCAAAGCAAGAAGAGCTTGGAGTGATGCATTCCAAGCCCTAAAGGAAAACACCCTCTAACCCAGATTGATGTAACCTACAAAACTGTCTTTCAAAATTGATAGAGAAATAAGATACTTTCATGACAAGGAGCACCTCAGGAAATTCATGAATACCAAACCAGCACTCCAAAAATTTTAGACAATATCCTAGGAACAGAAAATGAGGATCACAACCCCAGGAAGCAAAGCAGAATGAACTCATCATTCATGATAGAAATTAAATGGAAAGGGGAGAACCCAATAAAAAGAAAAACTCATGGCAATGACAAGTCAATACTTTTCAGTTATAACCATCAGTGTTAATGATCTCAATGCACCAGTCAAAAGAAATAGACTGGCAGAATGGGTCAAGAAGCAAAATCCAACAATATGCTGCATACAAGAAACACACTTAATTCAAAAGGAAGCTCATAGACTGAAAGATAAAGGGTGGAAAAACAATACTCCATGTGACAAGAATCGCCCCAAAAAGCAGGAGTAGCTATCCTCTTTTAAGTTCAAGTAGATTTCAAACCAAAACTGATTAAGAGAGACTAAGATGATCACTACATACTTGTAAAAGGAACAATCCAACAGGAAGAGATGACAATCATAAATATCTATGCACCAATCACTAGTATGCCCAACTATATAAAATAAATACTAATGGACATGAAAAGTCATATTTGCACTAAAACAATTATATTAAGGGACCTCAATATCTCACTGTCACAAATAGATAGATCAACTAGACAAAAAATAAGTAATGAAATACTAGAACTCAATCAAACTCTTGAACAAATGAATTTAACAGATGTTTACAGAGTGTTCCACCCCATAGAATCACAGAATCAGAATGCACATTTTTCTCAGCTGCACATGGGTCATTCTCCAAAATAGACCACATAACCATGCATAGAACATGTTTAAGTAAGTTTAAAGGAATTGAAATTATCCCAGGTATATTATCAGACCATAGTGTGAAGAAATTGGAGATACATAGCAAAAGAAACTCAAAAAATTTCATAAACACATGGAAATTGAACAACACACTTCTGAATAACCAATGGGTCACAGAGGAAATTAATGAAGAAATCAGGAAGTTCCAACAATTAAATGACAAATACAATACAACATATTGGAATCCATGGGACACAATGAAAGGAGTCTTATGAGGAAAATTCATAGCAGTGAATACACACATAGGAAAACAGAGCAAGGCCAATTAACCTGATGCTGAACCTCAAGCTTCTAGAAAAAGAAGAGCAGGACAACCCCAAAGCTCATACAAAGGAGGAAATTATAAAGATCAGAGGAGAAATCAATGCAATGGAGACTAAGAGAATGATACAAAAGATCAATGAAGCCAAGAGTTTGTTATTCCAAAGAATCAACAAAATTGACAAACCCTTAGCATACCTTATCAGAAAAATTAAAGAAAAAGCCCAAATTCATGCAATTAGGAATGAGAAGGGTGAAATTACAACAGACCCAGCAGAAATACAGAGGATCATCAATATCTACTTCAAAAACCTATATGCCAATAAGATGGACAACACAGAAGAATTGGAAAGATTCCTAGATACATATGAATTACCAAAGTTGAACCAAGAAGACCTAAAGATTCTAAACAACCAAAAGTAAACCAATGAAATTGAAAATGTAATTAAAAACTTATCAACTGAGAAAAGCCCTGATGGCTTCACTGCTGAATTCTACAAGACATTTAGAGAGGAACTGCTGCCACTACTGTTTAAACTCTTCAATGAAATTGAAAGAGAAGCAATACTCCCAAATTCATTCCTGGAAGCAAGCATCACCTTGATCCCCAAACAGAGAAAGACCCAACCGAAAAGGAGAACTATAGGCCAATCTCACTAATGAGCATAGATGCAAAAATCCTTAATAAGATAATGGCAAATTGAATGCAGAAGATCATCAAGAAGATCATACACCCTGATCAAGTGGGATTCATCCCAGGGATGCAGGGATGGTTCAATATATGCAAATCAATCAATGTAATACAGTATTTCAATAGAGCCAAGAAAAAAAAAACATATTCTTATCTCCATAGACATGGAAAAAGCATTTGACAAAATCCAACATGTATTTATGATAAAAACCCGACAAAAAATTGGAATAGATGGTCTCTACCTCTAACTTATAAAAGCCATCTATGAAAAACCAACAGCCAATATCAAACTAAATGCTCAAAACCTGAAATCCTTCACATTAAAATCAGGAACACTAAAATCAGGAACAAGGATGTCCACTATCACCACTCTTGTTCAATATAGTTTTGGAAACATTATCCACAGCAATTATACAAGAGAAAGAAATAAAAGGAATAAAGATAGGAAATGAAGAAGTCAAATTGTCATTATTTGAAGATGACATGATACTGTATATAGAAAACCCCAAGAACTCCACCAAAAGTCTTCCAGACTTAACAACCAAATTCAGTAAAGTAGCTGGATATGAGGTCAACACACAAAAACCAATAGTTTTCCTCTACACCAATGACAGACTCACTGAGAGAGAAGTAGGGCAAATAATTCCTTTCTCAATAGCATCCAAAAAACTGAAATAACTAGGAATCAACCTAATGAAAGAAATCAAAAACCTCTTCTTTGAAAACTATTGCCCTCTGAAAAAGAGAAATTGGAGATGATATCAAAAAATGGAGACATCCCCTGCTCCTTTGTAGGAAGATTAATATAGTGAGAAAGGCCATACTTCCAAAACTGGTATATTGATTCAATGCAATTCGAAATGAAATCCCAGCAGCATACTTCACAGACCTTGAGAAAACAATCCAAAAATTCATTTGTAACAAGAAGAGACCCAGAATAGCAAAATCAATTCTAGGTAACAGAGACATGACAGGGGGGAATCACAATCCCTGACTTGCAACTATGCTACAAATCTACTGTGATATAAACAGCATGGTACTGGCAAAGAAATAGACCTGAGGACCAGTGGAACAGATTAGAAGATGCAGAAACAACTCCAGACACACTCAGCCATCTCATCTTTGATAAAGGAGCCAAGCACCCTCACTAGAGGTAAGATTGCCTCTTTAATAAATGGTGTTGGAAAAATTGGGTTTCAACTTGCCAAAGATTAAAACTAGACCTATATCTCTCATCATGTACTAAACTAAAATTGAAATGGATTGAAGATCTAAATATTCAAAAGAAACACTGAACTGGCTGGAACAGAGGTTAGGTAGAACTCTTGAAGACGTTGTAATAAAAAGATTTTTTTGAATAAAACCTCAGTTGCCCATGAACTAGCACAAACAATCAACAAGTGGGAGCTCTTCTTATTATAAATCTTCTGTACTGTAAGAGAAATCACCAGCAGTGTGAAGAGACAACTCACAATGTGAGATAAAGATCTTCATCTGTTGTTCCTCAGACAAAGGTCTACTATCTCAAATCTATAAAAATCTTTAAAAAATCAGACTTCCCAAATGTAAAGACTTAATCCAAAAATGGACATCTGAAATGAACAGATATTTTTCAAGCAAAAAAGTAGAAATAGCAAATAAATGCATCAAAAAATGTTCAACATCACTGGTCATTTGAGAGATGCAAATGAAAGCACCACTGAGATTCCACCTCACTCCAGAAAGACTGGTTGCTATCATGAAATCAACCATCAACAAATTCTGGCAGGGCTGTGGGGAAAGAAGAACCCTGCTCCATTGCTGGGGGGAATGTCGACTGGTGCAACCACTATGGAAATCAGTATGGAGATACCTCAAAGAAGTAGGACTGGGAGTCCCATTTGAACCAGGTATTCCCCTGCTGGGTATCTTCCCCAAAGAATTAAAAGAGTCATACCACGGTGATATATGTGCACCCATTTCATAGTAGCACAGTTTGTAATAGCTAAAACTTGGAAATAGCCTAAATGCCCACCAACTGGACACTAGATAAAGGGAATGTGGGTTTTTTTAAAATAAAATGGAGTACTACTCAGCCATAAAAATGAGAAATTAGAGACATTTAAAGCTAAGTGGATGCACATTGAAGTGATACTCTTAAGTGAAATAAATAGGACACACATGTATAAATACCGAATAGTTTCTCTAGTGTGAGAAACTAAAAGTGTAAATAAGGATTAAAGGATATAATAGATAATGAGAAATAGGAAGAAAAGGGGCAAAGTGGAAGGGGAAGTGGGAGGGGTAGGGGAAAGGAAAGAAGGGAATGGAGTTAGTATGACAAAATAGAAAAATGGAAACAAAGTCTTTGTGAATAGGAAGGCATGGAGGGATTGCAGGGAGGGCAGGAGAAGGGGGAAAAATAAGAACCAAGAGAGATTATGTAAAGGTGCAAATTTCCAATGATGAATATCATTATATTTTATACCTAAAAAGTACCAGTGATTAGAATGAATAATTGATAATGAGAAATAGGAAGAAAAGGTCCAAAAGGGTAGGGGTAATGGGAGGGGCAGGGGAAAGGAAAGAAGGGAATGGAAAAATGATGAAAAATGGAAAAAATTGAAATAATGTCTTTGTAAATAGGGAAGGATGGAGACGGTGAAGGGAGGGCTAGGAAAGGGGAAAAAATAAGAACAAAAATACATCATGTAAAGTTACAAGTTCCCAATGAGAAATGTAAATGTATTGCATACCTAAAATATACCAATAAAACAATTAAAAAAAAAACATTTATTGTAAGGTGCATCTAAATTCTTAAACTTAAATTAATAAATAAATTCATTATTATTTAAAAATACAACAACATTGTGATCATTTTTATATAATTGTAAAGGTTTTATGGAAGTATGTGTAATTATATTAAAGTAGGCTAAAGCCCATGTTATCTATTCCATGACCTTTGCATTTAGACCCTTAAAATTATAGCAAAATCCACACAGAGCAATTTTTTTTTTTTTTTTTTGGTACTGGGGATTGAACTCAGGCCCTTGTGCTTGTCCAGCAGGCAATGAAACCACTGAGCTAAATCCCCAGCCCTGTATGGAATAATCTTGAGTCAGTGGTGTTAGTTTTGTGGGTTTTACCTGCAAACACAGCAAATTGTATAATTTAAATGTGGATCACTCTTTACAAATCAATCAAGCCTCAACATTTGACTTTCAAAAGTTTTAATTAAATAAATTAATACTGTTGCTTAGAAGGAAATGAAAGAATAGCCTAAACCAGTTGTGTTTTGTTATTAATTTTCATGACAAATTCTAGAGGTAATCACAATCAGTATATCCAAACACACTCATTTGTCTAGACCAAATGATGTATGTGTATAAATCAAAACTCAAATAGAGTCCATATTCATAAATGAATCAATAATTTTTCATCCTAGAAAAATCGTGAAAATTTTGTTTGCTTTTATTTACTTTTTGTTACTTCTTGTTATTATACTTACTACAAATTATATAGGGCTTTTTAAGTTCTATGTGAATGTCTTTCATTGTGAATGTAGTGTGATAAACTCCCATCTTATAGATTGACAAGTTAAGGTTTAAATCAGTTTACTTCTTGGCCAATGAGACAAGTTAAAGCATATGTGTTTGTATTTGTCTGTAGGAAACTGTAGAATTTAGTTATCTAGTTGTAAGAATTGGTCGCAAGAAGTTTGTTAACTGAGAAAATTAAGAAATCATTTCTGGGAATTTCCACAAGTCTGTTTGTTAAAAGAATTCCAGGAAACTTTAAGAGATGTTGTAAAAGTTTTAAGGGAGAAAAACAGGTTTTCCTAGTTTTCTTTTCCATTGTCCAGGATCAGAGAACCACGACCCAGGGACTCTACGGGTGGTGAGAGAGATACAACTCACTATGTACATCTGTGATGTTTGCGGTGGGTCAGTGGGCTTGATTTCTGCTGAAGTCACCCTGCTTTCTGGATACCATCTGATAAGAAGAGGGCTGCAGTGTGCTCTTAGATGTGTGGATTGGTGAACGGAAAAGAGGGACTTGTAAATTCACCTGCAGCTTTTATGAGTCACTTAAAGTCACTTGTTATCACCAGATGTTAAAATCAGAAAGACAATAGCCAGAATAATTAAGCTGTTTTCCTACATGTATAAAAGCCATACTTCTTTCCTTTCTGATTGTTGAACAGTGTCAGGAGAATAAACTGCTGTTCATCCCCCAGCCTGTCTCCTTTACTTTTTTTAAAGGTCGATGCTCTCCAGGGTCTCTGGTATCCCTCTAGAAAGACCACCCACATCTGTCCAGTTTACACAGTTAACCTCCAAGTTTGGCCTTGCATAACCATTTTGTGTATATGACATAATATTATTAATATAATAAAATATGCAAAATGAAGAACAAACTAGAAATTCATGTATATAATTATATTTTCTATATACTTATCAGTTATTATTTTTCTAGTTCATTTGATAAATTATTGCCAAATTTACCTAATATTTTAGGCATGCTGTTTGATATTGTATGTTTTTTTATCATCAATGAAAATATTTTTTTCAAATATTTAAGATTTTAGGCATTCAAATAATTAATATGAATTTACTGTACTTCAATACATAAATACTGTACAGAAAGGTACTTATCTGCACCTTTACTCTAAAATACATAACTGAAAATTTTTTCTACTTAATATCAAATAAATATCAAGCTTGTCACAAATTTAAAGCTTCATTTTATTTATTTATTATTTATTTATTTATTGGTACCAGGGATCAAACTCCAGACCTTGCACTTGCGAGGCAGGCACAGTGCCACTGAGCTATACCCCTAGCCCAGTTAAGGCTTTAAATTATCATTTAGATTAATTTCTATATTCAGGCTATTTACAGGATGTGTAATAGTTGTTTCTCCTTTCATATGATGAAATCTAGTACTGTGTGATGGGTCAAGTAGTAGTAAATGTAAACTGTTTAAGTTAATTTCTAAAACAATTGATGCTCAAAAAAACTAGAATAATTTCCTCCTGTGATTTATTATTATCTAATACTAAATACTCTCACAAAATGTAATAACCTGTATTAAAGTTATTTCTCATTTATCTTGACATCATTTAGAACAAGGTTATTATTTTAATTTGCTTTTTATAAATTGAGGTCTGCATATACTTAAATAACAAGAGATGGTTACATCAAAAGTTTATCATGTTTTTATTCTGTTAGTTTATACACACAATAATTGTGCTGATATATGGACCAGAGCTGTGTACACTACATCTTCAGACCATGGATGTATCATCTTGCTCAAAAGCCTCATGATAATTAATATGACATTCATAGTTCTTGAACAAGTTTTGTAGCTAATAATTTGAATTTTATTTTTAGTATTTTAACTTATAAAATGAGATGAATAAAACAAAAGTATATTTCCATTTTACATATTATATTACATATTGATTAAAAAGTTTTTGAAAAATTATATTCTGTAAAGAAAATATTATACTTTATGCAAAAATTTATGGAGAAAACCAAATAGTCTTAAGCAAAAGTAAAAGAATATTAACAAATTAAGCCAAATAAATATTATTCCTTGCTCAAACTACATTACAAATATTTCATTTACTAAATTTATTTTTAACTCTAGTGATATCTAAGTTATGAAATCATAATTTGTATATTAATATATGAATACTTTCATTATGTAATTTCCAGAATGAAAATACATTTCTGTTTTTGTTTTTTGTTTTAGGAACTATGTTGTTTTAGTTACTTTTCTCTCGTTGCTGAGACAAAGTACCAAACACTCAAAGTTAAAAGAGGAAAGGTTTATTTAGCTCACAGTTTGTAGAAATTTCAGTCCATAATTGGCTGGCTCCAAAGCAGGATGGCATGTGGCAGAGGGGCAAAAGTTCAAGGTGATGGAAGACAGCAAAAGCAACAAAGGAAGTTTTTCTACTCGTTTTATTTTATTCAGACTGCTTAGGGTGGGTAGCTCTCAAAACCTTAATCCTAGTGACCTTCAACCTAGCATTGCACCATGAATCAATCCCACACTCTAGATTCAGTCACCTCTGAAAAAGGCCCACATAAGACTGCATGCAGCTTTGGGAGAACACCTAGACCCAAACCATAAGGTAAATCATCCATATATTCTTTAAAGGAATGCAATCTCATTTCTGTTTTCCTCAAATATTGCCTACTTCTCCTTAACTAATTATAGAGCAGTGAACCCAAGTGGCAATCAACTCAGTAGAAAATTATTCTCACACTGTACTTTCAGTAGATGTTATGTAGTAATTACTACTGTAGCATCAGCATTAACCGCAAGGATAATTAAGTTCTTCCATTAGCCCTAAAACAGGATGACCCCTGACATTACCTTCTTGTGCATGTGGGAGGATATTTTCATGATCTGACATTTATGCCACAGGTAAGAAGTAAGTTGTTTAATGTAGGAAGCAGTTGGATTTCTACAAAGTAATTGAAACTGGAATTATATTGAATTAAAGTCATTGATTGATAAATATCATTTGCAAAATGCCTAGTTTTAAACAGACATTTAACCTTCAATTTACAAAGCACAGAATTATGAAAATTCATTTTAATTTCAGAAAAAGGATAGGTACAGTTAAGTTCATTCTTATCATTGTAAATTTTACTGATCATTTTCTGCTTAAATGAAGGCCGTATGTTAAAATACTTTTATCAAATTTATGAGATGACTCCAAACCAATTTTGAAAGAACATTCAAGACATATTAACATACTCAATAAATAAGTGAAATACTAAGGAGTCTATTTTTTATGAGAAAAAAAGCTAGTTGGATAGAGGTAATCATTTATCATTTAAATTTGTTAGAAAAACATAACATTTTAACAATGTTTATTGCTTCTGAACTTGGTTCTTTTTTTTATGTAATGTGCATATCAGGTTTTGAAACATTTAGCATACTTTTCTCTAAAATCTTCAAATTTGGAGGGAAAATACCTTAGAGAATCAGAAACAAAACTGTTTTGTTAGAAGTTTGCATCTTATGTAGGTTTCATCCCTCTAGACCATATTTTCTACTATTTATGTTATCTGTCTGATTTCATTGTCTATACCTTTGGGGCTGATTAGATGGTTTTTCTCTTTCGCTATCTGTGTTTTTGGCTGTGTCTTAAAGTTCCTTCCAGAATTGCTTAGGCAACTTCTTCCTGTATCACAAGGTTTTTACTCATTTTTACGGCCCCTTTGTTTGTGCTTTCTCATAGCGCTGAGGACCTTTCTCCACCTTTCCCAGTATCACGAATATTGTCTATAAAATCATCTGGATCTGTGCTGGAAATTCTGAATCTCAGTGAGACTGACATTTTAGAACAGATAATCCTTCATTCCTGTGTGCTGGAAGAATGGGAGTAACTGCTGTCCTAGGCACTATAAGAATGTGTAGCAGCATTGCCTGACTAAGCCCACTAGATGACACTGGCATCTACAAGCCCATTTTTTGTAACTGAAAGAGATCCATGAAGCTAAAAATTCAGACAGGATGATAAGGAAGAATATCTTTACTGACCACAAGTCAGCAAGTTGGAAGATGAGCATACTTGTTTTGTTTTTTAAAGCCATCTTATATACCACTTGCAGGCATGGGGTTTTTATAGGGATTTTTTAAGGTAAGCATATGTGTTAGATGGATACCAGGGTAGGTACAAATTTCAAGTGGCCTGCTTTGCTGACTCACATTCTGCTATTTTCAGTGGGTCACAAAAAGTTCTGTGTTCTATAAGTCTTTAAAAATTGACTGATAAAAAAGTCTTGTGACTCATAATTTTTAATTATTTTCATTTGAAAGAACTGACTTTTCAGTTCATTAGAATATGAAAATGATCTTTTTTAGAGAACAGGGAGAAATAATCAAAAGGCAACTGTCCCCTCAGAACAGGGGTTGATGATTTGTCTTCAAGAAAGGAAGAGGACTGAAGAGAGAAAGTTCCCTTCCCTTAGACAAGATTGCTAAATGTAAGGGTTCACAGAACAGTTTTAACCCACCAGTTGGCTTCAGCTAGAGATATCATGTACCAAAAAGCTAGTGGGAGACTAAAAATATATTAAACTAAACAAACTTTCCTATAACCACAATAAAATGATGTTATAATATCTTAAACTTTGAAACAAAAAGCTGAATTTTATAAAATTGTGAAATACACACATAGCAAAATTGAACTGCAACCACAATTCCTCAATAAGAATCAAATCTAGTTCTTTTCCTATTTCTTTTTAATGTTTGAATATATGAGCTGCTTTTGACACATTTTTTTCTGTAGCAATTACAACATGTGATAAAGCTATCAAAGTAACATCAAAGCAGATGACAAATTACTTGCAAATGTAAGTTCTACTATCCAATGAGAAGAAAGAATAAATTCAGCTATGTGTGAGGCTCAACTTTAACATTGTGTAAAATAATAATGATAATGATAATAATCGGACAAGTAACCACCTACTGTGAGCAAAGTTCAGGTCATTGTCTCTTCTTCTATTTCAATTAATCAGATTCTGTTATCCCAAGTTCTAAAGAGACTACTCTTCTCCAGGGCTAGCAATAACAGTATTCTTGCTAAAAATCCCCCTGGTACCATCCATGAGAAAATTCTGTAATAATATTCTTGACAAAATAATGGGATCATATAGCAGCTCTAATTTGTCTCTATGGGTCAAATGACTCACTCCAAAGTACCTTGAAGAAGACACACTGTCAAATTTAATGATATTAATATTGTACTTTGGACATTGATATTGCTTTACTTTCGTATGTATAAATTTGACTATACCTGACCCATTGAATTAAGAGACAAAATGATCACACAAAAGATAGAACCTTGCAAAGTATATTCTTTTATGTACTACAGTATTCTTTTTCATCTCTAAATTCTTACCACCTTTAAAATCTAATGATGACTTGACCTTATTTTCTTCTAATACTCATTCTGAAACCTATACCAATTAAATAACTTAGCAAACCTTTGAAATATTTTACATCTCTACTTTGATTAACAAGCATTTTAATTAAGCATTTTAATATTCATTGCAACTCAATACTTAAAAGAGTTATAAGAAACAGAGTATTGTGCTATAGCTGTATTTGTCCAATGCTGATCTTAATGAAAAGAAATATACCCAAATAAGTCAAATTGTTGTAGAATTTATATTTCAAATTGCTAATTGTATTTCTGCTTTTGCCTTAATATATAGCATGCCTAGAAGAGTGTTCTTTCCATCTGGTTTTGGGTTCTAGGAGATAGAGGGGTGAATATTCAATGTAATCCACTTGTCAAAATTTGAGTAAAAATGAAAATACCAACATATAAAATTTTATGTTACTATTGTTTTAACCAGATCCCCAAAACTAACTGTATAGGTTTTTGAAACATGAAAATAGGTGTCAAATCCTCAGATTACACAAAACAGCTGTAAAGAATATACACATTTCTTGTCAATTATTAAATGATTTATATTATAAAAAATAAATAAATCTGAACAGAAAACACATTGTTCTTAATTTCCTAGGGAAACAATTCTCTGAATAATCTGTTTAGATGTTTGCAATATAACTGCTAAAGATATGACCCATATTTGTCTATTCTGCATTATTAATCTTTTCTGCATGATTTTCATAAGTCTAAATATAACAACTCATTGAATAAAATTAATAATATGTACCTATTGCTAATTTTTCCTAAAGTGAATATTACTACTATGGTTGATTTCAAAATAACTACTTACTGAAGCTACTCACTGTAGAGTTGAAAAATCATATTTAGTAGCAACCCATTATATAGTAGTTCCACAATTAAATGCAGTAGTGAATTACACTAGTTACAGCTGACATGCCAGCTAATAACAAGGACCTCATTCAGAGAGAATAGTAAAATGTCTTAATTAGAAAGTAATGTTTTGATTACTATTTACCTTTGTTTTTAATATAACATGTTTAAATACTCTTGTATGATATATTAATCTTTTGAAAAATTCTTTTGTATTCAAACCCATTAGGTTGATAGAAGAAGGAGAATTTTGAGAAAGATGATTCACAATTAGACAAGTAGACACATTAAAAGCATACTACAGTGACTAAAAAATTAAGATTATAAATATAAATGTCATTCATTTCTTCTGATCAGAGTTGTATATAAGAATATGAAAGTCTCTAGGCTATATCTCTTAGTATTCACCAGTTGCAACAAATTAGCCTGAAACCTTTTTAAATTGTCACAATATGTTGGCTCAAAACAAATATAACTATATGCATATATGTATACTTATATAGATAATACATGGAATGGGTTTATATTTAATTGTTTTATTTAAATGTTTATTTCATTGAATATTCACTAGAAAAATAAGATGACAATCCAATACCCACAAACACATGAAATGGAAAAAAATATATTTACATATTTTTTTAAAGTTTTGTTATTATACTATATCATGTTAAAAAACAGACATAAACTCAAAAATATAAATTTAACTTTGTGGTAGTGAGAGTGATTCATAAGGGAGTTAATTAAAAAGAACTTGGACACAAGTTTTATGTCTTCAAATATTTCCTAATAACCAAGTCTCAGGTTCTAAGAATGTGGGAGGTCAGATAAGGATTCTTTTTGGTTAGAGGTACAAATAATTCCACTCTTTTATTCCTGTGTAACTTTAATTTATCAAATATTATTTAAAATTTTGAAAGCAATAAAATATTTATCATGAATATTAAAATTATTGGTTAATCTTAACATGAAGAAAACATTTTGTTTTGGTATATTATAATAAATACTGTCATTACACTAGTGCAAGATATATTTGTTTCAATGTAATGATGTAAATTTTTGTAATGAAATTAAATAACTCAACTTATAGGTAAATTTAGTGGAAAAGAAATCTATGTATCACAAAAAATATGACGTGTGTTATGAAATGATTTTGAGAGTATGGATAATTGGAAAACCTTATATGATTTATATATATATATATATTCATATATATAGTTATATAATATATGAAAATATATTTGAATATCCAGTTAATGGTTAACATAAAAACTATTTCCAGATACTATATTGTACACATTTTATTATACTTTATCTTGATATTCTCTAGTTATCTTCCATCTTTATGAGTTTGGTTTTTTAAAGTGTAGAGAATAGCAGTAATTCAAAGGCTTATAAGAAACTGAGATTCATATTATGTATACTGTAATTAAAATAAGAATGTCTATCATATATATATTAATTAAGGTAATATTAATCATGAATCTAAATTCAAGGGCAATCTCAGGATATAAGGAAATTAAAGATTTAATCAGTATTCAATTAAGAGATAAAGATTAAATTTAGACATCTATATTTAAAAGGGAAAATATTTTTACATATCCTAAAACCTTATCAACTTTATGGGCACTGGGGATGTCAATATATTTCAAAATGATTAAGTATTTTGTTCAACTTGAATTTTAAAAATTCAATATAAGAATTTCCCCCTCTGGAAGTTATGCAATCACTGACATCGTAACACAGAGTTCCATTCATTTAATCAGAATTAGATACATGACTGTAAGCAAATTTCAACCCACATATCTGCTAATAGAAAACAACAGTGGATATATCAGGCCTCAGGTAACCTTATACCTTGACAATTGTCTATGTGAATGATAGGCTGCTAAACAGTAGGCTTGCAAATATTTTCTTTTCTGAAGTTGCCTTTACTTTGTGTTGATTGTTTCCTTGCTGTGCGGAGTGTTTTACTTAATAATCTCACCTGATTATTTTTGCTTTTGTTATTTGTATTTTTGGTGAGATATCCATAAGATTCCTGCCAATTTATGTGAAGTAAAATAATCCAAAGAAAGAAAATTATTGCATGATCTCACTTACAGTCAGACTTTGAAATAAAAGAAAGGCAAACTCAAGAACAAAGAAACTGAGAACACAAAAGTGATTACTAGTGGCAAGGGCAGCCCAGTTGAGGGAAATGGAGATAGAGGTCAAAAGGGGTAAAGTTTCAGTTATGTAAGATGAATAAGTAGAAGAGACAGCATGAGACTAATAATATTGTATTAAATACTGAAAATTCTTTAAGAGAGTAAATTTCAGTTACTTTTCCCACATATACAAATGCTGTATGAGATGATAGATACATTAATTTACTTGATTATGGTAATCATTTCACTGAAGGTGTATATATCAAAATATCTCTCACACATACATACAGAAAAAGTAATATAGAAAAAGAAGGACCTTTATGTGAGTAGTTATCAGGCATGCCACCATATAATGTCTTAAACTTTAGATTTTAATTAAAAAATAGAGGAGATATATTGTATTACATAGGTATAATAAGATCAGGCAATAGATGACATAAAATTCTTATGAGGAGACCAATGATAATTTTAGCTTTAATTCTGGTTATTTCCTCCAACTCAGAAGACACATTGCTGTTATATCAAAGACAAATTCATTTATTTTTCAATGTTGAGGATTAAACTCAGGAATTTGGACATGCTAGGCAAGCACTCTACCACTGAGCTACATTTCCATATAAAAGATATAATTTTATTACAATTCCTAAAAAGATTAACTGCAATGTGAGATAAGACACAGGAAGACTGACATTTTGCAAATGGGAAGGGGGCCAAGAGATAGGAAGGATAGGAAGGGAAGATTAAAAGAATGAAGATGTTTTATTAATATGTACCAATTTCCCATGATGAATATAAGAATTATTCAGTACACTGCAAACATGTACTAATAAAAGTAAAAAAAAAAAAAAGACTAATAGAAAACCATCAGGGTAACCTGAAAATTTACACTGTCTGCTTTTTACATTAGCAGAGAAAAAGTAAACAAATTTTAGAGAATAAAGTATGATGCTCTCTTGATCATTTCTATATGTATGTGATTTTTCTCATCTTTCTTGAATGGTATACATTAATTTGACTCCTGTAAGTTACAGGTCCTGCTTATGGATTTAATTAAGTTATTGATGCTTGTTACAATTTTATTTTTCTGTAGCAAGTTTTAGCTGAATTTTTTAAAAAAGTGATGTAACCTACACCACAACATAGTGAGGAAGAACAGTGCAGAGAGAGAGAGAAAAAAATACCATCAGAAAAGTGGTGTGAACGGAAAGCACAAATGTCATAAATGCAGACTTAGTCATGCTGCAGTTTGCTATTGTTCCACACAAAGTTACTGCTTCCTTACATATTTCTAGCAGAAATTTTAAATAATTCTATTCTTTGGAAAAGTATAATTATAGCGCAGTGAATATAAAAGTGGAAATGTATGTGTATGAGTGTTTAAGAGCCATATTCCCTTTCGAAATGAGGAGAATGTAGAATATGAAATATGCAAATTTATAAAACAAATAAAATTTATATTTAGTGAAACAAATGATAATATACTAAAATGAGGCAAAAGCTATAAGCAGGAAACTGACAGGACAGAAAAGATGAATAACCATTAATATATGAAGAGATTCACAATTTTTCTAAAAATGAGAAAGTATCAAATTTAAATAACCATCTCATCACACTTGACAATTATAAATGACAGAAATTGTGGTTAGGATGTGTAATGATAGAAACTTTTTTATAAGTAGTAATTGGTGCAACATATGAGAAATTACTTATTTGATTATATATTTTACCATAAGATTAATAATTCATTACAATGTGTGCCCTAGAGACACTCTTACACATCCATAAAATATTTTTAAATAAATTTCTTAATTTCACTTATACTTATAATCTCAATTATGAGTAGCCTCCTAAATAGCCATAGGACACAAAACTGATATATTGAATGTGGGATGACAACACAGTGCAGTGACAAATGGAAGCAAAAATGAGCAACATGGACATGTACTTATTTGTATGACACTAAAAACACTACATTTACTAAAGTATTAGCAAAATGGAACAGTAGGTAATTTTAAACTTGCAAAGAAATAGTTTACAATTTATTCATTAATATGTGATGAACTGTAGTATGCATGAAAAAATATAAATAATACACTAAATTTGAATTTAAGCACTAGAGAAGGAAACAAATTTAAGAAGGGTGGTTTATGTAGTATATCTAAGATTATGTGGTTTAAAATACTTTCTTGAACAGATATAATTTATGTTAAAATCTGTTTAAGTTTATATCGAACATATAGGTATAGAATATTACATATACTTTCCTGTAAATTTGAAATAGTTTACAAATATACCTCATATTACATTTGAATATTACCAAAATTACTTTCCCCTTTTACAAATACTCTTATCCTCATGTATATTTCCCTTCATTGCTTGACTTCCTTCAAGGATCCTTACTAATCACATGGATTTTTTTTATTCTTGTTGAATTATGGGGATGAGTCACAGTGTTCTTGCATGGGCTCTTTCTTCTATTACGCTCTTCTCTCATGTTTCTTGCTTATAAATTTTAAAACAATTTTTAGTATACAGTGCTCCAGGATATCTATAGTTTGTCACTTTTCTCCAACACTTTATCTCCAATGATGTTCTTTTCATGAGAACAGAAGTTTTCAAGGGTCAGGGATTTAGCTCAGTTGCACCCGCCTGCCTTGCAAGTGCAAGGTCCCGAGTTCTATCCCCAGTACCATCCCCCCCAAAAAAAAGTTTTCCTAACACTTCTTTATTTGTTGAGTTCTGGCTAAGCTGAAATCTAGTATTTCCCGGGCTAATCTAAGTGTTAAGTTTCAGAAAGCTATATAAAACCAAAAGTGGACTTGAAAGTACATTCAGTGAGCAAGGCAAAATCTCTTGGCATTTTAGTGAATTGTTTGGTCTACTAATTTGAAAACATAGACAAGTTAGGAAGAGCCATCTTTTTCAGGATTAGGAATTACAGAAACAAGCAACAATTAATGATTGATTTGTTTGAGCCACTTCTATGTATTGTCATTGGGAAGGACCTTTCCTCAGTGGGATCAACTACAAGGCCTTGAGGATTGTATATGATGCTATTTATGCTGAGGGACTAATACTTCACACCAGGATTGTGGCTCATGCTTAAATTGATTCTTACCTAGAGGCAGAGGAACTTATATCACACAGAGCATTTTTTATTCTAGGGCCTAGAATAATGACTAGATTGAACCATTAATCTCCTCTCAAGACCACAGATGATACCTCCCAAATATTAATGTTTCTTAACATATGGACATATTTGAGGACAACAGTAACTTAGTGATCTCAGAAGACCATTAGCTAAACTTAGAGAGATAAGAAGATTAAAGAGGTGAGAATAGAATGAATTAATTATGTTTAAGCAGAATGCTATTAATATTATAAAGATTGTTATGATAAAGAAAAATCAGGACTCTTGAAAGCATGGTAATATTTATTCTGTAATAGTAGCAATGGAAATAGGAGCTCCTATCAATGAATTTAAACTAGAAGAGTAAGACATTTATTTAATTTTAAAATATTATCATATGAAACAATAAGTCCACTTGGTAAATACCCCAAACACCTGAAAACAGGTACTTGAATAGATAATTATACTTCTAAATTCATAGCAGTATTATTTGCAATAAAGAATGAAAGCAGCTAAGTATTCAGCAATGCATGAATGTATACAGAGAATGTTAATCAACCTTAAGAAATAATTGTGATTTATGCCACAATATACATAAAATTTGAGAGCATTATGGCACATAAAATAAGCCTTTAACATTAAAGAAAGATACTATATGATTTTACTTGCATGATGTACTTAGCCAAATTCATATTGACAAAAGGAAAACCAGTGATTGTCAGAAACTAGATGGAATAAAAAATATAATTTTTGCTTAATAGATACAGAATTTCAGTTGTACAAAATAAAGGGAATTTTGGAGGTGGATGGTGATAGTTATGGAAATCAAAATGAATTTAATGCCACTGAACTTTACAGAAAACTTTTTCAAATGATAAATCATATGCTTGGCATTTCATTATAATTTGTAAAATAATAACATAAGCAATACAAATATTATTTGTTATTACTTTACTCTTCCATTTACTAATTCTTACTAGGAATTGGAAGTAAAGAGTAAATGAAAACAAACTCGGTTAACTCAGTTTTTCATTGTAAGTTCTTATAAGAACAAGAAAATGACAAAAAAAACCCAGCTAGAAACTCATTTCACTTTCTCATTGTATAACATCAAAATGAAGAACTCTTAGAATTTATCTTAGAATTTTGAAAGAATTCACCTTTCAAAATAATGAGTAGCAACTAGTAGTTCTTGTGCTTTTGATATTTTGCTTCTTGAGAAAGATACCATCCAAGAACAAATGATTTCAGTAGTGATTGCAATAAATGAAGGGGCCAGATTGGGATAAAGTATATAAACTATAAGCAGTGACTATAGCTTATACTTCTGTGTGAGAGAGATAAAGTAAACAGTAAATTTTTATTCAACTGATTGTCAATCTGAATTCCTCCTTTATTTATTTCATCTCGTATATATTTTGTACAGGACAGATCATTTTATTCATTTTATCAGATTTTTAGTATATTCATTTATTGAACCAAGTTATTTATAATGAAATAAGGAAGAAAATAATAATTTAAAAAATAATAATAATATAATGATTTTTGTTGTTTACAGTCTATGAAACTACAATTAATCAAAGACCAGGTAAAATTGATTGTATCAGAGTGAACATATTTCAGAAAACAATTATGTTTTTTCTCTTTTATACAATTGATATGCCTTTCAACAGCAGCTTATATCAGAGAATTATGGGGTAAAAATGGAGTTTATCATTGTGAGATGTCTGTAAGATTTTCTAATTTCTTTACCTTATAGTTTGAAATACGATGAATTTAACAATTTGAAGCAAGAATTTTGTAGACAAATATTTATTTTAATGATATAATCCTTTCTGTATATTTCCAAAGATATGCACAGTATGTTTCAGGTTAAAGACAGTGCTTACAAGAAACCTATGTTTCTAAAGAATAGTCTCTGTAGAGTAAGAAACCCTTTAACACGTTTCTCACCAATGCCCTTTCCTGTGAACTCATTTTTAGATGACAATGCACCTTCACCTTTCCTGTGGGACTCCTAATACTGTCAATAAGAATAAGGAACCTTTACCCTGCAAGATCTCTTGGGACCACTGCTCTCTCCTGTTTCATCAGAGGTGGAGCTTTTCAGGAGCCACACTGAACCAGAGCCATATTGTGAATATCTTCTGCAATCAAAGGGAACCTAAATCTCACTCTAGCTCCTAAACTGGTTTCCAGAGCTTGCTGATTGGTAAAAAACTGTGACATTGGTTGTTATTGCGGTAGTATTGAACCATAATACAATATGGTTTTAAATAATACAGTATGGGGGGAAAAAGTCTGCACTTTCAAGACTGAAGATGAAAACAAATAAAATTACTGAATATTTTTAAATCCATAGTATATTACTCACTATAGTAAAATATTTGCATATGGTAAGTAATTTAATTTTCATGATAATCAAGATGAAAAATAATTAAGATTAAAAGAAGATTAAAAGTTGCTTCCAAATTTTCAAGATAATGAATGCTCTAAGATTTAAAACCAAGTCAGTTAAACAAGAAAATAATTATCTTTCTACTCTGAGCATGGCATTCCTTGCTTTCATGCATTTGGTGATAAATCTAAGAGTAATTCAAAAATTCAATTAAATACAATTAATTAAAACATTACTTTAATATTTTAATCTGGATGCGCTAAATAAGATATGAATAAGAAGTCTAATTGCCTCACTGTGATTTATTTTTTGTCACCCTGAAACTACCTTAATAAAACTGTGTGTCCTTGAGGTTAATTTGATGTAAAGTATTCTTCAGACTATTGCTAATTTTCCCCATTATTCTGTTGAAATTGTGGCACTGACAAGCACTTAATTTCAACCAATGAAAATGTTGCAATACTTGAATTATTAGTGGATTAGACAAATCATGTCATGTTGGCATCATTAATCAATGAGAAATTTTCTCTTACTTTAAGAGAATGAATGCAAGACATACTGAAAACCAAAATTACAGTGAATATCCAGGAGAGTTAATATTAGGTTTTTGTTTTCCTGAGAGGAAAGCTATCAACTGTGTTTTGGTGGTTAGATAAGACATCCAATATTATATCACCTCCCTCTTATTTATTCTGGGTATTTGGAATCAAATTTCTGTTATTGTTAAAAGACTTTTGTCTTAGTAGTAAATCTAGATATCTCTTTACACACAAAATTTTCAATAACTCAGTATTTAAAATGCCTGCAGTAATAATATCTAAGACCTATTGAGCTGAAAGTGGAAACAGTCCAGCAAACAGCACTCTAAGCCAAATACCTCTGAATTGAAGAATGCTGAAAAAGGCTAGTGACTATCAAACAATGGTCTGTTGTGAAATTTCATGTTGTAATAAAAAAAGACTAACACAAACACCTAAATTAACAATAAAGAAAGATATCTAGAATGCTGAAGTTCACAAGCATATATAAAATTATTATTATTTTTTGCCTAAATTCTTTTATTGGTACATTTTAGGTATACAATACATTTACATTTATCATTGGGTGCTTGTACCTGTACATGATGCATCTTGGTTCTTATTTTTTCCCCATTACCTGTGTGCCCTTCACCTCCTCCACCCTTCCCTATTTACATAGACTTTGTTTCCATTTTTTTCTTTTCTCATAATTTAAGAAAAAAAATACGTACTCAAATTGAAAATAATGATTACTGGGGTAAATCAGAAGTCTTATTTCCTCAATGACTGGTTGCATAGAAGCAGCAGATGATACTACTGAGAGAAAAGCTGAGGGGAGGACATTTGAAAGAAAGAACTTTAAGTATAATAACAGTACAGATGGGTGGGATTGCAAGTATCTTATAGGTCACATCTAATCAAAATGAATTTGAGGCAAAAGTTGTGATTAACATAGTCTAAGAGTTAGTCTCAGAGAAATAGTTACTCTTCTGTTTCAAAAACAAATAAATGCATAAAGACACATCTCTAAAAATTATACAATTTCTGAGATTAAATAAATGAATAAATACATAGTAAAACAGTATGAAAAAATAGAATGAATTGATTTTGATCCAACCAAGAAGAGTAGGAAGTTTTATAAACAAAATAAAAAACTATACCAATAAAAAAACACACAGTAAATATACAGTAAATGGAAACCGTAAAATCTCTATAGAGAGAAGATACTGAATTCTATATAACTTGAATTAAACTGGTACACAAGTGAGATGGATGAATTTGTGGTCATTGGACACTAGAATGGCCCCCACCTGCACAAATATAACCTGATATTGACAATTGTTAGCATAACAGAGATTTAGAGGCTCCTTTGCCAAAAAGCACTGACTTCACTTGGGTCGGCAGATGAGTAAGATAAAAGCTTACCATCTCTACCTTCATTTTCCACCTCTTTTCCATCTTAAACAATGGATCATATTTCTTCTCCCTTCTGTGCACAAACATTTGTTTAGTATATGTGCTGCTGAAGCGAGCACGTGTGCACAAACATTTTTACCATATTAGAACATTCTCAAAAATCCTTTGCTTCCATGGCTGAGAGTACCAAGATAAGAGTAACCAAGATGTATTCTGGAAAGTTATAAACAGACCATCAACTCCCTGCTTTAAGTGTCGTGCTCCAGATCACCCGTGGGGCACCTATAAGTGCAGTGTAGAATAATTGCTGCCCAAGTGATAGTTTAGATTTTTGTCAGATGTTTATCCATCAGACCTTTGTTCCTGGAATCCAAGGTGACTACAAGAAAGAATGACAGGTAATTAAGAAAGGGTACATAACTGGCAAAGATTAGTTCTCTGCCGTAAGGCACAATGAAGGAAAGAAGAAAAGTACTATTTATCTATAAACTTAATACATATCCCTATAGAAATAAGTGAAAATGTCAGTAAAGGAGAAAAAAAAGGTTATGACCAAATTTTTTGGGGGGGAAAGTGTAAACAATGGACCAAAGAAAATATATCAAGAAAAATTTCATGGATCTGATTGTTAATAATTCTGATTTTATCAAACATTAATTTTATAAATAATTAAGTTATGTCAATTTTGTCCCAAACTCTTTGATAAATATATTAGAGAGGAGAATTTTATGTGAAAACTTAGATATGAGTTATAGAACCAAAAGTGTCAGTATTCATATTATAGGAATCTCAAAATAAAATAAATATAGAAATTCTTTTGTCATTCCATCTGAAAATATGTATGAATTTAAGAAAAAAAGATATTGGTTTGTAAATAATATATAGAAAAAAATAGAGATATATTAAACATAACATTACAAATGTGAAATTTAAAACTGAATACATCTGAAGAGTAGATGTAAAATAACAAGATCCACACTAAGAGGAATTTCAGAATAGTACAAAATGAACAGAAAAGTAAATATCAGATAATAACTGAAAATTTTCATGATTAAAAGAAAATTTAAAATTTATTTATAAGACTATAGAATATACTGAAGCTTTTATGGCTGATAGGAAGAATGCTGCCTTCTCAGAGACAGTGAAATATAAATATGTAAATAAAAGGTGTAAAGCTAAAACCTCCTAGATATCCAAGACAATTGTTTGCTTTGCCTATGTATCTACTTCATTTAACTTAATTAATATGACACTTCAGACTCAACTTAGTAAATAAAATATGTAATATTTTAAATCCATCTAAATGTAAATAAAAATTAGAGATATGGGCAAGGTGCACTAAGCCTCAAATGGTTTATTTTACTAATATCTCTTTTGAAAAAACATACATTAATTCTGTAATTAAGAAGAAATAAATATCAAATTGGAAAGATGTGTGTTCTTGTGTATTTTAGTTATTTATAAATCCAAAATATTGATGAATAGTTCATCTTCAGTAAGGTTATAAAAAGTTATAAGAAACTAAAGCTTTCATTACAAAAAACAAAACAAGTTAGACAAGCTAAATTATTGCATTTTGTTTACTCTCCACCTATGAGTTATTTAAAAATTCAAATATTTTTAAATAAATAATGGTACAAAAAGTGATAGCTGCTTACATAAAAATAAAATATCTATGCTTGGATATCTGCTGGAAAAGTTGATGGAGAAAACAAAAAAAAAGTAAAAACCCAAAGACACTAAATGTAATTGTGTACCATTCGATGAATAAGAATAAGAATGAAGCTCAGCTACCATTATGACAAAACAAATTTTCCCTAAATTTATTGTCCAAGCACAGTGTCACCCACTGCACATGAGGAATAAGGGCAACAGTTTAGAGTCCTTCTTACATATAGAGTCTTCAGGCTGGAGGATAATCATATCAAATATATATTATATGTGTGATGGTGTAAGGAGAACAAAATTGTTTTTAAAACTGTTATATTTATGAAAGTGTGTTCACCCAGTTTTAAATTAAAAAATAAAAAATTATAGCTTATTCAATGATCATATAAAAATAATCTACTGGGGTGTGTATAACATATATAGAAACCATATAGAGAAAAAAATATAAAACAAATGAACTCAGAGTGGAAGAGTTTTCTGGATTTTATTTAGTTCATTAAATTAATTAAAGTTCTACTTTTTATTTTAATAATTTACCTTTTTACTAGTAATATATGAGTTACATAAAGTATAAGTACAGAAAAAATATCAAATAAAATAAATAGAAAAAATTGTCAAGTGATAGACATAAACACATCAAAAAAGAATAAAATTGGGCCGGGGATTTAGCTCAGTGGTTCCACTGCCTGCCTTGCAAGCACAAGGACCCGAGTTCGATACCCGGTACCAAAAAAAAAAAAAAGAAAATTAAAAGTAAATAATTGAAGAAATTGGCAAATACAAAGAAAACTTCCAAAATATCTGTTTACAATAAGAAAACTTGAATTAATGGAAATTGAAAATAAAATATTTTGAGTACTTGTTTTTGCAAGTGCTATCTATACAAATTTTGGTGTGGCAATACTAATGTCACAAAAATAGAAGACAATATAAAGAATGTCACTAAAAAACCAAAATTTGAATACTGTACAATGGTTAAGAACTCAGTTCATGGAAGAGATATAAAAATCATAGATAGATACTCTTTATATGAGACAGCTTAAAAAATCAAGAAGTAATAGTTGCAGGAAGGGTCCACAATGATATTCCCTATGCAACTAGTAAAACAACTGGTTAAAATGGTGGAAGCACCTAAGAGATGCAAATCACACAATTACCTACACAGATGTAAAAATGATCTGGCTATGACAAAACAGAAATAGAAAATCTGCAAGTTTTACAACTATTAAAACAAATCTAAAAGAAATAAATTACCAAAAAATCCAGCTTTTGCCAATGAATTTTAAAAACTTTTCAGGAAGAAAGAAGACAGAATATAGAAAACATAAGAGGAAGGAATGCTTCACAATCATTTCATAATATAAGCTGAATGTAGTTTTAAACAAGGACCAAGTAATTGCAATAGAATTGGAGAAAATGTACCCTTTTATTATTCTTTATCTGTTTTCACCTTTATTTTCATTTGCTCATATTCTTCCTTTTTTCTATGTCTGTATGTCTGAGTTCATTTTTACTTTTGTCTGTTGTCCCTTTTTACACTGCAATATGACCTTTATTTTCTTATCTCTTGCTACATTGATAGCTGGAGGGTATTTTTTACCTTATTCTGAGACTTTTTCTTTCATATGTATTGTAAATAAAGTCTGTATTAAAATTGAAATATTTATTGACTAATTCCTTTGAGTGTGTGGCTAATTTCTTGAAATAGTCGCTTACTTTGTCACTAAGACAAAATAACTGACATTCATAATTTAGGAGAGGATACAGGTTTGTTTCAACTCCCACTTTTTAGAAGATTTAATCCATAGTTTGCTGGCTCCAAGAAAGAAAGGTCAGGATGGAAGGGTCTGGTAGAGAAAAGCTGCTCACATCATGGTGATGAGGAAGCAGAGAGTGAAGGGAAGAGGCTGGAAGAGAGAAATACCTTCCAGGTATTTGAGTCATTATTTGAATCATTACCAGTGTCATACAACCAGACCCCATATCCTCATAGCCAGTCAGTTACAGCGTGATCCTGTCACCTTCAACATGCATGAAGATTTATGGGGAATTTTGAGATTTAACCATAACACCATGTATATAGTCACTGTTTTATGATAGTTGTTATTTAAGTGAATTTCCTTCTTTCTTTAATTATTTTATATATTTTTAAACTCAAACCTTTTCTTTATTCCTAAACCTCAAAGAGGTTTGTTTCTCAAGAACTTTTCTGTAAATGGGAATATTCTGGAAAGAGTGTGGAGAATTCTCTGAGATAGGTAGGTGACCTCCAGGAATAAAAATGTCTGTCCCTGGCTGCATCTCTGCAGTGTGTGTGTGGGTGTGTTTGTGTGTGTTTAAATGCATGTTGATTTTAGCCTTTACTATCTGTTGATGACCTTTTATATTGCTCTCTTTTACTGCTCCTCTGTACTCATCCATAAAGCAGGTCCATTCACTCTGATCTATTTGTTCAAACAGGCAACATTTACTTTTGATTCTCAGGGTATATAATTTGCTTTGAAGAATACAGCACGCTCCCAATATTTTATTATTTCTGAAATATAAAAGATGCACTCATATCATCTCTCCTTTTGAAGAATATTTTTATTTGACTTGCATTTTTCTTCAAATTAAAGTTTGATTTACATTGGTCTAAGTTGGAATAACTATTTCAAGTTACCTTCATATTCAGTACATACCTCATAGAAACTCATGTCTATAGAAAATTATCTTAAACAAATTACATGACATTGAGTTGGATCTTGCAATCTCATTAATTAGACAATGTTTTGCCATACACTAAGAATGTGGAATTGACCTTTTCCACATAAAAGGTATTCTATAAATTTTTGACCTGAAAAAATGAGTAAGACACTATTCAATTTTTCATGTTGCTCACAATTTAGAAAAAAGAACACATATACATCTATTCACAATACATGTCACAGTCTGATAAGCTCTAAAGTAATTATCAATTAAGACATAATGTGACTTGGTAAAATTAAAAGATGACTGTTGAAACTATTTTATTTTTTTCTAAGTTATGAAATTGTGACCACTTACCATTAATATTCTTTTCAAATTCTCTTCATTAGATCTTAAAATCTTTCATTTAGATTTGCAGTTTTCTGGAATGATGTTCTGTTTTATCACTTGAAAAATATAAAATATTCGTTAAACATCATTTTTCATGCTAAACTGAAGTTGTGAAATTGAAATATGACAACAATGAAAATTATGCCAGACACAGATCTTTTTCCTAATGTATATTTTTTAAAAGTATTTCTTAATTCCATGTTTTACTTTAGAGTCCTTGTGAGCAAATATGTAAGCATGAATTTTGTTTACAATCTTATATACTGGTTTTATTGTCAAAAACAGCTTTCTCTGAAAGACAGGTATAAATCTTAAAGTATAAATCCATAAATCCTTTCTGCCATCAACTAGCAATGCTCTATTTCTCACATAGTTTCATATTTTGAAAAATTTTATAGACACCTTAGAAGATATAATTTATTGTTTTTCAACTGACCACATCAAGAAATTATGCACTAGATTTCCAAGATAGTCTATCGTGTGCATTTTATGTTAAATACTACAGGTGACTATAAATGTATTATTCTAGAAAAGAAGTAACCCATTTTAAATATCTTTATGCCAAAAAATGTACTTAACATAGAGAATGACAAAGTTGATTTAATAAATTCAGTTACCACGGTTGAATAATTCACATTTCCAAAAAATTTCTAATTAGTAATAATGATATAAAAGTACTAAACATTTCTTAAATACTCTACTAAATGTTGAGGATAGATTAGAGAATAAAATTTTCTGTGTCTCAAAATTTAGAAAACAGACAATAAAATATTGCATTTTAATCATTTGTTGTCAATTGTTTAAAATATAAATTACTTTTAATCTGATACCAGAATATTAAAGTGGATTGAATGAAAAAAGAATTGAGGATAAGATAGAATAAGATTTTTAGACACAAAACATAAGACATGGAAATTCTTGAAAACTGGATGAGAATATTAATTTCAAGGATCAAAAGATATTTTAAAAGGATTCATTGTAGAGGAAATGGATGTAAGCAAAATACGTTATATACATTGAATATCTCCCCAAAAATGTGAAAGTATAGAAGCGGGCAAGATGAAGGAGGTGATGGAGGAAGGTAAAAATCATCAAAATGTGTTATGTTTATATAAGAATCTTTCAAAATAAAATCCATTAAAAAGTGAAAAACATATCAAAATAAAAAATGAGTGAAAAACAAAATATTTAATTAAGCTACATAGAAGACAATTGTCACAAAATGTATTAATATAAAAAAGTCTAAGAACATATCATGTAAGGCATATATTAATGATTTGAGGCTCTGTTTGAAGGATTTTAACTATGGAGTGAAACACTCTCCTGTTCATCATCTCAAACTTTAGTCACTGAATGGATTAAAATTAGTAGATAGTCTGGAAATCGTGGAAGTAAATATACTATGTCCAAGAGAAATAAACATGTAATAGATCAGTATAAATTTAGGAAAAGGAATACTTTGAAATAACTTTACTAATTTCTGCTCTTATTATCTTGGAAAAATTACCAGTATTCAAAGAATTGAGTCATAATCAGAAGTAAATATCATTTTGGTAGAAAAAGATTTTAGATTTTTCTGTACATTGCTCTTCTGAGACACAAACAGAATACTCAACCAGAGATTCTTGAAATACAGTATTTCCCCAATGATGGTAAAACTTTGGAATTAATAAGATCAAGAAGAAATATGGTCAGGAAGAGCATTCAAGCTGGAGATAATTAAACCAGAAGTGCAATGACAAGGTCTGTACATGTGAGATGACTTATCCAGAAAGAAATACAAATGTTTGGCAAATGTGTGAATGGAAAAATCTGACTTCAGAACAGTGTTAATTTGAGAATTTTTGACCCCTTCCTGAAAGATAGGCCCTGGAATCAGGAAATATAATCTGAAGATGAAGCCTTAAACTTGAACTCTTGTACCTTTTCTTAATATCATAATACAAAATGTTAGAAATTAAAATTTATCAGGATAAATATGTTAATCCCTGTTTCACTTAGGGTTCTGGACTGAAATTGTACCGCATTTCAGTGGAGAAAAGAGCATTGTAGCCAATTACAGCCTCTGTTATTAAAAACTGCTCTTCAAAAATCAGGTCATACTGAGACTTCCTAACAATTTTGTATTACAGTTGCCCATGACATAATAGAATGCAGTGTCTTACCTATCATATATAAGTTTTAAGGTATAATCTGTTTTAATTGACAGTAATCCAAACAATGTTTGCTGTTCCTATCATTTAGAATGGTGTAGTGGCCATTTCTCTACAGTCAAAAGTTTGAGTGGTTCAGATTTTTAATGCCCTTGAGTACAAGACAGGTCCATCCACTTTCCTACAAATGACTCAAATGTATCTTTTTTGTGGCTGATACCATGGGACTACATTTCATGAACTTAACTCTTTCTACAATTCTGGTTGCAAACTGAATTGGATGGGAACCAAATCAAATTTCCCCATAAGGCCAACATTGAACCTAGTCATTGAATTTGATTCAGTTCTTGTCCAAGTTCGTTTAGGTCCAGAGTTATGGAAAGAATTAAGTTTGTGAACCAAGGTACCACTGTATACATTTTCTTTATTCATCTATTTATGAGATATACACTGCTTCCTTAGTTTAGAAATTGGGAGTTGTGCAGCAAATATCACCATTTTAATGTTACCAGAATTCTAAGGTCACTTCCCATGATGAAAAAGAATGCAACTGCAAATTGGAGAAGGTAGGGTACAGGAAAATTTATTTAAAGAATATAAAGGCAAGAATGAAAAGCTCTTCCTAGCTAGGAGGGTTTCTGAGTAGGATACCAGTGAGATCTCTTTGTCTGGGTTTTCTAAATTACTTAGAAGTGAGCTTGGGGCATTGTGTAAGCAGTAAAATCTCTACCGTATGGAAGACTACATATTGGGGTAGGGGTCTAATCCATGCAGTGTTCTCACAGTGTCTGTGCAGGACTCATGCACCCTTGAGCCAATGATCTGGCTGATCACGTTCTGGCAACATCAGACAGCAAAAAGATACGTGGTAGACATTTTTGTAAGATTGTTGCAGAGTTGTGACTCAGAAGACTCCACTTTGGGCTTCCTAACTCTGTCTGGGTGCTGTTATCCTTATTGTCTAATAGAATCCAAATTCCTGTCTCAATAATTCCTATTACACTAACTCTAATAGCTTCTTTCTGTACATTAAGTTTGGTGTAACAGGGTTTCTTAAGCTGCCCTTCATTTTCCTCGGATGTTTGGTTCTCATACATTTGGGCTCTGGTTTTAATATTCACCATCATCTGAATGTTTCATGGGTATTATACTTACTGTGTATTTTATAATTTATAATTATTGTATGAGTTTTCTCTCTAGCCACATCTTTCTTGAAACTTTCAAAAAATCTGGTGTACTTCAAAACTGTCATAAAATAGGTTTTTCTAATTTTCTAGTTCTTCAATATGATAGTGCCTAAAACTTTGGGAGGACACTACCACAACCTCAAAATCTAACTGCCGGATTAAGCTAAGTGACCAGACACAAAGATAAAACTATAAATGTGAATGTATAAATGGAAGGTTTTTATATGTATTCATTTCCTTTCAAACTCTTTCTTTTCCTAAGCCATTTCACTGGTAAAACTCGTGAGGAATTTAAGGGATGTTGGTCAGAATATAGTTCTGGTTGTTGCATCCACTTTAAAAATTTTTCTTATATAATGTGTGTGTGTGTGTGTGTGTGTATAGCTGATATTTAGTAAGAAAAATTTATATATATGTATATATAAAAGCCTGATATTATTATATTATATATGTGTGTGTACATATATATAATTGAAACAGAGAAGAAAATTTTGTAATAATTCTTTATTTTTTGGTTTTTTTACTCTTTCCATGGATAAATTAATTTTAGGTATAGGACACGAGTTCACAGAAAAAACCAGTGGATATGTCATAAATTTAATCTTCTAGCCAGGCATGGCAGCACATGCTTATGGTCTCAGCACTAGGGAGTCGGAGATGAGGTGTTTGCCTCGAGTTTGAAACTAACCCTGGGCGTATAGTGAATTCAAGGTGAAGCTGAACTACAAACCAAGATCCTGTCACACAAACATACACAAAGATTAAGCTTCTGGGAATAAAGTAAAAATTGTTTTAAAATCAACATGATTTGACATATATGTAATATGAATGTTAAGAGACTTTTTAGCACTGTTACTAAATAATATCTTCAAAGATTGCAGTAACAAAGAAGTGAGATGGACATGTGAGCTTTTTTCCAGTTAAAATTTGGCCTGAGTATGAAACTCAGAGACCAGTAAAGAATCCTCTGAAAAGAGGACACAGAATTTGTATCTTAATTACAGTCAAGGCCTAGGTAAGAAGAAAGTATATATCAAATTATCCCTGGGTACTATACTCCAGCAACATGGACAGGAATGGTGGTGTGGTGTGTATCGATGTCTGTAATGAGTTGGGAGAAAATTCATTATTCTAAGTTATGCTTAATGTCTTTTAGGCTTTTGAGAGGATACTAGAATATTCACAAATTACTAAACTAGCTGGCAATTTTATAGGATTTATTGTTAAACATGTTAAAGGTCCTAAAAATAGAACAGCCCATGTAAAGAAGGACATAGTTCTTTTCAGAAGATCCATAACTCCAAAAGATTAGAACAGTAATGAGTTTGTGCTTGAAAATAATTCATTTTAGTAATTTTAAATAAAAATCCAGACTTTACTTTAAATAACACTTTATAATTGGGCCAGGCAAAATGGACTTCATTTACAGTAAGGAAATAGTGGAGAATTTGGACTAAACAGACAGAAAGTGGGCTGTACCATTTTAATCACTGCTGCAATGAAATTTCTTATTACATTGTTTTGGGGGAAATAGAAATGAATCTTTTATCTTAATCACCCCTAAAACATTTTTGACATAGATCACATATTGTATTAGGTCACAAAATCTAGGGTAATTTCAAAAATTAAAAATTGAGTAGCTCTATTTATGAAATTAAAAAGAACTAAAACAAAAATTATCAAATATAAGAAATGCAAAGTCAAAAACTTTGTAAAATTTAAATGATTGCAAATATATCTTTATACATATTTCTTATATACATATGTGAAAGTATACATACAATGGGCAGGCCCAGATATATGATACCTGTATTTGTGGATGTACATCAATATATACTATACAAATTAATATATCTAAATATCTGAAATAAATATTTCTGAAAAATACAAACATACTTGATATTTCAGCTTACTGAAAAATAGTTATAAAAATGTGAAGTGAAACACATTTTTTAACTAAAGGTTCAGCTTTTAATATTTTTAAAGATTTTTGATGAATATATATTATTTTTACATATACAATATTCATTTTGTTGCAAATTCTAAAATTTCATTCTTTATAGTTCAATAATATTTATATATTATATATAATGCTTACTATAATATGGGCATGCTGTATATATTTGTTAGACTAATTTCATTTCCCTTGGATATATACTCAGAAGAACAGCTGCATCAGATGGTAGCTCTCACTAGGAAAGAATCATTATATTTCTTTAGAAAAAATTCATAATAATACTAATGGTAATAATGGTGAATTTCTCATTCACGAGAAAAACTGAGAAAGAGAATATCAAAAATGTATTGAAATAAAATGTGATACATATCATTGACTATATCTAGAACATCTCTTTACAAGAATACTAGATAATTTGTAAGGTAAGTGATGCTTCAGCTGTCTTCAGAGAAAATGACATCAGCACCAATTACAATGGTGGAGCTAACATAAGGGATCTTTATTTCTTCTGCCACTTGTTGCAAAATCCGAATGCAGCAATCATGTCTAAAAATGTTAAGAAAAATCATAAGAAAGAATCATAGATTCTCATTGTTGCAATGCTATTGATGCTGTTTGCAATGGTTAGAAATGCCCTTGCCAGCTTACTAACATCTGGAACTGTAGCAAACACTAATAACAGCAGCATGAAAAGGAATATGATCCTTTGATGAAATCATGGAGTCAGTAAATCAATCTAAAGGGGATCTATTCTCAGAAAATATATTATCTTGAGAGTCTAAACAAGTTTAAATAATTGTTTTTATTTTCTGTCAAGCATTCTAATTATTCAGTAAAAGAATTTAATTAAAAATGAGTAAAATTAACTGGAAAACAGAAAGGTGATGATTGTGTGCAACAGCCAGAGATATGTAATAAACAATACAAATAAACAACTAATTAGAACAACATAAAAAGAAAGTGATTATATTTAAATTTTCAAATTCAAAGTGCAAGGAAAATCAAATTCAGATATAGAAGAAATAAAATAAATTTCTCATTCATTTTGAATGGATGTGTAGGATAAAATATTAAACCCACACGAGGCAGTTTAGACTCTATTAAAGAACTATCTCTCAAAAATGAATACATGTATACATGTATGCATGTATTTTGAATAAAAATTTTTGAAAATTATCAAAGAATAGAAAATATTAATTTGAATTATAGCACAGAATATAAAGATATTTTTCTGATATTTATTTTAGAATAGCACAATGTCTCATTAGCAACTTTTGGAAGTATGATCAAGGTTTTTACATGAAAAAACACCTAAAAGAACAAAATATAGTCAAAAATGGCCTACCCATATTTTAAGAAAGATTAATATGGTATGAAGACACTATCTTTGCTGAAAACAAATACTATTCCCAGAAATAAAACCACATCACAAGGTTTCAAAAAAATTGCTTCTTACAGCCTAGACAATCAAAACAATTTTTAAGTGACCCTTGCTTATCTGCAGAATGAGAATTTTGCATTTAAAGCCCTGAAACTAATTATTGAGGATGTTCATCACAAAAATGACCTGAAAAACTTCCATGCTCTTTTGTCTATGCATATTTTATTTTCTAGGTATTAGGATATTTTAATATTTTGAGAATCATTTTTTGACTACAGAAAAGACTTCCTCTACTGGGGTTAGGAAATGCTTCCCAGATATCAAAGACCAAGGATATTATCTCCCTCTCATACATGACACACCAATATTATCCCTGCCCTGGCTCCAAAGTACCAGGCTGGCAGAAGTATGCCAGTACTCCAAAGACCCCTAGAATTATTCAGACTTGCCAGTCCTCAACTCTCTGTTCTGACCTATCTTGCCTTTCCCAAGAAAATGCTGGTAAGTTCTCTGGTCCGTGCATTCTTTGTGCTCCTGCCCTAGGTGGCAAGACATTATTTTTTCTTTTGGGAAATTTTAAGCAAAGCACAGTGTTAAAAATTTGGGGGTAGGATTAACCTCTCTGGAATTACTCAGTTGTGCTTCTATGAATTAAGACTGAGGAATAATTTTGTAAAGCATAACATGGATCTGAAATATGATAAAAATGTTCATCATCAAAAAATGTCAGACCATGATTGGAAAGTTATGTAAATGTCAAAACTACTGACGGCAAGTAGCTTCATCTTTTAGATATTAACTTTACTAAAACTGGCAACAATCAGATTCAGGAAACCTCTATTACTCAGGACCATCTTTTCCAAATCTGAAGACTGATGGAAATAATGACCTGTGAATTTTAGGCAGCAATTGGGAAGACATAAATAAGAGTTTCCAATCTGTTTGTCGGTCCATGATGTGTTTATTATGAAGTAAAAATTATCAAAGATGCATAGATTTGAACTGAGGAAACTCAAAAGAAGTTTAGGGTAAGAAATTAGGTTTAGTAATTCTTGAAACTATACTGAGAATTAGACAAATTCTGAATTAGAACTAGCTGATGCTGTTCGGTTCAGCAACACTTATACTAAATTAGAACCAGCTGATAGTTATGCAACCCTGGTCCAAGACGTTTTTAGAAGCCACACTGTAATAGTTTGATTTTTCCACACACACACACACACACAAACCAGTAAAAGGCTTAGACCTAAACATTGGCCTTGTTTGTGTCTTCAGCCTGGTAAGCATCCTATTATTAAAATGTCTTATTTGTCAAAAAAAAATTCACTTGAAATACAATATTCATCATATATAAAGGAACAAATGTCAAAATAACAATGAGTTAATATACAAGAGTAAAGAAAAATTATATTAGAATTATAAAATAAAATTTTAATTTATAAAATTTATAATTTATAAATTTATAAAATTAAAAATTATAATAGAAAACAAAATGGGGAGAATTATTCCGACTTAAGTACAAAGTATTTAACCTATAGAAGTTGTGCATCAAAATTCTTATCTGCTGGAGTTTTTGGAAAAAACAAAATAAAACAAAAACTCCATGCCAGGGCTCTGTCTAATACAGTAGAAATCTGGATAATTATTTTGTTACTAAAATATTATTGAATATTTGATATTGAATCAATTTATCTTGTATAAGTAATCTACCATACTACATAATTTTATAAACTTTAAATGCCAAGAATTTCTTTGTTTTGGTAATGATAATGCTTTATATGCCCTCTGTGAAGTTCATGCCTGCAATGCCAGCATTTGGGAGACTAAAGCAGAACTGTGATTCCAGGGCAGTTTAGGCTACGTGGAAAGAGTCACATTTCAAAAAGCAAAAAGAGAACCAAAAACTAAAAATAAAAAACCTCAAAAAACAAAAAAATCCATTGTATAGAAAATATATGATCAAATTTTTCATGTTTTAAAAAAATGTCATGTTGATTTTAATTGTCATGATACTTATGTTTAATAAGTATTCAAACACCCCTTAAACTGACGAATTGAATAATAAAGAATATAATAGTATAAAATAATCCACTGGGTGAAAGAAAAAGAGCTAAATGTTAGATCTAAATCCAACTATATCATTAATTACAGTGACCATTAATGGACTAAATTCACTAAGTAGAAAAAAAGAGGTTCTCAGAATGATTAAAATGGTACTATCTACACAACAGCTAAAAATTTAAAAATCTACAGTAGACATAAAGGTATAATATTGAAGTTAAATGAATAAAATAAACATATCATTTAGATTGTAAGCACAGTAGGGTCAGTGTGACTAAAAATACAATGAAACAAATTATGACCAAAATGGGATAATAACAAAATAATCAACCCCTCCAGAGTCATAATGCTTATAAATGTATATATGACTAACAACAATGCTCTACAATACTTGAAAATTTTAAGAAATTTTAGAGAAGTAATGAAAAAATTTTCAGGATCGATTAGAAAATTTAAGATTTTTTACTAATATTAGTAAAATAATCAGAGGGGAAATTTGGCTTTTGTGAGGAGTGGATTTCCAGTTTAAAATAGAAGAATTCTCATGAGCTCTAATGACTACTTTTCCTCACTTAAGGCTAAAATATTCATTAGTTTGACATTAGGCATAGAGTTAACCTTAATCTTACTATTTTAACAACATTAGTTTGAGAAAATATCACTTTCTCTTAACATCTGAGTTGCTTTCTCTTCTTGTAATTCAAGAGGTTGGGATTTTGTAAATCATTCCCCTAAATTCACTGAAATAAGTTTGAGGTAAAAATTAAATGCATTTGGCATAAAGGAGTCCTATTGGGCTGTTTAAGAAAGAAAGTGGCCATTATTTACAGAAAAATAAGAAATAGACATATAGAAATGATAATAGCACATATATAACACAACATCAAAAGTTGGTAAAGAGATTGGACATTGAAAATCAGCATTATAAAAACTGTTCTATATTCAATGGTGGTGGAAATATAAACTAGCAAAATTTCTAAACCATCGATAAATACTAAAACAAAACTTTTTCAACCATATTATAAATGATAAAACCACTAAAATAAAAAGCTTTGACAGAACTTCTATTTTTCTATACATATATCCAGTGTAGGTAAATAATAATTTAAATCATTTCCCACTGACAGAAGTCTTATTGGTTAATTATTTTATTCATCTGAAAGTCCATACAGTGTAAGGCAATCAATAAATCACTAGATTGTCAACAATTTTTTTTTTTTTTTGGAAAATGGAAAGGAATTACCTGTCTAATGGCATTTTGGTTTAATAAAAAAGAAAACTGTATGTTGTGCTTGAGCAGAAGTGAAGATTAATTATATAGAGAGAAGAAAAAATGATAGAAAATGTAGTTATCTGTGAGCCTGTTCCAGATGTAACAAAGTGATAATGAGCTCTGTTCACTGAACGTGTGCCTAACTACTAACTGAGTCCATGTCAAATTTGGAAGTACAGATAAAGATTTATGGAGTATATCTCTGTTTATTTTATTGAAATAATAAAAAATTACCAATTCAGTTTTTTGAAGTCTATAAAAATGACTAGTGTGTAGGAGGCTTTGTTCTGTAATCACATTTTTCATTTTCTTCTAGTTTAACTGAACTACTGACTTCCTGTTTTTAAACTCCAAACTACATAATTTGAAGGCTGTAAAATAATCCATCTTTTATTGTTAACTTTTTAATTCAGGTTATTATCAAACTTTATAGCAACATTTAATTCATTCATACTTTGGACATATAAAATGTTAAGAAAGTGGAAAGAATCTGAGGTACAGTTTTATCTAAATGATAAATGTTCAATAAAAATGTATAGATCCATTTAGAGTATCAGTTACAAAGATACATATTAATAATAGGAACTATTTTTATTTAAATGTTTCTATTTTTGAGGATTATTAACTCCAAACTAATATCTGAATTGTTTGTTGTACTCTAATATTTTGTTCTTTGCAAAAAAAAGCTTTTTACATGTAGTAATAATTTTTATGTATTTTTTTAGAATCCATAGCAACAATTTGATACTAGAAAGATATCAATAGATGCATACTTAGGCATTTTATTTTATTTTCCACAGCCATATCCAAGTGAAGGAAAGTTAAGGAAAATAACTCTGATCATTAACTGATATGCAAAAACACACGTGAAAATTTTTCCTTTTCAATGAAAAAATAAGAAACAAATATTAGAAGTTTCTGATATTTCAATCAATGAAGAAAAAGAATAGAGAACAAAGAATCTGAGGCTATTTCTCAATATTTGAGGATAATTTTTAAAAAATTGTTTCAACAATAAACACTAAGAAATTGATTTTAGATATAAGCTATCTCATGGCAAAAAAACCACATAAGACCTATTATAGCCTTTTTGTAGCACAACTTACTATGAACTCAGTTCATAGTAAAGGATCAAATTCTGTGAAATTAAGTAAACTAAAGTTCAAAGGTTTAGCTTCAAAATCCAATATATTGAGCCATGGAAGTTGGATAATATTTCACAAGAACACATTTTTTTATAGAGTGCTTTTCAGAATTTCAATCTTTTCTTTCCAAAAGTTTACTTTTTTGGTAGTCTATACCAGTGCATGCGCCCCACTTCATAAATCCATGGCACCAAGACTCAAAGAACACAGTTTTCCATTTACTATTTTAAAAGTTCTAAATGTCAGTTGTATGAATCTGAGGACATTATTTTTAAAAGGTAAAAGCAGAACATATTAATGGAGATTTACATAGTTTCTATATAATTAAATTGCAAAACTCTTTTGTCATGTATAATCCCTGTATGCATTTTTTTCTAAAGGAAAAGTTAACTTACATATGATTCCTACAAAAGGAGCCATAAAAAGTTTAATATGTTTCTTAATTAAGAATTTACCTAATGATTTTCTTTTAAATGCTTTTTATATTTTAATATTTAGAGTCCAGCATACATCATAGTGACTCTGAGAGATTGAATAAATATTTGTAGAGCAAATTATTGAATAAGAAAATGTAAATGTTTAGGAATGCAAAATCAATTCATGAGAATATTTACTGAATAGAAATTGAAGATAATTCAACTCAGCTGTGCCTGTAAAGAACTTGTAATTTTTTCTGACAATTCAAGTATTGGTATTGTTAAAAGATTTTTCTCTTACAAGATGGTACTTAATATAATTTTATTTTCATTACTTTCAAAAAAATTGACAAAAATATGTGTATCTCCAAGTTATGTATATTATTATTCTGGTATATAAATCCACACAAACTTCTTAACAAGGTGACAACTTTAAACATGATGTAAATTCTTAATAAATCTTTCATGGTAACATCTAAATTATTAGTAAATCATGTACTTAACTTTCATCATATTATCCACTGTGTGTTTATATTATAATTAGAAAGGTTATAAAGTAATCTCTATATTCAGTTATCCATTTGTACTCCCTGACACACCATATTTTGAGTGAGTTATTGGAGAATATTTGATTCATAGAAAACGGTGTCTGGAAAAGATTAATTAATTACTAATGATGTCTTTTGTACATCTAGGATTTTTAAATCTTTTCATCCATCACTATAGAGTAGTATTCTGATTCACAAAGTTAATTCATTCCATAATTCTGGAAAACATGGCCACTTTGATGTTTGTACAGGAAAGTTGGCCACCATAGTATTTGTCACCAAATTCAAAATTAGAAAACACAAACAAACAAACAAAATTTTGCCAAATGCCTTCGTTTGAGAACCAAATTGTTCACAAAGAAAAATATTCAGGAACTGAGGTGCCATTGTGTTCCTCTTTTCATTCCTAAAATAATACATAACAGGGCAGGCCTTTGTTGCCAAGCCCGACCCCCGCCATGTTTTGCCATAGGATGTTTTGTTCAAACAGTGAAAACTGTTTGAAATCCACGTGTTCCTGCCCAATATATCAAAATGTTCTGTTGGTGCAATGTAACTGCTTGTGGTGCATGATGTTTCTACCTAAGGTTTCAAGAATATTCTGCTAACTCTGCCCATTCATTTGAGGATGCTCACCCAGTGGGTGGGTAAAGACCCAACCCCCTACTCCACAGATCTCCATATAAGGCTGGTTGCTTTGCTTGTTTCAGGGCTCATACTTCAGAGTATGAATTCCTCTGAGTCCGCTGGCATCATAAAGAATTCCTCCTTCTCTCCAAGCTCCACTGAACTTTTTCTCCACCAGAGACCTTCAGATTGCCGTAATACTTGCTGTAACACAGAGCTGTAACACTTAACTGTTGCACTTTGCTGTAACAATATGACAATATTTTTATTATATAGATTAAATATTGTAGACACTGAAAATATCTATCTATGATGTTTATGTATGTATGTTTCCTTTTCAAATGTATTTATTTTGCTCTTATGACCCTACAAAGACAATTTCTCATATTTTACTTTGATGGTACTACACATTTTTAGTACAAAGCATTTAGATTGAAATGGAAAAAAACCAAGAACATTCATGATCATTAAGTACATTTGAGTGACAATTATTTTACTATGTAATATTAGTAATTTTATGCATCAAAATAAAAATTATGTAGTGTTTTATACAGTGATTTTGTACTTTGGGAATAACTAAGGATTCATTATTAATTATTTTGTTTTAAAATCAGGAAGTATGGGCTGTAAAATAGATATTAAATACATTGAGATTTCTTTTGAAGTGGCAATGTGCATTTTTTTTACATATTCTCTATTTGTGAAGGTGTGTATTTTTCTGTATTTGCAGTGTCTAACATAATGCAAAAATTAGAGATGTTTCTTTTGTAATCATGAACTTCAGATACCTTACTATTTAGAAAACAAAAAGATACATGATATTATAAAGTAATCAAATAACAGTCTTATTTGGGTGGTATGGAAAGTTTACGACCAACATAAATAAACTATATGGTATTTCCCATAGTATAATTCTTCTCTAGACATTTATGTTAAACTAATATACTTACAATTACTTAAACTCACAGAATATGATACATTTAAATTGAAGTAATCAAATTTTCATGCTCAATTTAAAGTATCTACTAGGCAGGCAGCACAATACGTCAAACTTTCATTTCTATAGAAAAATTGTAGGAACATTAAACATACACAAGTGCAGAAGCAGAGTAATACATATTTTCGTTTTTTGTCTTTTTATTGATTCAGTGGCAAAGGATATGTAAATGATGAAATTGGAATGTTTTAATCAAATGAAATTTACTCTAAAATACTTTATTATCAAAATATTTGATGGTCCATAATTATTTTGAATACAAAATGTAGAAGCAGCACACCATATGATTTTATGTATTTTCAGAGTATTTAAGGCTATTAATAATTTTCACGGCTAGTTAAATAACATTGATTTTGTCATTAATTGAATCACATCATCATCTTTATCAAAATGGTATTTCACCTGATAAGAAAATAAAGTTATATTATTACATTATTTAGTGTCACTTATCAAGGAAGTTTTAGTATTTGTTTTCAACTCCATTAAAGACAGGTGACAAATCAAGTATAATGAGAATGGAAATTTGGCCTGCAGGTTAATGTTTGTGGATGTCACTGTTGACCTCTTAAAAACAGTATCCATGGAGTTTTGAAAGCAACAGTTCCATGAATTGATTGACCAAAGACTGTTAAGAGAAATGATAGATGCAGTGAGTTTAGAGGACATTTGAAAATATTTTTTTCTGTAGGATGAGGTTATTGTTCATTGTTGAGAAAAGGCAGGATAAAAAATTGGGCCATCAAAAGGCCTAGATTGGGCATAACTTTGTTGCTGTTCTTTTGTTGTTGTTGTTTTCAATAACAGTGAAAAGTTATACTACAATGAAGAAAATGACACAGAGAGGAATTAGAAGTTGTCGAAGTGGAATGTTTGAGTTGCATATAGGTATTTTTTTAGTTGCCTTTCCATTACTATAGTAAATGACTGAAATAATCAACTCAGAAATGTTTATTGCAGCTGAAGGCATCACAGATTCCGGGTCATGACAGGTTGCCAGGTAGCATTGGGCTTGTTGTGAAGCAGCCCATCAGCAAAAGCACATGGTCCAGCTAAGCTGATCAGCTTGTGCTGGGAAGAGAGAGAGAAAGAGAAGGAGGGGAAAGGTTCCAACTATCCTTTTCAGGGGCATAACTGTAATGAAGTGAAACATCCTGCTTGGCCCCACTTTTGAATAGTGACTTGGTAAGCACCAGGCTTTTAGCTTGGGGGCCTTTGGGCTTTGGGAGATGTTTAAAATTCAAATAATAGCAGGGAAGTAATTTTTTTAAAAAATGATAGTACAGACTTTTATAGAAATATACACGATTTACAAAACTGTAACAACACATAAAAGTCAATATGGACTCAGTTTCAGTGGGTAGATGAACTGGATGAAACTTATAGGATTATTTTCTGGCTGATTAATTTCCAGTGAAGTAAAGAGTAAGGTAGAAGCTAGAATGTGAAACAACTTGATGGAGGTTAAAGGAAAGAACAGTCTCTTAAACATATCTATAAGAATGGAATAAAAGGAGAAGTACTATAGAAAATGGAAGTAAATTAGTAAAGGTTCCAGGGTAAATTCAGTGAAGTATTAAGAAACAATCAATTTAGTTACTATAAATTTTTAAATTAGCCACTACTATGGCTTTGTACTTTACTCCAGCCTTGCTTAGCAATGTAGAATGAGGCATAGTAGTCTTACATTGTATTTTGGTTTACACAAAATAATAAAATTAAGTCAAGGGAGAAAGGAAATTGACATAATATGCAAGGTTCTGTGACAGTTTTATATTTCAAGCATTTACATATTAAATATGGTGAATTGAAACCTTCAGACATGATATTCAGAGATTGGAGTGATTAGAATTGAAATTATAAATTGCTAAAATATAAATAGAAACATGAGAATAAGTAACTGAGATGGTGAAAAAGACAAAAGAATAGAATAAAGAAATGTCAAGGAATTGAGATGCCAAGATACTGGTAATATTATTTATGTGACTAAAATCAACTTACAAAATTAGGAATATTTTTAAGAGAGTGAGAGCAGATCCAGTGATAAAATATGCAACAGGAATATCTATATAAAAGTAACAAGCTGTTATATTTTCAAAAATATTGTTTTTATTAGTATAGAGTACTCAACTGTCTACCCACTGTGGTCCTGTACTATGATTTTAAAGTACTATCATATTTACAGTCTGGATGTAATTCTCCTGTGTTGATACAATGAGATAAAAAATGGGGAGGGGAGTTATTTTCATCATATTCTTTGGAACAATTGGGTCCTTTTTTCTAGTTCCTTGGGACTGAGGCATAGGTTTTACCTTAGAATGTTTGGTAACTATTCTTCCAGTGACATCTCAGATACACAGTTCCTTGACTGCATTTGATACATAAAAGTTAACAAGCAAACTAACACTATCATATGACAGTTAATAGTAAGGTCTCGCACAATCTCTATCTGATAAGGCTCATTTTTTTTCAAGGGCTGTCATTGGAAAACACTGGTTTCTCCTGAAGATTTTGCTGTTCATGCCTACAAAGCAGTTCTAGGATTAATCCCAATCCTTTGGATAAAGCTTTAGGAAAATAAAACAGAATAAAACAAATTCTAACTATTTTTATTTATTTCTTAAAATTTACAATTCCTTTCCAATCTATCTACCATTGTTTATTTTTCAGAATCCTTTGATAATTGCTTTTTTGTAATCTATCTAGAATTTTTAATCACAGTCTGTGAGAAAACTCATTTCAACTGGGTTTACATCATCTTTACTCATACAAAAATTGCAAGATTCTATCATTTAATCAATAAAAATAAGCTTGCATCATTAAAATAAAACAAAAATCCCCCAAATATTGACAGGGCCATCCAGTCTTCTTAGAAAAAATTTTGCTGATAACATGAAAATATATTATAAGTAAAAATTAGACTTCATTACCAGTATAATTTTCAGGTGTGATTATGAATATATGCTTTCAATGCAGAATGGTATCATAAATGATAAATGCAATGATCTCTGGCATTTTGGACAATCAAGATTTTATTTACACTAGTTTTTTTTTAATCATGTGCACGATTGGAATAATTTTTCCAGTTAAGTTTCATTAACAGTTAAATCCATATTTTCTTATTCTAACAGCAATATTTCATAGGATGAAAACCTAAATAAAAATAAAATTAAAGTATATCATAAACCTTTCCATAACAGAAACTATATAACACTCATAAGAAAAATATTTCAAGATATTGAATAAAATACTGGTTTGAATAGGAAAGAAATAAAATCATATCCTTTGTGTAATGCAATCTTATGTGTTGTACAAAACTTAATTTAACACATGATAACTTCATAATATATTTTTGAACTCTCCAATTTAAGTTACTCTCTGATTTAAGTTAAAACAGCCAACATTGAACATTAATCATTTAGTTTAAAACCATACCAAGATAATGTTCTGGGATTGTGTGTATACTTGTATGGTGAAAAGGGAATAATTTGATGATAAATAAAAATGCACAAATGCACAAGGCAAAGAGAAACAGTACAGTGACAAGAGTTCTGTACCATTCAATGTCATATTGCCTTGGCTATAGCATTCTATTAAAAGTCTTATAAATTATTGTCCGGTTTTACTTCAATGGTTCAAAATAAATTACTTGCACATCTCTTGTGGATTAAGTTATCTCTGTGCATACATATAAATCATGCAGAAAGAAACCAAATTACCCCCCAAATGCTCAAAGAACCATATTCTTCATTCATAATAACACACATTTCATCTACAGACATTTAATAGCATAGTGCAGTTAATATGTTTCAAAGATGACTCTATAACACTCAAGATTATTAACTACACCAAATTGGAACAGCAATTCAAGGCTGCTAGTTGCTTGTCAGAATAGTAGATCATTTTAATACAAGATGTACCTGATAAAATTCAGCTGCTCGCCACATATAAAAGAGATTTCCTCTGTCCCCACTCTACATATCCAACAGAAGAAAAATGTTAGGGGAACTTTATTTTAGATACTGTACTCAGCTCTAGAGTGTTTAAATTTGCCTTGACTCAAATACATTTTTTACCTAAGTAAATCTGCTCTTTCTAGTGCATGTTCCAACTTTAAAATCCGCAGTTACTTTTGAAAATGTCTTATAGGAAACTGTTTTTTTTTCCTATGCTATAAATTTGCACCATTGTTTACCAGAGCTGCCATAACTGAACTTAATAATCTCCCCAAAATTAAAGAGACAAATAAAAATGTTTTGATCATTTTAAGTTGCTCTAAATGTAGGGAAAATAAATCTGTTTAGATACATTTGAATGATTGAAAATTTAAAAGGAAGTTATGGAAGCTCATATTTAGCATTTATAGAATTGTTTAAAATAGAATCAGTACATATAATAAAAGATTAATGAAAATTAAAATATCAATATGATCTTGAGACTCCCTCCTCCAATTTTAAGCACAATGATAATGCAATGACTATAGAAAATTAAAAAATACAGGAAAAATATTTTTAGAAAAGTCCAAGTATCAGTTCCCTGCCTCAGTAATAACTTTTTGTTTCTGAATTATGACATTTTAGTTTAATAGGCAAGATTACTTAATAGAAACCTGCTAAAAATTCAATATACTATATAGTTTCTACTGAGATCAAATTGATAATTATCTTGTTCAGAAATAGATTTATTGAGCTTATTCTTCACACCTGAATGGATGTTGTGATTAGACATGGAGGGTCTGCAGTCTAAATTTAATGGTTTGTTTCTCATTCTTTGTTCTAATATTAGAACACAGGCAAATTTATCTTGGAAAAATATGATTGATAGGGTTAATAAGAGAACACAGATCATAAAGTAAAAAACTATTGTTTGACAAAGCAAGGAAAATGCTCTTTTTTTTTTTTCTTTTGGTACCAGGGATCGAACTTGGGACCCTGCACTTGCGAGGCAGGGGGCGGAACCACTGAGCTGAATGCCTGGCCCTAGAAAATGCAATTTGAAGTTTATCATTTTATCCTATACTTTCAATTATTCTCATATATGGAGCATTACATTAGAAATTGGATGACAAATATAAAAATCTAGTTATGTTAAAAAATGCAGATATTTATTTTATATGACCACTAATATAATGTATTTTATGTCCAAATTTTTCCTCCTATGGCATTAACTTCAAAATTTTTACAGTCCATACTATATGAATAAAGAAAACATGTATGAAATCCCTACAGACTAAAATATTGAGGATTATAAATTATAGGCAAAAATGTACAGAATTGTTCACACTGATTGTGTATTCCAAATAGTAAAGAGGTGAGAGTTGCAGAGATATAATCTTAATTCATTATTGAAGGTAGCAAAACATTTTTGAAAGTACAAATAAGATACAGAAAATATAATTACCATAATTATACAGTATTGTTTAATGAAATTTTATGATTATTAAATACTATATTCTATATAGATACTGTACAGTCTGAAAAATTTCCTATTTTATCCATTGTATAGTTTTTTCTATTTTAACCATAACATTTTATTATACAAATTTCCAAAATGTCACAACTATTTATGCTGGCCATATATGAGATTTATGAATATATTGTATGTTAAATCTGTTTATACCTTATCAGAAAATTTGTATCTTATATAAACTTTATCTCCCATTTCAAAAATGTGCCTTATCACATTTTAATAGTTCTGAAAGTTGCCATGTCTTAAATTGACATTAAAATAGATCCAACAGCCCATTAAAAAGAAGTTGTGAGAAGGGTGCGATATTGTCAAATTTGTAAGAGTAATCAACTCTAAACTGTAAACAATAATTGTGTGCATTTTATAGAGAAATTTTAAAATTTTATTGACAGTGATTCAGAGTAAGTCTGTATTTTGTTATCATTAGGTGTAGATAATTCTAAAAAAGTCAGTAAAATGTATTTCTCAATGGCAAAATGGATTGCTTCTACCAAATGCAATAAAAATATTTCTTTAAGGTCATACCTTTGCATACGGATACCATTCAAGTGGCATTTTAATTCTAATTTTTAACAAAACAATTTGAATATTAATGTAATTAAAACTAATGCAGAAATCTCAATAAGCAAAATAGAAGAAACAATCATAAAAGTTGTAAGAAATAAAAAGTAGCAATCCCTAGTGTTTGATAGAAGTGAATCAGTGAAATCTCTGAAAATGACAGCTAAGTTTAATACTTGAATTTTGACACATACAAAAAAGTGAGAGTTTGAAGATAAATCACTATTTTAATAATTTATACAAATACTTGTTATTATATATTATAATAGCTTTTTCTTTTTCCTTCTAAAATAAGAGAGAAAAACCTGTCATATATTCCTGAGTTTCTCCAATGGTTAAAATGGAAAGTTCTCTGATTGCTTAACATAATTAAAATAATAATTAAGGAAATTTTCAGTTTCAATATCTCAATTTCATGTAGTAAAACATACTAAAGAGACTATATCTGAGGGTTTTATAACCTTCTAGCTCTTGGATACCTTGGCACATCAAATTAATTGTGAAGCAAGTAATGTTATTGCTGAACATATTAATATATTTAATTGTCTTGTTGCTCAACCCATAGAAGTAAACCTCAGGAAAATCTATTGCACATCTTTTTACAGTGGCAGATGATGTAACATCCCTTATGAAGAAATAATGCTCGTATATTATTAAAAAGTTTACATATAACTTTCAAACATGATCAAGATTTCAAAAGTAAACATTGTTTCTCAAATGGATACAAATGATAAAAACTGTCATAAAAATGAATATTTAAGAATATTTTATGTATCTTCATAATATAGGAAAATTTAATCAAATGTTACATTTTCTCATACCTTAATCCACCAACTCCAAGACTCTAATTTGAACAATCACCCCCAAAATAAAGTAATTAGCAAAGCAACTAATCAATGGTAATTTGAGTTAAGAGTTTCATATCTTCGGTTCAAATATTGAAGTGCTATCTGCTATATAAAAAAGACATAAGTATTGATAAATATGTACATAGAAATACGTAGAACAAAATATAACTTCAAATTACTTTTGTAATGTATACAGTGTTCTGTATACCTCCAATACAACTTAGAAATTAAAATGCTTGAACAGAACCACTTTGCTCATAAATTTGTAGTAATTCTTAAATGAGTGAAAGAAACTGTATGAATCCTAGGTCAACCCAACATGGGAAAGAGACAGCGAGAAAATCCACACACTGAATTATATCTTGGAAGGTATAAAAGTCAGATTCTAGTACTCTGGCTTTATTTACCAACATATTGATGACGTCAATAATAGATCATGGACAGATATCCATTTTTTAAATTAACATTCTTAAACATTTTACAATATATTGCAGAAGTAGGAACTCATCAATATTAATGCACATTCAGATACTATTTTATTTTTTCTTGTCATGTGGAAAATGACCTTTTTTCATAAATTCTGTCATACATCTTAGAAGAAAAATTATATTGTAACATGTTATGCCACATTTGAATAAATGTTTACATTTTGTCAAGTTCTCACTCTAACCCAGCAATGTCTAAGAATATTAGTTTTCTTCCTATATCAGTGAAAATTAAGAGGACAATTGTAACATATTAGACAAATAATTCCTGTATTTTGATTAATAATTTCAATTTTCAGGCAGATTTTTCATCTTTTAAGTTATCTCACCACTTCAAATTTAAAAAATCTTTATATGTCAGTTTTGCACTTTCAAATAATAATATTGAATTTTTCTTTATTAATGTTATGAAATCTCTATATTAAGTCTTGTACCAGTTTTTATCCTTAATATATATTTAAATACTGATTATGTCTCATAATATTATCCCTTCTATTTACTTCTGTAATGAAAATATTTTTAAGTTTATTGGTTTCTGATATATTTGTTTCTTCTCTTATTTTTTCTTTGTATCACTCATGGAGTTATTCGATAACTGTCAATATTTGTCCTTTAATTTTTGAACCTTGATATTGAAATCTGATGATCTAGAGTACTGTGCTTTGAACATTTATATTTATTTTATTTTATTCTTTATTTACTTTTTAGTGACAGATGGTTAACATGTCTCTCAGGCTGCCACTCAAATCTTGAGTTGAAGAAGTCCTGACTTACTCTTGCTGCTGGGACTCTGGGCTCATGCCATCACCCGTAGCTTCTATTAATTCTTAGACAAATTCTCTCTCCCTCTCCCTCTCCTTCTCCCTCTCTCCTCCTTTTTTTTGGGGGGGGCGGTTTGTTTGAGACGGGGTCTCACTATGTAGTTCAGACTGGCCTTGAACTTACTGTGTAGCTCAAACTGACCTCAAACTCACAGAAATCCTCCTGCCTTGGCCTCGCGAGTGCTGGAATTATAGGTGTACACCACCATGCCCGGCCCTTTATATTACTTGAATCTATATTACATTATTTATTTTGCTTCTGTGATAATTTAATTATTAGAATTTAAATTACATTATTTCTCTCTAGAAAATTTTAATTTTATTTGTATTAGTTTTTCTGAAGATAAATATTCATCAAATTCTAGTTTTTTGGCATTAATAAAAAAGATTTTTTATAATTATATTCTTAGGTATTTGGCTAAATATAGTACATAAAATAGAACTATCTTGACTATTTTAATATTATTCTTCTAGACGTGACACATACTTTCAGCACTTTTTCAAAAAAAATAGTACCTATAAAAGATGCATTTCTACCTCCAGTTTTCCTGTGTTCAAAGAACCATGGGTGATCTTTAAAAATAGACAAGAAGGAGAATGACTAAAGCTGGAATAAGTTCATGAATAAGATATTACACAGGTTATAATAGAAAACAATACCAACACTTTGGAAAATTATTTCCACATAATAGAGAGTGCAATATGAACTAATTATCTTATTATTTACCTGTAAATTAGTCCTTCCTCAAATTTGTGTTTAAAATTTTGTTGTGTAGGAGGAATGTTTATAGTGCCTGTGGTTTTCTTCTATACAATTTAATGGTCCCTTTTGGCCAGCAAATTTTTTCTTGAAATTAATTAGCTCCCTTTTATGTTTTCATGATTTATAAAAATGTGGACATATAATTATTAAAATATAATAATGTCACTCTTTCTTTTTGTTAGAGTGGTGATTATATGTTTACTTGCTCATAAACATGACTTCGAAAATTATTGTAATATTTATTTCATTTATCAAGATATCTTATTATTTTTAAATCTCTGAAGCTCTTTTTATCTCAAATTACTCCAACTTATCCCTATGCCATACTCACCACTGGAACCTATCTCTATAAAATCATACAAGAAAAGACAAAGAAAAAACAAAAACAAAAAAATCCTACAAGAATATCAGTAATAAAGGAAATATTTAATAGATTAATTTTTAAGTATTAGTAATTATAAATATGTCATTTCATTTGGTCTGAAGGCAATTATAAACCAGGGGATATGTAATGAATAGGTTTTGAAGAATGACTATATCCTGTTACTAGGAAACAAATTATATTCTGATAGATGCAAAAAAGCACTTTTAAAATGTGGATTTCATAAAATATGTATAAACAGAAGCATTTACAGCAGGATTTCTACCTTAGTGTTCAGAAAAATTTGTTAGCCTGGCTCTTACATCAGATTCAGGCTTTGAAATATCAAATTTAATTTCTCACTATAAATCTTTATTTTGTGCCCTCTCAAGGTAATTTCTTATGTTAGTGTTCAGTTCCTCAATATATAAATATCTGAACTTATTGTTTTATGAAGTGAATGTATGAAGAAACACATTTTAACCTGAAAATTGGATTACTTCAGAAGTTTTTGATGTTTTAAAATTTAGATGTGTATAAACTGCTTGATAATCACAATTTATTAACTAGTTTCTAACTATTCATTGAATTTGACAAATCTCTCAGTTTAATTCAAGCATATTTTAGGACTCTCTTATGTTCAAATTATGGAGAAATTTGAACAACATATGAAACTGATCCATCCTGCATCTATAAAATATATATTTGCAAAATTCTTAGATCCATGTATTTCTATTTCTGAATTTTTAAAGAAAATTCCACACAATTTTGGAACACATATCCTTGCTTAGTTAGATAATTTATTTATAATAGTAATATTTTGTCTTCTCAGAATACAAAATGATGGATGAGAGTTGTGTCATTTAAAAAAATAACTAATACTATTCTGTCCAAGTTGTTCAATTAGATCTAGAGGGATGTGAGGCTCCAAGGTAGCCAATGGACTTAACCATTTACAATATTCCAGAGAAAGTGGGTTTCAGTTTTTAATAAAAGAGAAAGAAGAACTTATCAACTCAGTTAAATGTAAGTGAATGTACATAGTCCAGAAATAAACACTGCATGGTATGGAAAATTGGATGTATGAATGAACCAAAAGATAGGAGTATGTCTCTTAGGAAGATTTTGAAGTGTTGCTAGTCAGATGGAGTTATATTAAACTGGGATAGTATAGATAGAGTTCTTTGATTTTCAAAAATCAAAGAATCAAGATAAAATTCCTCTTTATTTTAAATTTCATTAATGTTAAGTAACGCTTTGAAATTTTGTAAACACCAAATATCAGGATATATTCCTTTCAGGACAATTTTTGACTTGAGAGTGACTTACAGATCATTACATGGAAAATCATATCTCCATAATTTTTAAAGGATCTGAATATAAGTACAAATATGTATAAAGAATCTCAGGATATTGTCATGTTTTGGGGGGTTTTTTGTTGGTTTTTTTGGTACCGGAGATCGAACTTGGGACCTTGCGCTTTCGAGGAAGGTGGAGGAACCACTGAGCTAAATCCCCGGCCCAGTCATATTTTAATGTACATTTTCTCCTATGAAAAAATAGAAAAATAAACTTCAACATTATAAAACTCAAAGCTGACATATACACTTTATTATAAATTCCTATAAGCTACATGAATTAAAATGTATGAAAATAAATATTTTTTTCAGAAGGAAACAAAATTTTCAGTGATCTATAGATTTAGAATCTATAATTGTGGTTTGGAAGAATGTAAAGAAAATATAAACTATTCCTTACTGCAAAAGGGTATTACTCGTATTATTCAGTACAGTAGTCATGATAAGTGAAAATTGCCTAATGATCTGTACTTGTGCTTATTGTTTTCCATGAAATAGGCCAACTATTTTGTGCACTTGACTTCATGGAAGTTTTACTTTAAATATATTAACAACAAATTTTTGGTCATGTAGCGCAGTGATTCCATGGGCTACATTTTGCAATATATAAAGTGTCACTTTGCTGTCAACCAATTTTAAATTTTATTTAAAATGTTTCTTTTACTCCACTGTTGCCTGTCATGCTGAGAGTTGGAAAAGGTAGAAACAGATCAAAGGACAAGACCCTGTTTACAGAATTGAGTTTTTAATATCCATGGTCCAACCCCCTGCTTAAACACTTCACTTTTTCCTCCCTATATAAACAATTTATTTTTTCTTTCCCTACAAAATAAAAACCATACATTTCCAATAGAGTCAAACCAAATCATCTTGAAAAGTTCTCCCCATGAAGCATTATCATAGACATCCTTTGTTTTTATCCCTCTCATGTAATTTTTAGAATTTTTTCACTTTAATATATGTGCTGCCGAAGCAAGCACAGTTTTTCATTTTATTAATTCACTTTGGGAAAAAATAGCAGAGTTAATCTGACAAAATACAGATGTACAAAGTTCTGTAAAAGACTATTTGATAAAATTGTGTCATTATCAATTTTGTGCCATTGTCAGCAAGGCATTTATAGTTCTTGAACAAAAAGAGATATTTAGTTTTTTTTGGTTGGTTTTTTTTTTTTTTTTTTTTAGTACTGGGGATCGAACTCGGGTCCTAGCGCTTGCACAGCAGGCAACGAAACCACTGAGCTAAATGCCCGGCCTGATATTTAGTTTTTAAAAGGATTGTTAGCATAGCTGTTGACTAGTAACACATAATAACGTTAATAAGAAAAAATAAAGAATATTTACAAAGTAGTCTTCTAGTTGCAATATTGGACCACATTCTAATGTCTCTTGTTTGTATGCTACAATTTCTAATTCTATTGCTTTACTTATATGTTCTTACACATAAAAGACAACTGTACTGTACAGGATGTTAAGAGAAGACTTACTAATACCTATATTTCACAAATAGAAATTATTATAATTTTATATTTCTTCTTAACCTTTAAAAACACAGTAATAAATGATCATATTTTGATTGGACTATGTTATAAATTTCTGCAAAGAGAAAATTATTTCACTACTTTGAATTCATCAGTAACTAAATAAAGTAATTCACTTAGATTATATAAAATATTTTTCACTTTTCTTCCTTTTTCCATTTTATTGTTCTTACTATGAAAAAATATCTTTAATTTTAAAGAGAGAAATCAATCTTTCTTAAAGCACATACTGGAAATCTTAACAATATACAAAGTACTCTTTCATTTGCAAATAAATTATTCTTTAATTCTGAAATTTCTACTCAACATTTCCCTTTCTTTTTTCTTCTTCCAACAAATACATTGAGAATGTTATAATTAACTATATAATATTTCTTTAAGAGCTACTAATCAGTGTGGTAAGTTCAGAGGAAAAGAGATTTATTTGTATTACAAAATCTATGTCAATCTCATTTTCCTAGCCTTTTGGCTTGCACTCCTGTTATCCATTACTTTTTCTGTTTCTGTGTGTTTTGTATTATTTTATTGGTACTAATACCATGCATCTTTATAATGTATTGTAGTTTGCTTATTTTTAGTGAGTATTGCATATTTTCTGCCTTGGAATTAAATACATAGCAATGTAAACTTCATTCAGACAAAACCTTGGCTGCCTCACTAAGCTGTCTAATATATATTTTGTGATTTGTGCTCAATATTTACAGAATTTATAAAAAGCATTAGTTCCCTTCAAATCTTCATCAAGTAGATGCTTGATGGACCACCCCATAAAAGACGTGTCATGAACTGATGTCTGAACTTAGAAATGAACAATATTTAGGCTCAAACTTAAATTTCATCATATATTTTTAAATTAGTTGTACATTAAATGCCACATGCACTAATTAATCAATTACATACCAAAGTGAACTAAACAATACATCCAAAGTTTTATATTACTACTGAGACTACAAAATAAAACAACATTCTTATATTTATAGAATTTATAACAAATATATAAATCTTACTACAAATAAATCTAGAGACATAAAGGACTTATATGGAGTACTCTTATGAAGGAAAAGATGAATGCTCACATAGAGAGCAGGCAGACATTGAATGTCCCTCAGAGAAGAATGACTATGCAGAACGTAAATACGTAAGTTAACACTGTTGGTAGGGCCAAGTTTGCACTGTAATTGCCCACAGATCTTGCTAAGAAATTGTAATATTCTAAGGTCACAAGTAGAATAACAAGGAGACCTAGCATCTATTTATATTCCATCCTAGATAATTCTATTTAGCTCTTTTTCCAATATTCCAAAATAACTGAATTCTAAGTATTTTGCTTTCTCTTTAAACTCATGGCAACCTTCCTCAGTTTTACCAACAATAAAATGTAGAAATAGAAATAAATACAGCATTCAAAATATGTTACTTCCCCCAAAAAATGTTACTTCCAAAACTACAGAGAAGCTGAATGTATATTTTAATGATATATCAATAATATAATTAAAAATGAAAAAGTATGTTATAAAAGATGTTGCACATATATTGTTTTCCAGTATATTATTTTTCATGGGGAACTCCTACTAGGAATTATTCGCCCTTATTCTTCTAAATGTCATTATCCAAAAAATAATATTATTGGTTTATGCTTAACAAATTTCTTAATGTAGTAAATTAATAAACTGTCATTCTTATTACAACCACTTCTGAAAACTTTGAAATCAAGCAATTATCTTGGTCCATCAATTCCCTCTTATAAAACTTTTCATTTTCAAGTCACTATTAAAACTTCCAAATCTGTTTTCTGATTTTTTTTTGTACCTGGGATTGAATTCAGAACTTGCACTTGCAAGGCAGGGGCAGTGCCACTGAGCTAAATCCCCAGCCCTTTTTTCTGATCTTTCAATCATGAATGTTTATTTGTTAATGTAACTTGAATGAGATCTAAAAAAAAACAAGATTGTTACAATACATATTTTCCTATATCCTGAGATATTCTCAACTAAAATTGTCTTAGATTTTGTAGGAGGCCCAGTGAGATAGATTACTTTCTATGAGTCACTGGTTTTGTATTTTCTAATATTTATATCTCTCTATTCATACATCTATATTTCAAATTTATCAGTGGGAGCAAAGTGTGAAGAATGGAATACTTGTTTTTCATTCAAACTAATCCCAAAGAAATTTCCATTCATATTTTTCCAATATAAATTTTGTATTTCTCTATTGTCAACCATATAATGTTTTTATACATATATATCATACATATATATAATACATATATATATATCATACATATACCTTAGATATTTCTAATCTCTATTTTACTGAAAGAGGAGTACTGGAATGTAAGAGCTGGGTCTTTTCATCCAGACATTCAACGTTTGCTCCAATAAAATCAAGTAAATTTTGAACAAAGATTTTTTTAAACTTTCTATATTTAATATTTTTAGTCCTAGGTTTCTTGAGCAATAACTATCCACGTTTACTAGATATATCTCAATCTTAGTGCATGCTATGGCTTGTATCTAGATGCTCTCCTCAAATCCTCATGTTATCATAAGCGTGGCTCTTTGGAGGTAGCTGGATCATGTTTATGTAATACTGGGATTAAAGTTACTTGGTGTGAGGTTAGTCCACTGATTGGTTTAGCAAAATGGTTGCCAAGCAGATTTACTGAAGACAGAAGCCTTATTCTGGAAGTGGGTGGTACCAACCAATAGGCTTGTAGCCTTGATGGAATATAAAGGGAACAATGGAAATCAGCTGTTGATTCTTGCCTACCCTGCTATGGGCTGTTTCTCCTCTGCCATGCATTTCTGTCATGGTACCCTTCCTTGGAGCCATTCAGCTATGGACAGAAACTTCTACAAAATGTGAGCTAAAATAAATCTTTCCTCCTTTAACTTGTGGGTGTCAAGTATTTTGTCACAACAATGCAAAGAGTAACTAAAACAGTACATAAAAACTGCTTGTAGATATTTATGCACATTCTATTTTTTCATATATACATGCCAAGTTTTCTGTACATTTTGTGTAACATTGATTCTTCATTTTACTGAAATAAAGTCAAAGAGTTATGCTCAAATTCATATCAGTGGAGCTACTCAGATACTGACAAATAGAAATGAAGGGTCAGCTGATATGCAAAGCACCACTCACTGAACATATTTATGGAAATTGTTGAACATTAACATTTCTAGACTGTATAAATATGATTTTCAGAAAAAGCCTAAAGTTAAATGTGTCTATTAATTTAAATATTTTTGATATTAATACTATTAAACAAAAAAATTATGTTGAAAAAATCAGAAAGCAATATGTCTTTTGCAAATTAATTATACTCTGTTACTCTTCTTGGCTAACTCAATGAACTTAATTTTTTCATTGTGGTAGAACACATGCACTATAAAATTTACCATCTTAACCATTTTTTATGTGTGCAACATCAATATCTATATCCATCTGTCTGTCTTTCTATGTGTGTCTCCTTGTGTTAAAATTCATATGTTAAAATAACCATCAGATAGATCTATATATGTTTGCTTGCTTTATTTTGTTATTCCAGGGGAGTTTGAGTTTAAACAATAAAGGAACATGTTGTGATTTTGTGTTCATATTTCTGAGGCTTTCTATGTGATCCTGAGCAAGGTATTACATCTATTTGTCCCTTGCTTTCTCACCTATAAAAATGGATATGACGATACTGGAAGACCACAGTATTTGCTCTAAGAAATAGTTGAGCTAAACCTAATTGTTGCTTAGTAAACCAACAGCCAAATGGAAAATATTTAGTGCATATTTAGTTTACTATTTTTGTCTTCTTTTACCACATAAACTATTTCATAATGTTAATATTTGGCTTACCTGACACAAATTTTGATGGTTTTAACTGATATGTTTATTCAGAATTTTTTTGATACAAAAAATACAAAAAGATTTATTTTTCAAATTATATTTCAAAGAAAACAAATAAATTAATATATAGACAGTATTAGAAGCATTTTTTCAGTGCTAGTATATAATATTTTTCAAAATCTATTATCTCTTAGAAATTGTGACAGTTAAGCTTAATTGTCAACTTGATTGGCTTGGGAGTCACCTAGATGTCTAGTAGAGCTAACTTCTGTCTCTGTCTCTGTGGATTCTAGAAGCATGAATTTAAGATCCATATCTAATCCTCACCTCTTCTTTTCTGGAGTTGTTCTCTGGCTTTACTTCCTGTTCACAGTGAACTAAACAGGTTTGTTACACCATGCCCTCCATCCACAATGTTCCTACCTCGGGGCCAGGTGATGGTAAACTGAATTTTCGGAAACAGTGAGCTATATAAACTTCTTCTCTTTTAAGTTGTGCTTGTTAGGCAATTTGTTCCAGTATAAGGAAAGTTGTCAACACAGCAATACATATAAAATACATACATATTCTGTATTAAAAATATTAAGCATAATCTTCCTTCTGAGTAGTATGTTTACAAAATGTCATAACTAGCAAATTAAAGTTCTGTCGATGTGTAGTTATTTTATACTTTATTAAATGTTCAAAATGTTTTGTTTAAATGTAAAAAGCTGTATTTTTATTTATTTCTGCTTTTTTTGTTTAAAGAATAAAATTTAAGGCTGGGGATTTAGCTCAGTGATACCGCACCTGCCTTGCAAGGACAAGGTCCTAAGTTGGATCCCTGGTACCAAAAAAAAAAAAGTAAAAAATACAATGTTATTTGCACAAATATTTGAGCTCTAACTCAATTATTTTCCAGTTTAATATTTTATAATATTTTTATGTACCATATCAATAAATGGCAACTTCAGGGAGAATAGCTAAGAATTAGAATTTTCATTTATTTAATTGAAGCATTGATATCTTTACATTTTTCTTCTATCTAATCAATGTGTAAACAAAAATACTTTTTCTCACATTGTGCAAAGTGACCACAAGAATTGTACAACTGTACAAGTTGTAGACTTAACATGAAATGTTGAAATGGTGTCCCTGCAGGCCTAATTTTCTTTTTCACCCTCCTGTTACTGCCTGTATAATCTTTGCAAAGAACTTGTCAAAAGTATTCATAGAATACCACTAACAAAACACAATGAAGGAGGTGTAAATAAAGAGTAAATATTTCTAAACCCTTATCTTATCATCATTGCATAAGAACAACCATAAAAAAGGTCATTATTTTTTCTTAATTTAGATGATCATTAATTGGTGCAAGTATTGACATCAAATTTCAAAGTTTTCTTCTTTCCTATTTTAGATCCTTTTCACATAGTTTAACCTTATAAGGCAGATAATACTTAAAACTATTTTTGTTATAATAGAGAATAGAATTTGACATGGATATTAAGTTGAGACATGGCCACAGTATTGTTATGTGTGGGGCTTCCATATTAAAATGCCACTGATTGGATAAAAGAAACAATAGGCATTAATTTCCTCACAATTCTGGAGCCAAAAAGTTTCAGATCAAATTGTCAGTGGTATTGGTGTCTGCTAAGCTATCCCTCCTTGGCTACAAGATGACTCTTCTCCATGTTCATTCATATGGTCTCTCCTCTTTGCATGTCTTTGTGCATTTTTCTCACTTATTATATGAAGCTTTAATAAGTTTATCTTTTGTCTCCAAATATAGCCACAGTTTTAAAAAGTTCATAAGGATAACTAGATAACTCAATTGTTAGTTGGTGAACCCTTTTTTTTAAAAAAAAAAAAAACAAACCAAGAATACTGTGTCTGGAATACTTATCTTTGAATTATCTGTTGAAGAATGTGAATATTTATAAGAAATTCTCAATGTAAATAAAGTAATTTTTGAACAGTGAAATACCACATGCAATTAAACAATGACTAATTCCAAATCCTTTTACTTATAATAGGTTGGCAATAACTAATTTAAAATATAAAAGTAATTTTAATAAAATGTATTTAGAATGAGAATCACGATAAATGTTCCTATTGATCCATTCACCCATTATAATGCTTTGTATATGTACACAACTCAGTGCACATATTGATGTTATGCTTATCACTATTGTCTTCTACTGTTTTGCTGTAAGTAGTCTGATAGGAGTAATGAATAAGGACTGAAGAACTAGATTGCCTATGTTTGGACCACAGTCTACAACTTACTAGCTATGTGACCATGGTCATGGCCCCTCAACTTCTAAAGGCCTTGAATGCAATTGAGGAAATATAAATATCAATTTTACAGTATTTTATAAAGATAATCTTTCTGTGTTCTCATCACATTCTGCTCAACTATGAAGATTTCTTCACATTTAATTTAGCCATTTACTGCAAAATTTTTTTTCTGGATCTAAATACCACCTTCACCCTCAGTTAAGTGAAACTTCATCTATGCTCATACAGTTTCATTTACCTTCTATTGCATTTATCAAATTCAATTGCAATTACCATTAAATTGTTTGCTTCCCTATTCCTACAATCTGAGCTGTTGAAGAATACAAGAGCTGTGACTTTGTGGAATAGCTTCATCTCTCTAGATAATTTGCACTCTCTGTCACATGGTAAACAATCAATAAATATGTGTTAAATAATGTAATTACTTTTTAGAATACATTTTGACAGAATAACCTAGTAGCCTCAAGGAAATAATTTTCCAGAGTGGAATAGTGCATATTTATAAAGTATCTGAGTGGCAAGTTTTATGATTATATTTCTCTAAAACTGGAGATGTTCTTCACAAGCTATTTTATTACTCTGCCAAAGAAAAATTTCATGATCAGAGAGTATAAACCCATTATAGAATTTGGTTCACTAAGCATGACCTGAAGGTTAAAATTTGAATGAGTTCATTAATAAAACACAATTATGTTGTAAACAAAGGCAACTATAATTATTTGCTAGAGTTGTAGTTGTCATTTTTATTTCTACGTCTACGATCCTTATTTTTATTTTTCAAAAAATTGGGGAAAACCCAATGCATAAAGATTTAAAATGTCACAAGCCTTTTTTACTGATATTAGTAACTAGTATTGTAAAAAAGCAACAAAATAACATGTGATTGTATTACTTTTAAGTTATTTACTTTTTGCAGTACTGAAAGTCAAACATACATGCTAACCAACTGCTCTTCCCCTGAGCACAACTCTAGTCAAACATGATTTTACATAACTAGTTCATTAAACACAGCACCATGAACCAAAAGCCTGGTTTCTAGTCCTTAGCTTTTAAGCTGGTCAGTGCTGTTCATAATTGTATTAGGGTCTTTAAAAACATTTTAGCAGTAGAAATTATTTTTAATGACAATTTTTTATGAAATATGTTTTAGAGAAATTTTAAGTTAACATCAAAGCTTTAAAGCGTAACTTATAGAGTTGCTATGTATTCCCTGCCCCACAGAACATACAGTCTTGTCCACTGTCAAAATCTGTCTTCACAGGGGCCAGGGATTTAGCTCAGTGTCCCTGCACCTGCCTCACAAGCGCAAGATCCTGAATTTGATTCCCGGTACTGCAAAAAAAAAAAAAAATCTTTCTTCAGAGAAGTATATTTGTATATTTGATATAATCAAAAACTACACTGAAATATCTTTATTAACAACACATCATAGTTTACATTAGACTTCTTCATTAATGTCCTAACTTTTCTGATTTCTTGCAAATGTATGATAGCATGCATTTTATTATCATACAGAGAATTTCACTGTTGTAAAAATTCCCTGTATTCTGCTTCCTTAGTCCCCTCTCCTGTCAACCCCTGTCAACCACAGACCTGCCTTTACTTTTTCTTTTTTTATGTCTTTGTAGTTTCATCTTTTCCAGAATGTCTTATAGTTGAAATTATATAGTAGGTTGACTTTTTTTCAAAAAGGCTATTTCCACTTAGCAATATGTATTCAAGGCTCCCCCGTGTATTTTCATAGCTTGAGAGCTGATTTATTTTTAGTGTTGAATAGTATTCCACTTTCTTTATGGACCAAAGTTTAATTGTCACCTATGGAAAGATAATATAGTTGTCTCCAAGTTTTAGGAAAGTTTTATCATAGAAAAGTAGTGCTTCTGCTTCTAATTGTGCTAGTCATCAGATATTACCATCAGACTGCAATGATCTTGAAAACCTAGCTTAGAATATAAAACTTAGCTAAAATCTCACCACATAAACAAATTCTCCTATATTTAATAGTACTGGTGCAAACTTCTATTAGAAAAATATCACTCCTAATGGCTACAATTTAATTTCATATCTTTTCACAGTTCCTGTATTTGTTTTTTGTTATTATTGCTGTTGTTGTTGTTCCCCTCAGGAGGAGCAGATTGGAACTTTTTCCCCTCTATTTTAGAATCAAGAAAAACCTCAAAATTATGTCATTCTAAGAGGTAGATTTATTCTTCCAGTCAGATTGACCATTCAAGTGTTTGTCTTCCATAACTACTGAATTCTTTAATTGAAATCTCTATTTAATTATTGCAACTCTTTATTCAATTTTGATTAACTGCCAGGTATAATAAAGAAGGAAGATTGTGTTTTCACATTGAAAATTTTTCTATAATAAAATATATTACTATGTTCATTTATCTTATTTTTATTCTATACTTTTACTTGCTAAGATTTGTTCCTATCATAAGTTTGGTCTATTTCACTTAAGAGTTCAGTTGCATTTAGAATTTTCCACCACATTATGGGAGAAACCAAACATAGTTCAAGGAAATTTAATCATTTCAGAGATCTAACACACCATAGTTATGAAAAAGGTTCACAAAAGCACTTATTAAGCAGTTGTAAATTTTCAAAGGGTCTCCTTGGTTCAAAACTTTATAAATGTTCTTTCTTTTCAATATTATGCTTCTAATTTAAAATAAAAATAACTTTTCTTTCTTCATCCAACATATGATTACCTGCAATTATAGTGAATATAACATTTCTGTAGTGAGGTACATTGCAATTTAATTATAATTTAAATAAATATATTTGTTAAAATAATTTGTATTGATTCTGTTTTCTGTAGAAATGAGATTATTTTTATTGACACTAAAGAATGTTAAGCATTCAATTTCATGGCTTTAAATTACTGGTAAGATTTTTTTCCCTCTACAGCATGATAAAGATTTTACTCTACACAGTTTTTCTGAGATCAAAAGGACCAAAAATACAAACATATCTAAAATTTATAATAGTCTTTTTATAGAGAATTCATGTATTTGTAGAGAGCACCAAGAATAGTATCTTTTTCAGGTACACCCAATGTTGGAGTTCAGATATGATTTGTTATGACTGTTTTTTTCATTAATTTTATTGGTACATTTTAGGTATACAATATAATGAGATTCATCATTGGGAATTTGTACCTTGACATTATATATCTTGGTTCTTATTTTTTCCCCATTCCTCTGCCCTCCCTTCAACCCCTCCATTCCTCACTATTTACAAAGACTTTGTTTCCATTTTTTCTTTTTCTCATATTTATTCCTTTCCCTTCTTTTCTTTCCCCTGCCTCTACCACATCTCCTTCCCCTTTGGACCTGACTGGTTTTGAAATAGCATAAAATAATTTGAATCTTTTTATTTCAGTGGTACCAGGCTAGTAGATTTTAAATTTTTAAAATGAACTTGTTAATCAATAGTTGTACTTGTCAAAGGTGGAAATCTCAAAATTTAATAATTTTATTCAAGTTTCTGGAGGAAGAGAAGATGTATTTTAAGGTAGAAATGCAAGAGATTATTACAAATATAATACTAAAATAATTAATAATTTATTCCAGGTATTTTAGTTTTAGAATAATAATAATAAGCAAAAGGATATTCCACATTAGATGATGTGCTATATTTTTTGTTGTCTAACAAGAGATACAAATGATTCCTACCAGCAGAATATTTTTAATGGCTGAGATTCTAATTCATTTCTTTCTTTTTTTCTTTTTTTTTTTGCTCAAATTCTTTTATTGGTACATTTTAGATATACAATTCTTTTACATTTATCATTGGGTGCTTGTACCTGAACATGATGTATCTTGGTTCTTATTTTTTCCACGTATCCTGTGAACCCTTTACCCCCTCCACCCTTCACTATTTACATAGACTTTGTTTCCATTTCCTTCTTTTCCCTTAATTTTTCTTTTCCCTTCTTTCCTTTCCCCTTCCTCTCCCACTTCCCCTTCTCCTTTGGATCTTTTCTTCCTCTTTCAAATTATCAATTATTCGTTTTAATCCTTATTTATCCTTTCAGTTCTCACACTAGAGAAACTATTTGGTAATTACACATGTGTGTCCTATTTATTTCATTTAACAAAATGGCCTCAATATGCATAAATATCTCTACTTTCTCATTCTTTATGGCTGAGTAGTATTCTATTTTATTAGAAAAATCCACATCTTCTTTATCCAGTTTTCAGTTGATGGGCACTGGGGCTGTTACCAAGCTTTAGCTATTACACACTGTGCCACTATAAACTTGGTTGCTCATATATCTCTGTGGTATGATTCCTTTAATTCTTTAGGGAAGATGCCCAGAAGGGGAATAGCTAGGTCAAAAGGGACCTCTAGCCCTAGTACTTTGAGGTATCTCCATACTGATTTCCACAGTGGTTTCACCAGTCTGTACTCCCACCAAGAATGGAGAAGGGTTCCTTTCTCCCCACACCCCCCTCCGGCATTTGTTACTGGTTGATTTCTTGATAACAGCCATTCTTTCTGGGTGAGGTGGAATCTCAGGGTTGTTTGCATCTGCATCTCTCAAATGACCAGTGATGTTGAACATTTTTTCATATATTTATTTTCTGCTTTTACTTCATTGTCTGAGAAATATCCTTTTTTGGGGGGGATTAGGTGTTTACCTTGTTGTGGAATCAAAGTAACACTTCCTTCTGTGAATGAATTTGGAAGTACTGATTCCTTTCAAATTCCTTGATGAGTTTAAAGAGTAATGTTGATCATTCTTATTTAAATAACTTGTAGAATTCACCAGTGAAGCCATCAGGACCTGGACTTTTCTTTGTTGGTAAATATTTTGTTATATTTTCAATTTCATTCATTGTAATTGGGTTGTTTAGAATTTCTATATCTTCTTGATTTAACTTTGCAATATATGTATCTAGGAATCTGTCCATTTCTTCTGTGTTTTCCATTTTATTAGAGTACAGGATCTTGAAGTAGGTATTGATGATTCTCTGGATCTCTGGCGGGTCTGTTGTGGCCTTTTTCATTCTTAATCACATGGATTTCAGCCTTTTCTTTCCTTTTTTTTTTTTTTTTTTGGATAAGGTTGGCTAAAGGTTTATTAATTTTATTTATTCTTTCAAAAAACCAACTTTTTCATTCACTGATTTTTTATATCATTCTCTTAGTCTCCATTTCATTGATTTCTCCTCTGATCTTTAGAATTTCCTCTCTTGTACTAACTTTGGGTTGATATGCTCTTCTTTTTCTAGGAGCTTGAGGCTCTGCATTAGGCTATTTAACTGAGTTCTCTCTGTTTTCCTAATATGGGCATTCACTGCTATGAATTTCCCACATAGAACTGCTTTCATTGTGTCCCATAGATTCCTGTATGTTATACTGGCATTACCATTTACTTGTAGAAACTGTTTAATTTCTTCTTTATTTTTCTCTGTGACCCATTGGTTTTTCAGGAGGGTGTTATTCAATTTCCATTTGTTTGTGGGGGGTTTGAGGTTTCTTATGTTATTGATCTCCAATTCTATTTCACTGTGATCTGATCATATATAGGGGGCAACTTCAATTCTTTTACATTTACTTATACATGTCCTATAAGCATGACCCATGTGCAGCCGAAAAGAATGTTTACTCTGATTTTGAGGTGTGGAACACTCTGTAAACATTTTTAAGTCCATTTGTTCAATAGCTTGTTTCAGTTCTAGAATTTCATTGTTAATTTTTTGTCTAGATGATCTGTCTATTTGTGATATTGGGGTATTGAGGTCCCCCACTACAAGTGTATCACTGCTTATTTGGTTTTTCATGTCCATTAATATTTCTTTTGTATAGTTGGGGGCATTCATATATGGTGCATATATATTTATGATTGTCAACTCTTCCTCTTGGATTGTTCCCTTCACAAGGATGTAGAGACCATCTTTGACTCTCTTAATTAGTTTTGGTTTGAAGCCTACTTTGTCTGCAAATAAGATTGCTACACCTCCTTTTTATCTGGATTCCTGTCATGTGGAGAACTGTTTTCCATCCTTTTTCTTTCAGTCTATGAATTTCTTTTTTGAGTTAGGTCTGTTTCTTGTATGCAGCATATTGTTGGATTTTGCTTCTTAATCCATTCTGGCAGTCTACTTCTTTTGATTGGTAATTGAGGCCATTAACTTCGATTGTTATAATTGATAGATATTGACTCAACCTTGTCATGAAGTTTTACTGTTGTCAGCTCTTTTATTTCTTTTATTTCTTATTTTTCTCCCTTTCCCTTTAGTTTCTTACCTTGCCTGGTGGGTTCCCTCTCTTGGGCCTCATGGAGGTGTAACTTTCATTGTCTTTTTCTAGGATATTGTTTAGAATTGTTTGGAGTGCTGGTTTGGTGTTCATGAAATTTTTCAGGTGTTCTCTGTCATGGGAGTAATTTTCCCAATGATTTTTAAAGACAATTTTGTAGGATATAACAGTCTATGTTGGAAGTTATTTTCCTTTAGGGCTTGAAATACTGCACTCCAGGCTTTCCTTGACTTGAGGGTTTATGTTGAGAAGTCTGCTGTGATTCTGATGGGCTTTCCTTTGTAGGTGATTTGTTTCTTTTCTCTGACTGCTTGTAGAACTTTGTTCTTCTGTTGGATTTCTGAGATCTTGACTATTATATGTCTAGGTGGAGGGTTTTTTTGGATTATCTCTAGTTGGATTTCTATATGCCTCAATTATCTGTATGTCCAATTTTCTACCTCTGTCTGGGTAGTTTTCTACCATTTCTTCTGTGAACAGTATTTTTTATGTCAATTGTGCTTTTTCCTGTATTTTCATGGACTCCTATCAGTCTTATGTCGTTCTTCTTTGCATCATTTAGTAGCTGCTGGATTGATTTCTTGTGGTCCCTTACTATTTTTAAGAAATTCCTGTTTTCATGGTCATAAACTGCAATTCCCTCTTCTATATCTGATATTCTATCTTCACATTCCCTTAATCTTCTGTGCATACTTTCTATGGAGTATTTAATTTCCTTGATATCTGTTTGAATCCGTTTCTTGGATTCCATTTTTTTATGTTGGGTCATCATGGGTTCTATTTCTTTCTTATGCTTGGCATTCATGGCTTCCAGCATCTTTCTGAGCTCATTTGTTGTTTTTTCTGTTTCTGTTCTGGAGGCCCTAATAATGTCTTTCACTCTGCTCACCATCTCTGTAGTTAGCTGGGAGATTATTTCAGCTTTGAATTTTTCTAGAGCCTCATTCATCTGTTTTGTTACTTCCTGTGCTATCAGGTCAGGGTGTCCAGGTGGTTGACTATCAGACTTTTCCACCTCGGTCCCCCCGGAATTTGCCTTTTGTTGGGTCGAAGTCTGAGTTTGTGCCTTACTTAAATGCCTTCTTATTTTTGTTTTTGGTATTGTCCTTGGTTTAATTCCTGGGTTGATTCTACAAAGTTGCTTATTGTAAGTATCTTTGTTCTTTGTCATTAGAACACTTATGGAGTGATTGCTTCTCAGAGGTGTCTTCCAGATATAGCTGGTCTTTAGGTTTTGAGTCTCTAATGCTCTGAGGCTAATTCATTTTCAGTATACCTGGAAGGACCACTGATTAGATCAATCCCAACACCTTAGCCCAAGTGATACAATCAGCAACACAATAGGATCAAGTACATCTTAGAAAATGACAATTTGTGGTAGTTATTAATCTATCACCTTTAACAGTGTGGATTAAGTCAAAATCAAGACCCAATCCAACATATGTTTATACTGGATAAACTCTTCAATATAGCAACTTTACCCTTAGGGTTGGGGACTTAGAAGGAGTTGGGGATGGAACGATAGCTAGGTAGAAGGAGAGGGAAAGGTTAGCAGTGAGGCCAGAGGACACAGGTGAAAGAAAGAAAAATGAAGAAATATGAATTAGGGCCAGAACAGGAACAAAAAAGGAGATGAAGAACAATGTGGGGCAGCATGGGAGAGAGGGAGGGAGAGAGAGAGAGAGAGAAAAGAAGAAAGAAAAGAGAAAAATAAAAATTGGAAAAGAGTAGAAAAAATTAAAAATAAGAGCAAAAACATACTAATAATAATTTTGAAAATAACAAATAAAAAATAAAAATGAAGGACTTCCTTCAGGGTATGTCTCTGCTGTCACAGATAATGTGGGCAGTAGTGTGCAGATATAAGTCAATGAGTCTTAGCAAACCAATCGAAGACCTGTGAAATTCAGGCAGATTTCTGGCTGCAAGTCCCAAATTGAGCTCCCTGTCCTCCTGCAGGGTTGAACTCTGCAAGGCTCTACTGCAGGTTCCAGCTACCCTTCCCCTGAAGATAGTCCAGGTTCTGATGGGAGGTGATGATCCCTCCAATTTACCAAGTATGCTAGCCTGGTGCCTTTATTGCAGAGATTCTCTTCACTTTTCCAGTGGGCTTCAGTTTTCATCAAATAGCCTGAGAGAGGGCTTCTGTTGTTCACTTCTGCAGCTCAGGATAATGGCCTTTATGCCCCCCTGTGCCTCTGTAGTATGGAACAAGTTAATGGCATAGCCTGGCCAGAGGTGGATGGTGGGGATTAGCAGTTGCCCATGTTCCTAAGCTGCTTGGTGGTGAGTGTGCTGAGGGGTCCTCAGTTCTTACAGGATTCAGTTCATAATTGGCTGGCTTCAAGGCAGGGATGACAAACAAGCCTTGCAGAGGAGAAACACAAGGTAACAATGGCAACAAGGCTCTAATTCATTTCTTTATTCTCAAAAGTATTCTTGACTTTATAGAATATTTAATTTAAGTAAGCTTTAAATACATAGTATGTTGTTCATAAAATTTCTTTTTACGTACTTGACACATACTAAAGTTATTCAGACAGGTAACATTTTTTATATCTAATGATGAAAACCACTAGATTTACTAGTTCCAAAATGGTTTTAGTTTTCAAAATTTTTAGCAGGAAGAATTATAATTCAATTCATTTAAATTTAATAGCCAAGCAACCAATAGAGAAAACATCCTAAATTTAAAATGACAGGTTACACTTTTTCAGATTCTGAGGGGAAGACTATAACAAATTTGTGGAGAAATTTTCTGGTTGAATATTTTAAAATGTGACATGGAAAACTTAATAATGTTTTGAAATTTAGATCTTATTTCCATTTGAAAGAGAAAATTCTCATATTTAAGATAATTTAATACACTTATGATCAAGGCCACTTATTAGGATTTACTTTTTTGAGTAAAAAGTTGTATAAGTTTAGGTCTGATGCTTTATGCTAAGAAATTTAAAATGTGCTTTATGATGTTGAACCTATCACACTAGTGTGAACAAAGGAAATCCTTGTGTGATTTTCTTTTCATTTTTTTGTACTCCTATCACTAATTAGTGATTACTCTTCAGCCTTCCATTAAGCACCTATTTCCCCATTATGATATGGCCCTGACTAATATTTGTTTGAGGGCACCAGAAGACTAAACTAAATTGTAGTTTGGATTATAATATTTTAAAAGTAAAATGATATGTTATAAGCACCAATACAAGATGAATTTTATATATTAATAATTTTCAAATACAGTTTTCCTTCATGTAAACTAGAAACCATGTGAAAATGCCAATTTAAGGCTATTTTTGAACCAGTGAATAATAGTTGGACACAAGAATTTGCAATTTTAACAGGTAGGCAATCCCTAGTGTCCCTTAATTTGGCTAGAATAAAAGTAAATTAAATTAATTGTTAATTTTGGATAAATGCTTGACTTAGAAGTAAAATGCTTTACTCTACTCTGGACTAGGTGAATATACCAGCATTAATATGTTTCAGGGGAACTTGATGTACAGACAGTTGTGAGAGTTTGGTAATTTTCCATGAGATAGATGTTAGATTTAATCTTCTTCCTTAGCTCTCTGATGGCAGTTAGTACCTTACAGAAGTCTAATGTTATCTCTTCTTCTTTGAAAAACATGCCCCTGAGTCATACATATCTAAATGTACAGGGACTTTGAAATGAATCAAGAAAATTGAGCTGTAATCAGAGTTCTAAACCTTGTACAAGCCAGTCATTCATGGTCTTCAAATGTGAAAAAATTAGTAGAGCCATGAGGTGATGCCTGTACTGCTTAGAAAAAAGAATTTATCTCAGATGAAAAGTCATTAAGCCAAATTGTCCTTTATCCTTAAAATATATCACTATCTTTGTTATGGCTATTATCAAGATGTCCTTCCAGTGCATCATGTGCTCATAGGTGGAGCTTTCCAGAGGTGGCTGGATGTTGGGTGTGTGATACTTGGATTAAGGGTGCATGGTATTATATTAGTCTACTGATTGGTTTACCATAGTTCTAGTTGTGGATAATGAGAAGCCCTACTCTAGGTTTGGGTAGGATCAACCAATAGGGTTATAACCTGGATGAAATACAAATGGAAAGATGGAAGACAGGCTGCTGATTCTGTCTGCCTTGCTAAAATCAACCTTTCCCCATTTAACTAGCACGTGTTGGGTATTTTGTCCCAGAAATGAGGTAGTAGCTAAGACAATGTGCTTATTGCATTAATTCTTTTTAAGTTGTCAAATTTCTACTATCAACATTAGTAGAATCCTGTATCATTTAAGAAGCTAACGTTTTAATATTTTGTAGAATATTCCAAGAAATTGCAATATCTTTATTAATCTTTTTATAAAGAGTTAAAATGCATGTGTTTTAGGCAGTTTCCTAAAGTTGATGCATACTAAAAAATAATAAGGCCATAAATTATAAACAGGTGAAAGGTAGATAGATACCTTCTGAAAATGATCCTAGAAAACTACCACAAAATTTGCATCAAGATAAGAGCAGAGTTAAATTGTACACACACATACACACAGAGAAACACACAAACATACACACATAAAGTCACAAATACAAAAGTCAAAACTGAAAACCAATAGAGCCAGAGGCACATCATTCCATCCATAAGTTCTCACAGATCCTGGGGAACAGCTGTGAAACCCAGACTGGCTCAGCTGCAGGAAAATCCCATCCAGGGCTCTGTACTGACACCAGACACACCTGCACATCCACCCAAGCCAAAGTTCCACCCAGAAAAGAGGTGCACAGGCCCACAAGCTTCAGCCAGAGGCCTGCCATAACATTGGACACAGCAAAAGAGCCACCTGGAAAACAGCTACACATGCACACAAGCAATACCCAGAGGCTCACCCTGAAACCATTGATAAGTGCATGGAGACCCTAGCCAAAGCCTGTGCAGACAACAGTAACTGGGGTGCACAGCCCACAGCCAAAGGGCCTTCCAGACAAAGGCTACATAAGGGCCCCAGCAAGAGGCACATCTAGATACCATCCCAAGTGTGCAAGGGCTCCAGCCAGAAGACCACCCAGACAACATGTCAGCTCAGGGATCCAGAAGGCCACCACTCTGTACCCAGGAATTGCTGTACTGGTGAATAGTTAGGCTGTTCCATGGCTTGCTGAGAAATCAAGACCACTGGGTGAGCAAACTTTGCTTCAACAAAGGCACAGCAGGCTGCATCTGTTGAAATGAGAACACATGTAAATAAGTCTCAAAAAATCATATTTCCAGGTCATATGAGACAACCCCAAAGGGCAAAGAGATGCAACAATCTGGTACTCAAGATCCCAGTCTCCCTGAACTGGCAACAAAAGAGGATAAGGAAAAAATGAAATAAGAAATAATTTCTCAGATAGCAGCAAAGATTGTGCCCATAGTGCAAAACATGATTAAAAAATCTAGAGGGGACAAAATAGAAAAACATGGAGAAGTTCAGGAACGTGAAGGAATCCCAACATAGGAAACAAATGGAATGTATAAAACAGATGCAAACAGATTTCCAGGAGATTAAAAACTCCATTGAAAGTTATGCAGCAGAATGAGGCAATGCAATGATAGAATTTCAGATATAGAAGATATAATGGGAATTAGTCACCAGGAAAATAAAACTTTCTTAAAAATAGTAAGGGACTACAAGAAATCAATCCAGCAGCTGCTAGATAATGCAAAGAAGAATAACATCAGGCTGAATGGAATCAAAGAAGAAATAGGAGAGCATGCAGATGGCATAAAACCTGTTCACAGAAGTAATGGCAGAAAACTTCCCAAGCATGGTAAAATAACTTGACATACAGATAGGTGAGGCATATAGGATTCCAACTAGCCATAAAAAAACAATCTGCACTTAGGCATATAATAATTAAGATTCCAGAAACCCAACAGAAGAACAAAATTCTACAAGCAATTAGTGAAAAGAAACAAATCACATACAAAGGAAAGCCCATCAGAATCACAGCAGACTTCCCAATGGAAACTCTCAAGGTAAGAAGAGTATGGAGTGATGTATTTAAAGCACTAGAGGAAAACATGCTCTAACCCAGACTGATGTACCGTGCAAAACTATCTTTCAGTATTGAAGAAGAAATAAGATACTTTCATGACAAAGAGTACCTCAGGAACTTCATGAATACCAAACCAGCACTCCAAAAAATTTTAGAAAATATCCTAGGAAAAGACAATGAGGATCACATCCACAGGAAGCCCAGCAGAATGAATCCATTAAGATCAGCAAGAAAATAAACTAAAGAGGAGAATCCAATAAGAAGAAAAAGTCATGAAATGGATAAGTCAATACAAATCAGTTATAACCATCAATGTTAATGGTCTCATTTCACCAATTAAAAGACATAGACTAGAAGAATGGATCAAGAACCAAGATGCAACAATAAGCTGCACACAGGAAACACAATTAATTCAAAAAGAAATTCAAAGACTGAAAATTAAAGGGTGGAAAACAATACTCCATGCAACAGGAGCCCAAAGGAAAAGTAGGAGTAGCTATCCTCTTTGCAGACCAAGCGGATTTCAAATAAACACTGATTAAGAGATACAAAGAAGGACACTACATCCTTGTGAAGGGAACAATCCAAGAGGAAGAGATGACAATCATTAATATATATGCACTAACCACTAGTGCACCCAGCTATATGAAACAAATACCAATGGACATGAAAAATCATGTAAGCACTAATACAATAGTAGTGGGGGACCTCAATACCCCACTGTCACAAATAGATAGATCAACTAGACTAAAAATAAGTAATGAAATGCTAGAACTCAATCAAACTCTGGAACAAATGAACTTAACAGATGTTTACAGAGTGTTCCACCCCACAAAATCAGAATACATATTCTTTTCACCTGCAAACAGGTCATTCTCCAAAATAGACCACACACTCACTCATAGACCATGTTTAAGTAAGTGCAAAGGAATTAAAGTTATCCCCTGTATATTATCAGACCATAGTGCAATGAAATTGAACATCAAAAGTAAAAGAAACTACAAGAATTTCATAAACACATGGAAAGTGAACAACACACTTCTGAATAACCAATGGGTCACAGAGGAAATTAAAGAAGAAATCAGCGAGTTTCTACAATTAAATGACAATGACAATACAACATATTGGAATCTATGGGACACAACAAAAGCAATATTATGAGAGAAATTCATAGCAGTGAATACTCACATTAGGAAAACAGATTGAGCTCAATTATACAATGTGATGCTTAACCTCAAGGGCCTCAGGACAAACCCAAAGCTCATACAAGGGAGGAAATTATAAAGATCAGGGAAGAAATCAATGTAATGGAGACTAAGAGAATAATATAAATAATCAGTGAAGCCAAGAGTTGGTTCTTCCAATGAATAAAAATAAATTGACAAATCCTTAGCCAAACTCATCAAAAAAGGAAAGAAAAGCCCAAACCCATGCAATTAGGAATGAAAAGGATGAAATTACAATGGAGCCAGCAGTAATCCAGAGAATCATCAATACCTACTTTGAGAATCTATACACCGATAAAATGGAAAACAGAGAAGAAATGGACAGATTCCTAGATACATGTGAGTTATCAAAGTTGAATGAAGAAAACCTAAACATTTTAATGGTCCAATATCAATCAATGAAATTGAAAACATAATTAAAAACTTACTCATTAAGAAAAGCTCGGGTCCTGATGCCTTCACTGATGAATTCTAAAAGACATTTAGAGAGGAACTACTGCCACTACTATTTAAACCCTTCAATGAAATTAGAAGGGAAGCAATACTCCCAAATTCATTCCTGGAAGCAAGCATCGCCTTGATCCCCAAAGCAGAGAAAGACCTAACCTAAAAAGAGAACTATAGGCCAATCTCATCAATGAACATAGATGTAAAAATTCTCTCTTTTTTTTTTTTGATACCTGGGATTAAACTCAGAACATTGTGCTTGCAAGGTAGGCTGCAGAACCACTAAGCTAAATCTCTGGACCATTGCAAAAATTCTTAATAAGATACTAGCAAATAGAATGCAGAAGATTATCAAAAAGATCATACACCTTGACCAAGTGGGATTCATCCCAGGGATGCAGGGATGGTTCAACATATGCAAATCAATAAATGTAAGACTATATGATCATCTCAATAGATGCAAAAAAAAAAAAAAACATTTGACGAAATTCTACACACATTGATGGTAAAAAGTAAAAAGCCTACAAAAAATTAGAATAGATGGTCTCTACCTCAATCTGATAAAAGCTGCCTATGAAAAGCCAACAGGCAATATCATATGAAATGGTTGAAAACTGAAAACCCTCACGCTACAATCAGGAACAAGACAAGCATGTCCACTATCACCACTCCTGTTCAGTACACTCTTGGAAACACTAGCCACAGCAATTATAGAAGAGAAAGAAATCAAAAGAATAAAGATAGGAAATGAAGAAGTCGAATTGTCATTATTTGCAGATGTGATATTCTATGTAAAAGACTCCAAGAACTCCACCAAAAGTCTTCTAGACTTAATAACCAAATTCAGTAAAGTAGCTGGATAAAAGGTCAACACACAAAAATCAATAGCTTTCCTCTACACGAACAACAGACTCACTGAGATAGAAATAGGGCAAACAATTCCTTTCACAATAGTATCCAAAATACTGAAATACCTAGGAATCAACCTAACAAAAGAAATCAACCTCTTCTCTGAAAACTATAGCACTCTGAAAAGAGAGATTGAAGACAATATCAGAAAATGGAAAGACATCCCTTGTTCCTTGGTAGGAAGAACCAATATAGTGAAAATGGCCATACTTCCAAAACTACTACATAGATTTAATGCAATTCCAATTGAGATCCCAGCAGCATACTTCATAGACCTTGAGAAAACAATCCAAAAATTCATTTGGAGCAAGAAGAGACCCAGAATAGCAAAAGCAATTCTAGGCAACAGTTACATGGCAGGGGGTATCACAACCCCAAACTTGAAACTATACTACAAAGCTACTGTGATACAAACAGCGTGGTATTGGCAACAAAACAGACGTGATGACCAGGGAAACAGATTAGAAAATGCAGAAACAACCCCAGACACACTCAGGCCCCTTAAATCAGCTAGATAGGAGGATTGAGTTCAAGATGTGTACTTCATAATATTGTAATAGTAGTTAATTACAATGTGTTGTTTACTGGAAAATAGCTAAGAGAATATATTTTAAGTATTCTCCTTACAAAAATGATAATTACGTGAGGTAATATGTATATTAATTAGCTGGATATAGGTACCTACAATGTACATGTACCTAAAACATCATAGGTTACATAATAAATACATTAAAAAGAGTACCTAAATAATGAGAAATACAGATAAGAAAACATTCAAGGAAGGAAAGAGAAAACATAAAGAAAACAATGAAACAAAGATAGATATTTAAAAGAATCTTTAAAACCCTTATAGATCTTGACTCCATAGAAAAAGAAAAAAAACCAAAATATTACCAAAAGTGGGAATCAATAAGGACCTTGCAAAGACATCACTAATGACCTTACAAAAATCAAAAGAATTATAAATAATATTAATAAATTGCTTTAAAATTATGTAGTATAAACATGCAAATGAAGTCTTAATTTCCATATAATACATCTAAATATTATAAATGATAATCATTACATTTGTATTGACATTACATTTGCCTGATTAATTTTGTACAGCTTTGAGATAGATTTTTCTCTTTTGGCCATAATATTTGCATTAAACTATATTATATATACATATATACATACACATTCATTTATGATTTAAGTATATGTTAAGAATAAATATTCTTATTGACAATATGTTGTAACATTTTTCCTCAAAGTAATAAATGCCTTTTAAATACATCCCATAATTTTGGCCATATACATTTTCAATACTTGTTTTCATTCTACTATTTTTTGACTCTTTGCCTTTAAATTTTCTGTATTTCCTATAAGGTAACAAAATGCTTTCCTAGTTCACATTTAAAAATATATGCATAATCTTTATCCTTTTGTTTCTTAAACTCTTGTATTTAGTGCTTTCAACTATTTATTATTTTGGAAATATACAGATATATTTAGATTTTCAATATTTATTGCTTTCTTTTTGGTTTTCTTGCCTTCTTTGCTTTACCCACTTTTTTCATTCAGAGTGTAATTTCAAAATTGAGTTTTAGCCAATTTACCTCTTTCCCTAGTCTAACAAAACATTTAAACTAGTCCAATCATAAAATATACCTTGGTGGCAATACACATGGAAAGTATAAATTAATAATACTAGACACATTGAATATATGCACAAAGAATTTTCCATGTATTTCCTTTCCAAACTTATGTTCTGCTCATGATTACAGATAAAATAATTCGCAAGAGTTTTCATTAGAAAATTAATATACATGCATATAGATATATAGATATGCAAATTGATATATTTGTATTTACCATATCATCATTCTTACTTTTAAGACAAACTCATGTATAAATACAATTCACTATTAGAATAATTTTCATAACTTCTCTAATATAAACATAATCAAAGTTAATATGGATGTTAACAGTCTGCTATATATTGTTATGAGAAAGAATTTTTGGGTTCTGTATTTGGTGACTAATGTTAATAATTCATTTATTTTTAATTTGTACAGCTTTTCCCATTTGGCCTTGACATTTTTAGTTTCTAATTAGAAATTAATGTAAAGTGTGTGGGGAATTAATAAGTGCTTCCATGATGCTGATGAATACATATCTGCGAGGGGATGAGTTAATGTTATTCTAACCATACCATAGATGCATATAATCTGCATAATCCACTGGTTCCCCTAATAAAGGGACAGTATTTTTTGCTGTTGTTTCTTTAAAACAGTGTACTCATTTTGTCAAATTTACTTTGATTTCAAATTAAACACAATAGATAGACTTCAGAAATTAAATTTATAAGAATCTACTAATGTTCAAGGGTTTTATTTTGATGAATATAGTTCTAATATTTAGTACAAATACATTACAGTTTATAATATTTTTAAAGCAATATTTTTGACTAAAGTAGTCAGCATATCCTAAAATCTTTGGCTACCTTTTGAATATAATATTAATTTCCTATTTTAAAACAGAAGCAGAATCTTCTGTTTCATAATTAAGAAATATAAAAATTATTCATACTCACATAAATCTTCATATTTCAGAATAATTAAATTTGATAAGTAATCTAATATGTATTTGAGAAATAATTCAATGTTTTTATTTTCACTATATCCATTCAGAAATTCTTTAAACTAAAATAATTATTAATCTTAAGCAATTTTGCATTATTTAAGGTTACAAATAAGAGAAGTATATATTTATTACAATATTTATATTATCTTACTTATTTCTGAATGAAAGATGAGATTTTGATCTGCCATAAGATTTGGATTTTGGGGGGATGAGGTGGCACATATACCACCATTTAATACCAGCATTTAGGGAGGCTGAGGCAGGAGTATTCCAAGTTCAAGTGCAGCCTATGCAATTTAGCTAACTCTGTCTCAAAATTAAAAATAAGGGCCTGGGATTTAGCTCAGTGGTTTTGCCGCCTGCTGTGTAAGCACAAGGACCCGAGTTTGATCCCTGTTACAAAAAAATAAAAATAAATAAAATAAAATAAAATGGAAATGAGTGGAGATGCATCTAGTTACAAAAACCTTGGTTTCAATCCCTAAAACCAAAAGACTAATGTTTTGATTTGACATGATGTTTTACTCAACAAACTCTGCACTAGTCTTCAGAAAATAGGGTAGCCTTTCTTCAGGATTAAATTATTTTAGTTCAAATATTATCTTAGCAATCTTCCCTCACTAAAAAGATGAACTGTTCTTGGCCTAGCATGGTAGCACATGCCGGTAATCCCAGATACTCATAAGGCAGGAGAATCACAAGTTGGAAGCAAACCTGGACATCTTAAGGAGATATTCTCTCAAAATAAAATAAAAACTAAAATAAAAGTGCTGAGAATACAGCCTGAGGCTCACTGGGTTCAATTCACAGTGTCACACACAAACACATTATGTTAAATTTTTCTCATGTAAATTCAGAGATATCAAAGTATATATGTGTCTAAATTCTAGATCAGATTACATGTACAAAAATTCCATTTATATGTGTAACTATGTGGTGTATACATGTGCATATTTATATACATACACATATATATTATATATATACATTTCATATTAATTTGTAATTGGCTTTAGGGTTCAGATTATGTGTATGCATATGAACTGACTCAGAAGATTTAAAAATAGTCATTTAATAAATATTGGAGAGAATTTTATATGCTCTAAATGCCTTTTATGCCTGCAAAGAAGGAAGCGTTCACTGACAATTACACATCAAATGTAATAATAATTAATAATACCAATAACATAGTCCAGGAACTCTCTTTCTTGCTTCAATTTAGAGTGATGGAGAATACTGCAGTATTAAAAGTAGCAATTGACTCCCGTATCTAGTGAGCTTGTATATAAGATATGTGATTAAATCCTGTGATTTCTGTGCTTGCTCAGAACAAGATTATTGTATTTTCATAGTAAATGTCATGTTGTATGTACTTTTGGCATTTGGCACTTATTTTCATGTGTAATTCAAAGTATTTAAATTACTAAACATTGAAAAACACACCAAAAAATGCCATGAATACAGTGAAGCAACACAGGGAATTTTAGGAAAAATGTCACCTAAGAAAATATAGAGTATAATAAGAAAATATTGAGACCCAGAAATAAATAAAAACAGAAGAGAATTACAGGTTTAGCAACATAGTTCCTAATATTGCTCCTTGCATAATTATTTGGGCTTTTACTTTCAAAAGTATGCTGATTTTAAAGAGAAATTCTGAGATTCTCCTACATAGCCATTATCACCAGTTACTAAAGGAGAGGAGAACAAAACCCCTTGGCATTAGCATTTACTATATCTACTTTCCAATTATTTTGAAACATTTCAGAAATTTGGCTTAATTAGGGTCTTTCTCAAGCCTAAATTTCAAAAGTGTTCTTTTATAAAGCATTTATAGAGGGAGAATATAGAAGAAGAGACCGGAATGAAATACAAATAACCAGTGGAAATGACCTCTGTTTTTCATGCATGTTGGAGAAAGAAAAGTATCTTTTCACATAAAATGTAAACTTACCTGGAAAAGCAGAAATATGAAAAATGGCCATAATTGTTTTTAGAGGTTTTCCAAAAATGATTCAAACATTATTGGAAAGTATTCTATATTATGAGGAGAGTTTATTTAACATTGTTAAGGAAGACAAAAATTTGGACCCTGCACTTTCCTTCAGGGACTTAGTATAAATATTACCTGGTTAGAGGTGTGATTGATTGAAGAAGCAGATATAGAGGTTGGAAGCAAGATTGAATTAAAATCAAAAAGCAGGAGAATTTCAAGAGATCTTCAGTTTTCTAGAACCTCGGAAGAATGATAGAGTTAAGAAAATTTGGTGCAAAGTTTGGGTTGGCTGAGAATTCCTTTATCTTGTGACCTGAAGAAGGGATAAAAGAATGGGGCCAGATATATGAATTGTATCATTGTAACAGAGTGGATTGTGGCAGATAGCATATGCCACATATGGTATCTAACATAGCATATGTCACTGTGTCTAGAAAATTAAAGGCTAAGATTTCTGTTTTTATAAAAATGATATAACTTTAATAAGATGGTGGCAAAATTAGGAATAATTGTTCAAGAATATAAAGGGAATGGTCAATTACAAACAAGTAAAAAAATTGACAGTTGTCTTGGAAAGGCATTTTATGTTGGTTTTATGTAGCTACAGTAAATGTTAGCATACATTAGAACTGACTACTTTGAGGTAATTGTTTTTCTAAAGGCAAAATTGATTTTTCTCTTAAGTCAAAGAACCTCATGCCCATGGTATGATATTTGCAAAGTATTCATGTCATCTATATTAAAGTGCCAATAGTGACAAGCTCGTTAAAAAACTAATCAATTTTTTAGATGATTTATTTATTTTCAGTTGTTCTGAAATAGCTTTGTATTGTACTTTGTAGATTATTAATATAGTTCTTAACTCTTACATAAGAGAAAAAAATTAAATTTACTCTTAAAATATAATTTGCTTCTTATATTAGATCTATTAATTCAGTTTAAGCTGCATCTTTCTTTTTATAGCTTCTTGGTGTGAAAAGATTTTTCTTTTCCCATTGTCATTTTGTATCAGGAGGGAAGTTCATTAATTTAAGAGCAAATCCTTTCGTTCTGTCTATCTCATGCTCCACATCCAAAATCTCAACCTGTGGATTACAATAATTTTTCCATCCCTGAGAATGTGTTTTCTTGTAATACAGAAAGGAAATGAAAAAGAAATTTAAAATGTCCAGCTGCTTAAAAGCCAAAAAAACCCCCCAAAAACAAAAACAAAAAAACAGTTTGCTTTAGCTCAGTATGTATGTGCTGTTCTTCTGTAAAGATTAGGGCAATTAATTTTGGTCGTTTCCTTACCTGAAAAATCAATCAGGCTGTGATGATATCATCAGGTCCTTCAAAGGTTTCAAAGAAAACACAGTAAACAAGACTTAATTATTTCCCTCACAACACAGGGGGTGCACTCTAGGAACCTAAACTATAAGGTAGATTAATTTTCCTTTTTTTACTTTTCTTTTCCTGTAGGGCTTGCTATAGCAACAAAACTAAATTGTATGTGAGGCTATCTACAAACTTTTAAAGCAAACAGCTGCTGCATTGAAATTCCAGTATTTTGTATGAAAGAAAGAATAGTCAGCCAAAAAAAGTGTGAATGATTGGTTCCGCAGAAGACAGAGTTTAATATGAACTGAATAGATTTCTTCATTGCTTAAAAAGGAAAAAATCTTGTAAAAATTGTCTTTGTTTATATGAATCATGCAAGTAAGCCATTCCTACCATAGTGATGGACTTTCTCCTGTCTAATAGAACATATACAGTACAATTTTTTCTAAAAAGTTAATGAGATTTAGTACATAAAATTACTTGTGTAAGGGAATCTCTGTTTGTAAAAATCATATGCTAAGAAAGCCACTGAAATTATCCTTTTCACTATATGGGAGTTTCTATCCTTTATCTTTTTCATTGTTTTTTGTAATGAAGCTATATACATACAGTTGAAGGCCTGTCATACAGTTTATTTTTTGTGATTTTTTGTACATAAAAATAATAGTAATATGAAACAACAGAAATTCTGTAATGTGTTTGGAGAGGAAACATTAATGTTTTTTAATTGTCACTATATATTTACACAGTGTATGTATGGTATATAATATATAATATTTATGTACATATATGTATATATATTTCACATGGTGATGGGAGTTGAACTCAGACCTTATACCTGAGGCAAGTAATCTACCACTGAAGTATACTTCCAGTTCAAGTAATAGGCTTAATCTCTCTTATACATAGTACTCTTTAACATATCAAATATATAAACATTTATATTCATACAATTTAGAAGAATTCACTTTTAACAAACTGTCATCTTTATGAGTATCCATGCTTGGAAGGTTCACAACTAAAAAGTTTTAAAATCACTTATACATATTTGATGATATGGCTGTGGTCTTAATGAACAGATTTTTACTGAAAATAAAAGTGAAAAGAAAGATCCTATTAAATTTAAATATACAAGGATTATTTCATGTAGCATTTCATCAGTTATTCTTCAGATTATCAAATAATTGCCTTTTGTTTATTATAGAGAGCTCGACCAAGCTGTTTTTGCAATGTTCATATAGGAGAGCTGGTTAAATAATATGGCATTTGTCTAAATAAAAATATTACTACAGTTAAAAATCACATTGCCATTATTCGTCTTAAAGTACTCCTTCTTGTTTTAAAAAACTTAGCTTTACAAATTGAGATTTAAAACAAAACAAAACAAAAAGACCACATTGAATGCTACTGCAGTGTGGCATCCAGTGGAAAGGCAGGCTCTTAAAAACATTATGATGTGTCTTCATCCACCTCAAGCATTCTTCTCCCAAGTCAAAAAGACTGTGAAGAGTAAATCTTTTGAATCAATTGAGTACACAGAGGAATCCATGGCAGTACAATTAAAGACAAAAAAAGGACTTCCAAAACTCCTGAAGGTGGAAAAAATGAAGGATAAGTGTATTTGAGCTATTTTGAGGTTCAATAATGGTAATGTCAATCATTATTTAAATTAGATATTCACTCATATTTATTCTTTTCTATGTCCTTAGAACTTAGCTTTCTTTCTTTCTTTCTTTCTTTTCTCTTTCTTTCTTTCTCTTTCTCTTCTCTTCTCTCCTTCCTTCCTTCCCTCCCTCCCTCCCTCCCTCCCTCCTTCCTTCCTTCCTTCCTTCCTTCCTTCCTTCCTTCCTTCCTTCTTTCAACAACACTACTTTTGTATAGCATTCAGGGGATTCCCAGTAGCTAATGGTAGTGAATATAAATCCAGAACCCTTGTCATCCAGGTTTTCCACTTTTTGCCCCTGAATGTAGCCATAGTTTTAGGTAAGAACACCTCTCTCTGGTTGTATTTCAGGAAATACATGCCATCATCATCATTATTATTATTATCATTGACTGGAGAGAATAGTGGTCTCTTTTTTATATGAAAATAAAAAAATTATAACAAAATAAGAGAATAACAACTGTTAATATAATGTTTATCATTATCTTCAAAGTAGTTATTCAGAATACAAGACATAGACATAAACATTTTCTTACAAAAAAGAAACAATAGCACAAAACTTTCTTTTCAATGAACTAAGAGAAACTAATAGTATAAAAGAAATGAATTATCATGTACATTAAAACACTTTTTTAAAAAAGTGCATGTACCTGAGAACATGATTTTAACTGAAATAAATCAGACACAGAGGATAATTGTCTCTTATCCTTCAATCACTTTCCCATTCCTCAGAGATTAGTGGAGATAATGTTACCATTGTGAGTAAGGGTCAAGTATTAGTTAAAACTTACCTAATAGCAAATTACAGATGGAGGAGAGAAAAAAAGCCAGGAGGAGAAAGTGTTGAACCATTCAAAACAACATGGAAGCCTAAAAAGTGTTTTTTAATTTATCAGACATTAATTTTAGATATTTTAGGAACATGTAGCTTTTAAATGTACCAGCTTAAAATGGCTTAACATAGGTTTACATGTTAAAGCTAATTTTTTGGTTTAATCATTTAAAAAATCTTAGATCATTTATATACCATATATTTTATTTGTATAGCTGTACAACACTGACTTTCCATGACCACCATAGATGTTTAAAAGGTAGTTGGTTATTCATGAATGGAATTAAAAGGCAAATCAAACAGGTAGCATAAATTTGGATTTTGACAGCTTTTAAATTATGATGTAAGAAAATTATATCATTTCTTCATGTTAAATTATGTACAATAAAACTGACATTATTTTGGTAACTAATTTTATGAAATTTTCATTTGTGCATATTTGTATAAACACAATTGTAATTGAGATACACAACAATTTCTTCACCTCAAAGGTAAAGAAACACTTTCCCTCCTAATCTCTAGCAACCCTCAATTTCTATTATTACAGAGTTGTCTTCTTAAGAAAAAATCATAAAAATGGACCTGACAAAAAGAAAACTTTCAAGAGCAGCTACTGTCACTTATTTTTTAAATTCATTCAGGTTATGTGCATCAGTAGAACTTGCTCTTGACCAGTGCCTTGATGCATCTATACATAATTAGATATTTTATCTTTCTATTGTATAGATGCACCACACTTTGTTCACCATTTACCTTCTGAAGGACATTTGTGCTTGTTTCTTTTTCAATCTTATTTCTTATAAATATTTGCAAGCTTTTGAGTAAATACAAATTTTCACTTCTAGTAAGTGAGATTGCTGAGTTGTAGGGTATGTTGTAGGATAATTTTATTTAAAACATTACCAAAATATTTTCCACAGTGGCTACTGCATTTTCAGTGTGTGTAGTGATGGGGCTCAAACCCATGGCCTGACTTTTGCTAGGCAGGTGATCTACAGCTGAGCTGTATCCCCAGCATGGCTGCATAATTTTGCATTCCAGTGGGTTATGTGTGTGATCCCACTTCTTTTATTTCTTAAGTAGCACTTGATATTATCATGATATTATATTTAAGCCACTCTACTATCTGTGTAGTTGAAACATTATGAAATTACCTTTCTGAAGAAATTCATTTATTTCCCTTCCACACATTCTCATATCCCTTCCCCTTTTTGGGTCTTCTACATAGCACATATCATCAACTTTGATTAAAGATAAGTTCACGTCTGCCACCACCTTTTCCCTATTGGGTTGCTCATTGATCACTATTGATTTTTCAGTCTTCTTTTTTCATTCCTACATACAAATCCATTTTCTCTCTCTTCAACAGTAGTACGCTGCCTCAATGTAGGTTAAAATTTCAACTCTAAACTTGTAATTTAAAACTGTCTTCTAGCTTAATATCTCCACTTTTCAATGGAAAACAGAATCAATCAGCTTGTCTGCAATGACAAAATAATCCTGCTTAGTTTGGTTGCTATTGTGTCAAATCTGTAGATAATTTGGGAGAATATAAATTTTTAATCAGTAATCTCAGTCTCTTTTTATTCCTTTTTTTTGTACCAGGAATCGAACCCAGGACCTCCTCCTTGCAAGGCAGGGAATGGCAACAATGAGCTAAACCCCTATCCCAGTCTCTTTTTACTCTTATATTTATTTTAGTGTTTTGTTCTTAATGAATTTCAACTTTAGAATTTTTAACTTGTTAAGCTAGTGTGATCAATATTTTTTATTCTAGTCCAATTGATCAGTGCTAGTGTATAGAAATATGTTTGATGATGGTCTATTGAATTTTTCCCAGAAATTTAATGATCTCATTAGTTCTAAGAATTTCTTTTTATAGTTTCAGGTATTTTTTTAGCAAAATTTTTATGTATAGAGTTTTATTTCTACCTTTCCAATTGTATCTTTTATTTTTCTTTCTTATTTCTTTAGTTTGTGTTTTTAACATAATATTGAATAATATTGAAAAGAGAAATTAATTCATTTAATCAAAGTTGCCAAATACATATGCAGTTATATGTAGTATTCTTTAATTCTTTTAATATACATAGTAATATCCACACTTTCACTCTTGATATTAGTTATGTAAATATTTTTTACATTCATTCTTGCTAGACATTTATCAACTTTAATCAAAGTATAAGATTTTGTTACATTTACTTTTGTCTAAATTTAATTTTCTGATTTTCATTTCATTTATTTTCACATCTAGTTTTTATTGTTACCTTGCTTTTTATATCATTTCTTGGATTTCCTAAAATTGAACATAACATTTCTCACATAGGACCTTCGGTCTTTTCTACTATACTTACTTGCTGTATGTATTTTTTGTCAAGACTTTGATTTAGCAATGTTTTACAGGTTTGATGTGATGTGCTTTAACTTTCTTCCAATTGAGTGTATTCTGTAATTTGACTTGGAAGTCGTCCTCTATGAATTGTTAATTATTTGCAAGTAGATTATTTTAATGTAAGAGTTTGATTTTTTCCTGATTATTTGTGTCTCCCACCAGCATGGGATGTTCTCACATTGCCCCTTCCTTCTTTGCCAGTTATTTATTGTTGTATTCAACTGACACTGTGATATTAAAGATGAATTTTCTATTTACCTACATGTCAGTTTTGCTCTATTTAATTTTTAATCCTTGTTTTTCTACTTATTTTTTGATTTCCGTGTTTTCAGCATTATTTATTTTTATCTCATTATTTCAATGGTATTGTATATATTCTATTAGATATTTATATAGATATTGTATTTTCACTTCTAATATTTCCATTTCCTTTTGTATGTTTTCATTTGCTGAGATTTTTAAAAACTCTTTATTTTAAAAGTCTCCCATGATTCTTAGGGCAGTTCTTTCAAGGAATTATTTAAAAATATTTTCTGAGAAAATTCTAAGATTACTGACATTTGCCTCAAGATCATTTGCTGATTGTCATTTTTATTATCTGTGGAAATTTTCTTTCAGTTATCCCTTTGTAACATATCTTTAGTTTTAACATAGGCATTTTGACTATTACTCTCTGATGTACTGAATCTTATTTAATTTCTTTAGAATTGTGAATATTTTTGTTTTAGGAGAATATGGACATGGTTTATTTTGGCTGACATTTTTTATGTAGAGTTCTGTGGAGTTGATCTTAATGTTAGTCAATATTTTATAGTGCTGTTCTCATCTATTCCACATGTATACTAGTTGGAAGCCACTTTGAGAATTGAGCAGTGGTCTAATTTTGGCTTTGCATTTATAATTTGTGTTTTTCTAGGATAAGATTCACACATGCTCCCTTGGGGTGAATCAGTTTTTTCCAACTGGAGCTTTTTAAAGGAGAAGTAAGGGATTCTATTCATCTGTTCCTTAACCACATAGCTTTTCTTAATCAAACCTTTAACATACAACAAAGCACAAGAAGGCAGAGACAGAAAAGTCGTAAGAGAAATTGTTTAAATTTTTGGCAATTTAGACTTTTAATATAAAGAAATTTCCCCTCAACTCAAAGTTATATACTCTACAGCCCTGTCACTATTACCTTTGGCAGGAAAAAAAAAAAAAAAAAAAAAAAAAAAAAAAAACTTTTCTGGGTTGCTGGGTATTCTCTCTGACTGTGGTGATATCCAGTTCTAAGATCATGGATTTCCTTCAGGGCAGATTTGGGATTTCTGGGTCTATGGGGATGATCCCTTCTACTCAATGATACTTTCATTTTTGAGTTTCTTGATCTGCCTGTTTCAGACTCCTCCAATTTGTCCTCTATGTACTTTGTTTAGGTTTTATATCTACACTCAGTATAGATGGTACATGCACTGTGCTTATCTCATAATCAAGGTCTCTGACCTCAGAAATTTCTAGATTAATGTATGTTTACATCTCTAAATGGAGTAATCCGATATGGGATAATTGGGGGCAAGAATTAATCACAAGTAAGTCTTCACTATTCATATTCAAATGCACAGACCTATCCTGAATAATACAAAGCCCCAATGATAATTGAGTACTTTTTTGTAGGAGAATGTGGACTTAATGTGCATCTAAACAATGAGGCATGAGTTGGGTGGAACACACGCTGAATCAGCCCGCTGCAGACAGACAGGTTCTGAGTCACACAGAACATGCTGAATCGGCCCACTGAAGACAGGCAGGTCTATGTACGCCCTACCGAGGTCCTGAATCATCCAGAAGACACCGAATCACCCCTCTGCAGACAGACAGCCACCTGATTCCACACTATAAAGATGCAGAGGACACCAGACCACTAGATCAAGGTACTGAGTCCCATTGTTCCTGGCCCAGAGGGAGGGGCTTCTGAGCCACCATCCCACTGCTCCTGGTCCAGAGGAAGGGGCTACCCAGTCACCATCCCTCTGGCTGCTCCCAGCCCACAGGAAAGGGCTTTTGGTCACCATCCCTACCGCTGCTCCCGGTCCCTGTCCCACTCACCCAGCTCAGAGGAGATAATCTGTGCAGGTGCTAAGAGCACCCTGCCTCAGTTGAAATGAGAAAACATGCAAATAAGTGTCAAAACCAGACTTCCAGATCACTTACATCAGCCCCAAAGGGAAATGAGATGGAACACTCTGATACTCAACCACTTGAACCCACTGAACTGTCAACAAAAGAGGATCTGGAAAAAATGAAATCAGAAATAATTTCTCAGAGAACAGGAGAAATTGTGCCCCTAATGCAAGACATGATTAATAAATCTAGAGAGGAGCTCAGGAACATGATGGAATCCCAACATAAGAAACAAATGGAATCCATAAAACAGATGCAAATAGATTTCCAGGACATGAAAAACTCCATTGAAAGTCTACACAGCAGAATGAGCCAATGTGAGGACAGAATTTCAGATATAGAAGATAAGATTGCAATTAGTGACCAGGAAAAGAAAAATTGCCTCAAAATTATAAAGGAACATGAGAAATCAATCCAGCAGCTGCTAGATGATGCAAAGAAGAATAATATAAGACTGATTGGACTCAATGAAGAAACAGGAGACAGTGCAGATGACATAAAAAATCTCTTCACAGAAATAATGGCAGAAAACTTCCTAAGCAGGGGGAAAGAGCTTGACATACAGATAAGTGAGGCATATAGGACTCCAAATAGCCTTGATCAAAAATAATCTACACATAGGCATATAATTGTTAAGATTCCAGAAACAAAAACAGAAGAACAAAGTTCTCCAAGCAGTCAGAGAAAAGAAACAAATCACATACAAAGGAAAGCCCATCAGAATCACAGCAGACTTCTCAACACAAACCATCAAGGCAAGAAGAGCTTGGAGTGACATATTCCAAGCCCTAAAAGAAAACAGCTTCCAACCCAGAGTATGTACCTTGCAAAACTATCTTTCAAAATGGATGGAGAAATAAGATACTTTCATGACAAAGAGCACCTTAGGAACTTCGTGAATACCAAACCAGCACTCCAAACAATTTTACACAATATACTAGGAACAGACATTGAGGATCACAACCCCAGGAAGCAAAGCAGAATGAGCCCATCTGGCATGACAAGAAATTAAATGTAAAGGGGAAGAACCCAACAAAAAGAAAAAGTCATGACAATGACAAGTCGATATGTTTCAGTTATGACCATCAATGTTAATGGTCTCAATTCACCAATCAAAAGAAATAGACTGGAAGAATGGGTCAAGAAGCAAAATCCAACCATATGCTGCATACGAGAAACACAATTCAAAAGGAAACTCATAGACTGAAAGTTAAAGGGTGGAAAACAATATTGCATGCAACAGGAACCTGAAAAAAAGCAGGAGTAGCTATCTTCTTTGCAGATCAAGTAGATTTCAAACCAATGCTGATTAAGAGAGAGGAAAAAGGACACTACATCCTTGTAAAGGGAAGAATCCAAGAGAAAGAGATGACAATCATAAATATCTATGCACCAAACACTAGTGTGCCCAACTAAATAAAACAAATACTAACGGACATGAAAAGTCATATATGCACTAATACAATTGTAGTGGGGGACCTCAACACCCCACTGTCACAAATAGATAGATTAACTAGACTAAAAGTAAGTAATGAAATACTAGAACTCAATCAAACTCTTGAACAAATGAACTTAACAGATGTTCACAGAGTCTTCAACCCCACAAAATGAGAATACACATTCTTCTCAGCTGGACATGGGTTATTCACAAAAATAGACCACATACTCACACATAAAACATGTTTAAGTAAGTGCAAAGGAATTGAAGTTATCCCCTGTATATTATTAGACCAGAGTGGGATGAAATTGGAGATCCATAGCAAAAGAAACTAAAAAAATTTCATAAACATGTGGAAATTGAACAACACACTTCTGAATAACCAATAGGTCACAGAGGAAATTAAAGAAGAAAACAGACAGTTCCTTCAATGAAATGACAATGACAATACAACATATCGGAATCTATGGGACACAATGAAAGCAGACTTATGAGGAAAATTCATAGCAGTAATTATGCATATTAGGAAAGCAGGGCGAGCCCAATTAAACAACCTGATGCTGAACCTCAAGCTTCTAGAAAAAGAAGAGCAGGACAACCCCAAAGCTCATACAAGGGAGGAAATTATAAAGATCAGAGGAGAAATCAATGCAATGGAGACTAAGAGAATGATACAAAAAATCAATGAAGCCAAGAGTTGGTTCTTCGAAAGAATCAACAAAATCGACAAACCTTTAGCCAAACTTGTCAGAAAATGGAAAGAAAAGGCACAAATCCATGCAATTAGGAATGAAAAGTGTGAAATGACCACACACCCAGCAGAAATCCAGATGATCATCAATACCTACTTCCAGAAACTATATGCCAATAAGATGGACAACACAGAAGAAATGGACAGATTCCAAGATACATATGAATTACCAAAGTTGAACAAAGAAGAACTAAAAATTCTGAACAATCCAATATCAACTAATGAAATTGAAAATGTAATTAAAAACTTATCAACTAAGAAAAGCCCAGGCCCTGATGACTTCACTGCTGAATTCTAAAAGACATTTAGAGAGGAACTGCTGCCACTACTGTTTAAAGTCGTCAATGAAATTGAAAGGGAAGCAATACTCCCAAAAGCATTCCTGGAAGCAAGCATCACCTTGATCCCCAAAGCAGAGAAAGACCCAACTGAGAAAAGAGAACTATAAGCCAATCTCACTAATGAACATAGATGCAAAAATCCTTAATAAGGTACTGGCAAACAGAATGCAGAAGATCATCAAGAAGATCATACACCCTGATCAAGTGGGATTCATCCCATGGATGCAGGGATGGTTCAATATACGAAAATCAATTAATGTAATACACTATATCAACAGAGCCAAGGACAAAAACCATGTGATTATCTCCATAGATGCAGGAAAAGCATTTGACAAAATCCAACATGCATTTATGATAAAAACCCTACAAAAAATTGGAATAGATGGTCTCTACCTCAAACTGATAGAAGCCATCTATGAAAAACCAACAGCCCATATCATACTAAATGGTCAAAAACTGAAATCCTTCACACTAAAATCAGGAACAAGACAAGCATGTCCACTGTCACCACTCTTGTTCAATATAGTTCTGGAAACATTAGCCATGGCAATTAGACAAGAGAAAGAAATAAAAGGAATAAAGATAGGAAATGAAGAAGTCAAATTGTCATTATTTGCAGATGACATGATACTCTATATAGAAGACCCCAAGAACTCCACCAGAAGTCTTCTAGACTTAATAACCAAATTCAGACAAGTAGCTGGTTACAATGTCAACACACAAAAATCAATAGCTTTCCTCTACACCAATGACAGACTCACTGAGAGAGAAATAGGGCAAATAATTCCTTTCACAATAGCATCCAAAAATCTGAAATACCGAGGAATCATCCTTATGAAAGAAATCAAAGACCTCTTCTTTGAAAACTATGGCACTTTGAAAAGAGAGATTGAAGATTATATCAGAAAATGGACAGACATCCCCTGCTCCTGGGTAGGAAGGATTAATATAGTGAAAATGACCATACTTCCAAAACTGCTACATAGATTTAATGCAATTCCAATTGAGATCCCACCAGCATACTTCATAGACCTTGAGAAAACAATCCAAAAATTCATTTGGAGCAAGAAGAGACCCAGAATAGCAAAAGCAATTCTAGGAAACAGAGACATGGCAGAGGGTATCACAATCCCCAACCTGCAACTCTACTACAAAACTACTGTGATAAAAACTGCATGTTACTGGCAAAGAAACAGACCTGAGGACCAGTGGAACAGATTAGAAGATGCAAAAACAACAGCAGACACACTCAGCCATCTCATCTTTGACAAAGGAGCCAAACACCCTCACTGGAGGAAAGATAGCCTCTTTAATAAATGGTGCTGGAAAAATTGGGTTTCAACTTGCCAAAGATTAAAACTAGACCTGTATTTCTCACCATGCACTAAACTAAAATCAAAATGGATTAAAGGTCTAAATATTAAAATAGAAACTCTGAACCAGTTGGAACAGAGGTTAGGTAGAACCCTTGAAGACATTGGTGTAGGAAAAGATTTTATGAACAAAACCTCAGTTGCCTGTGAACTAGCACAAATAATCAACAAATGGGATCTCTTCTTATTAAAAAGCTTCTGCACAGCAAGAGAAACTACCAGCAGTGTGAAGAGACAACCCACAATGTGGGAAAGAAATCTTCACCTGCTTTTCCTCAGACAAAGGTCTACTATCTCGAATCTATAAAGAATTTAAAAAGATCAGACCTCCCAAATTTAAAGACCCAAACCAAAAATTGGCATCTGAAATGAACAGACATTTCTCAGACAACGAAGTAGAAATAGCAAATAAATACATGAAAAAATGTTCAACATCACTGGTCATTCGAGAGTTGCAAATGAACACAATGCTGAGATTCCACCTCACTCCAGAAAGAATGGCTGCTATCATGAAATCAACCAATAGCAAATGCTGGAGGTACTGTGGGGAAAGAGGAACCCTGCTCCACTGCTGGTGGGAGTGTAGACTGGTGCAAGCACTGTGGAAATCAGTATGGAGATACCTCAAAGAACTGGGACTGGAAGTCCCATTTGACCCCACTATTCCACTACTGGGGATCTTCCCCAAAGAATTAAAAGAATCATACCACAGTGATATATGTGCACCCATGTTCATAGCAGCACAGTTCGTAATACCTAAAACTTGGAAACAGCCCAAATGCCCATCAACTGGAGGCTGGATAAAGAAAATGTGTTGTTTTTTTTCTAAAATGGAGTACTACTCAGCCATAAAAAATGAGAAATTAGAGACATTTATAGCTAAGTGGATGCACATTGACATGATACTCTTAAGTGAAATAAATAGGACACACATGTGTAAATACCGAATAGCTTCTCTGATGTGAGAAACTGAAAGTGTAAATAAGGACTAAATGTATAATAGGTCATGTGAAATATGAAGAAAAGGGGAAAAGGGGAAGGAAGTGGGAGGGCTAGGGGAAAGGATAGAAGGGAATGGGATTAATATGAGAAAATGGAAAAATAGGAACAAAATCTTTGTAAATAGGGAATACTGGAGGGGTTGAAGGGAGGGCTGGCCAAGGGTGAAAAATAAGAACCAAGAGAGACTATGTAAAGGTGTAAATTTCCAATGATGCATGTCATTATATTGTATACCTAAAATGTATCAATGATTAGAACGAATTATCGATAATGTAAAATAGGAAGAAAAGGGCCAAAGGTGTAGGGGTAGTGGGAGGGGCAGGGCAAAGGAAAAAAGGGAAAGGAAAAAAATGATGAGAAATGGAAAAAATGGAAATAAAGTCTTTGTAAATAGGGAAGGGTGGAGGGCGTGAAGGGAGGGCTAGGAATGGGGAACAAATAAGGACCAAGATGCATTATATAAAGGTACAATTCCCAACGAGAAATGTAATTGTGTTGTATACCTACAATGTACCAATAAAATAATTTAATACAAAAAACAACAAAAAACAAAACACAATGAGGCATCCAGACCCACTCAGATTTGTCCTAGCAACATTAATTTAAAGTGTTTTGGAAATGAGTTTTTGAAAGTACCTATTTCTAATGCTGCATATATACATTATCTAAGGATACAATCTAAATGTAATTCTCTAAATAACTGTTAAACTTAACCTCAAGAAATTGATGGATAACATAACAGCCTAGGCCAAGAATTTAGGACAATAGAATGTGCTTATAGTGCTCAGTCTATAAGATATGTAGTAGTAGCAGCAGGACTAAAGGGTTTAGGATCCACTCTAAAATGTTTGAATATATAGAATTCTTCAATATAGAAATTTGAAACTTAAAATTGAAGAATATTAAGATACTACACTAATAATATGTTTTCCAAAAAAATGATAAGGAGTGTGTTTGTCATAATAAAATCATATCCCTAAGGCTGTAAGATACAAATATTAACTACATATCTAAAATTCTTCAGAGTAGTTATTATCTTATGACAAGTATGCACTATATTCACTTTGCTTCTATACTAAATGTCTGTATTGTGATATAAAATGAAGTATAATTTTCTAGAAGATAAAATCAATTTGACAGCAGTCTCAGTTTGTTTCACATGAAGTACTCTAATATGTAAAATATTTTCCAGCCAAGTAGATATTTCTTTTAACTTTTTCCATTTTAAGTCAACATCACTTAGGAGACATAAAAATCTGCCCCCAAGCTTAATCCATGGGTGTCTGCAAACTTTCAAGACATAGTTGATGAGACATTCACATTAATGCTTTTTGATGTTCATCATTTACACTTTTACAGTACAATGTGCAGCTAGAGTAAGCAAAGCACCAATTAATCTTTAGAGATAAAATGGATTTTTTTAAACCGAAAGGTCATACAATTTTTTATTCTGTAAAGTTTTTCATTATTTTTGGATTATGTAAGAAATCCTATTTCTAAATTTTAATTTGTTTTATAAAGTTTGAGAGAATGTGTATTTGATTTAGGAAAACTGTGATGACTTTAGGTATTTCAAACTGCCAGGACTATAATATAAGGAATTAGAGTCTTAAAATAATGTCAGAAATGTTGAGGTAAAAAGGTCAAGAAATCCATAACTATTGTTCAAGTTTCAGTTACTACTGATCTCACCAAGAGCCACTATGAATAAGATGAACTACCTGTATTCTCCAGCAAGGGGATGTGAATGCAACGCCCATAAGCTACTAGGACAATTTTACATCTGTCATCGTCAAAGCCCATGTGCTTATTCATTACTCCTGCAGGGCCAATTCTCATTTCTAATTTACATTCCAAATTTTCATGCAGATATATTTTCATGGTAGAATTTAAACTGGAATCTTCAAGCAATACAATTTTCTAGTCCCTGTAATGTTGGAAAAAGTTTCTCAAAGAAGTTGTGGGAAATGCCAAAGGAAAATAACCTACCACTCACTCAGAATTTCTAAATACTCTTTTAATTACAATTTAAATTTACAAGAAACAATATTGCATTATATTTTTTTATTTTAATAGTTTTCCAGAGCTTCTATAAGAAATTGTTTACAAGTTTAGAATACATAGTTTATACAAGAGAGATCTACCCTATTTCTGAAGACTCAGAGTATGAGATTAAAGCTTAGTGAGATTGGTTCCTTTTAAGGGTTGTTAAAGAGAATCTGGACTATGTCTTTCATCTCTGATATATTCTTTAAGAATATGTATATTTTCTCAGCCATCAAAAGGAAGAACTATCATAGCCCTTTGGCAATGAACATACATCTAGCTACAATCTATCTTTTTCAATGAGAAGACAACACCAATCATGACAGTCATCTATAATTAATGTACCTGCCACCTATTTGACTACTCCACTGAGAAATGGTGATATTTTGAACCTCTACTTTTGGATACTGGGGTAAATTCAGCCTTGCAGCAGAAAAATTCGTGGGTGTGAATTTATACATTGTCCAGATCTGAAAATGAATTTGCTTCAATTCATGAGTTTACTGAGTATATGCCAGGAAAGCTAAGAAAGACACTGAATGTTTTCATAGAATAAATCATTAACCCTTCTGCCTGCCGATTATTGAAGGCATTGCCATTATTGTTTGAGCATTTTGATAAAATACTGTATTCTTCCCTACAGATCTAGTCATACACATATTCCAGGACTTATATGTGGGCAACCTTTCAATCTTATTCTGAGTTTTCAGTCATTTGTTCAGATTATCTGCCAATAAAACAAGGTAGATTTTGACCATTTTTTTCTTTAGGTGAAATAGACACCAGATATACTTTGTGGAATTTCTCCTTTAAAGGATTGATTTTCTCAATGTCTTTCACATGGAAAATCAATGGAGAATTGGTGGATTAGTATAGTGCTTCAGTTCTAGGTATTCCTAAACTTTTAAATGATTTTCAAAAAATTCTCTTAATATTTGAACATAGATATTTCATTTTTTGCTTTTTATTTGGTAAGTTAGGTAATTTCTAGACATTCATAATTCATAAAATAAGTCCAATAGAGTCTATCATGTTCTTTTCTGAATAACAATGAGGTGAGTAACTATTGCTTTCCCTTCTTTACCTGTCTACAATTTGTCAAAAGTGAGAATTTAAATCTGCATCATGTTGATTAAGTAAAATACCAACGTTTGCAAAACTGATTTTTCACATTCTCATGATATTTTTTAGAATGGTCTATTTATGCCTTCACCAAAGTTATATTTGTATAACACATTTTCCTATATTGATTTTTCCTTATTTCTGCATTACAAAATTCCTTGCTATCACTTTGTATCTTAATAATTTATCAATGTATGTATCTTAATGTTTACCAAATAAACTTTAATTGTATTTTAAAAATTAAGTAAATATATTCAATGCTTTCACTTAAGCCTTATGAGGCCTCACAAATTAGTTCATATTTGTCTGAAGTGTATTCTCTAATGAAAGACTGATACCACTTTTATGTAGAATGACAAGAAATATTTTCTCCTTTGATGTTTATATGGTCAGACATCCATTGTAATAGTTGAGAGGCTAAAAATTTATATAAATAGGTAAAACTGTGTTTTCCCCAAAATATCATACATACTAAAGAAAGACTTCAGTTGTCTATATGTACAAATTACTCAGCCAGAATTTATAGAATAATATTTAATGAGTTCATGCATATTCATAATTGTCTAAGTTTATTCTTGAAATCACTTTTGGCATAAAATTGTTTACTTGTATTTGATATTTTTGAGAATCTTCAAATAATATTTTACACTTTTTCCAACTAAGATCCTACTGTTAATTATACCTAAAGTCTAACTCAATTTTCCCCTTGTGTTTGTGTTGTACTCTTTGAAAGACTAATTTACTTGTTTGCTAAACATATAAAACCTGCACTGGGATATAATAAGGGTTTCTTTATACTTGGAATATTTTTCTACATACACAGTGTTTCACTTCTATATTCTCATTGAATTTTTTAATACAAGATTGTAATTTATAATTTTAAATGCTTCTTGTCTTCAAAGTGCTTATAAAATTTGGACACCAATTAAAACAAATTGGATTTTGTTTGCCTGTCTAATTCATATTTAACTTTTGAATCTTTTGTATATCTCTTTACTTCTCTTTTTATTCACTTTTTCCCATACTACCATCTTTTCCCTTAATGTGATCTCCATAATCATAGTTCATTTCTTTTTATTTCATTTAATATAATTGTTAACACATTAGAATTACAGAAAAATTACTAGTATACTAATTTCCATATACCTTGCACACAATTTCTCTTCTTAATATCTTATATTTGAATATTTTATTTATCATAATTTAAGAAGAAATATTGATATGTACATGAATTAAATAATGCCCATAACTTACTCATATTTCCTGATTTCTTGTCTAATTTGCTTTATCTTCTTTTTTTTTTATGAGCTACAGATATATTTAATACGTGGAACTAAATACACACATTTCAAAGAAAACTCCTCTAATGCCTCCAGATTCAGGGGGACCCTGGGTCCTGAGCAAGAAGCTGGCCTGGAGGGAGGGAGGTGGGAAGGACCCCTCCTGGTGGCAAGTCACACGTGGCCACCGGACAACGGGAGGTGGAAACCCTGGATTGGCACTGATTCGTAGTATGGCTGGGACAGGCCAGAGGGGACATCTCCAGGGGGCCAGAGACATATCAGGGAGAAGGCAGAGAGCAAGCGGACTGTCAGGATAAAGGGAGGCACTGCCCACCCATGCCATGGAGGTCCTTCAGGGGCTCCTCCATCCATGAAGGGACCCCACCAGGGGCTGCATCCCTCCTCATGTGAAAGCAGCTCACCTCCAGGGGGGCTTTGGATTCTGGGGCCCCTGCCTCCCTGGGGGGTAGCTGGCACTGAAGCACTGACTGAGGGAGCCCTGGGGGTCACCAGAGGGCTCTGGAAGGTCATCCCTGTGCGGGGGAGGCCTGGGTCCTGAGGTCCATTTGAGTGTGGGGCACTGGAGGCTGGGTGACCAGCACTGGGGATGCTCAGGCAGGTGAGGGAATGGGAACTCTCTCACCTCAGAGGGCCAGGGACCTCAGGGCCATCCAGGGAGAACCCTTGGGAGTCAGCTGCCACCTGGGGCGGTGTCATGGAGGAGCCACTTGGATGGACAGCTCGAAGTGAAGTGGGGTCTCCCTGAGGTGGGGAGAGTCAAGGCCCCTGGGAGTGGCAGGCAGTGTCCAGAAGAGGGTGTGGAGCTTTGCTGTGTCCCCCTTCGCCATGCGAGAGGCCTCCTAGCTGGTGCCCTTGGGTCAGGAGCCAAAGAGTGACTCATCACAATAAGACGGAGTGTGGCTGATCAGCCTGTATCTGTTCTTCTTCCCTGGCATGAGGGCTGGGGTCCTGCCCCCAGAGGGGGTGATCTTACAGCTCCCCTTCCCTGGGGAGCTCTGTATAGCCCTGGTGCCCATTGCTCTGGTTCCATTAGTCTTCTGCGCCCAGGGCAGGTCAAAGCCTGGGACACAGGGCCGAGGGTCCACAGGGGTGCCAAACAAAGTCTCATCCACATACGATGGCCTGGTCTTGACCTGACAGCCGCCCCAGCAGTGGTGCTGAGGGGGGAGGGCCTGCAGCCCACGAGTGGACTGCTGCACGGGGGCCTTCATGCTGCAAGTGGCCTTGGGTAACAGCGGAGGAGCTCTGCCGGCCGGGCCCTGTCTCTGGGGCTCCCTCGCGCACTGAGATTTACAAGCATTGTCTCACTTAATCATCAACAGCCCCGTGAAGCTTTGATTATATCCATTTTACAAAGTTCTACAAGTAGCTAGAGAAAAGAAACAAATCACATACAAAGGAAAGCCAACAGAATCATAGGAGACTTCTCAACACAAACAATCAAGGCAAGAAGAGCTTGGAGTGACATATTCCAAACCCTAAAAGAAAACAGCATCCAACCCAGATCGATGAACCCTTCAAAATTATCTTTCAAAATGGATGGAGAAATAAGATACTTTCATGACAAAGAGCACCTTAGGAACTTTGAGAACACCAAATCAGCACTCCAAAAAATTTTAGAGAATTGCCTAGGAACAGACAATGAGGATCACAACCCCCAGGAAGCAAAGCAGAATGAACCCATCTGGCATGACAAGAAATTAAAGGTAAAGGAAGAGAACCCAACAAAAAGAAAAAGTCATGGCAATGACAAGTCAATATGTTTCAGTTATAACCATCAATGATAATGCCCTCAATTCACCAATCAAAAGAAATAGACTGGCAGAATAGGTCAAGAAGCAAAATCCAACAATATGCTGCATACAAGAAACACACTTAATTCAAAAAGAAGCTCATAGACTGAAAGTTAAAGGGTGGAAAGCAATACTCCATGTGACAGGAACCCCCAAAAAGCAGGAGTAGCTATCCTCTTTGCAGATCAAGTAGATTTCAAACCAACACTGATGAAGAGAGACGATGAAGGACACTACATCCTTGTAAAGGGAAGAATCCAAGAGGAAGAGATGACAATCATAAATATCTATGCACCAAACACTAGTACACCCAATAATATAAAACAAATACTAACAGACATGAAAAGTCATATATGCACTAATACAATTGTAGTGGGGGACCTCAACACCCCATTGTCACAAATAGATAGATCAACTAAAAAAATAAGTAATGAAATACTAGAACTCAATCGAACTCTTGAACAAATGAACTTAACAGATGTTTACAGAGTCTTCAACACCACAAAATAAGAATACACATTCTTCTCAGTTGGACATGGGTCATTCTCCAAAATAGACCACATACTCACACATAGAACATGTTTAAGTAAGTGCAAAGGAATTGAAGTTATCCCCTGTATATTATCAGACTATAATGTGATGAAATTGGAGATCCATAGCAAAAGAAACTCAAAAAATTTCATAAACATGTGGAAATTGAACAACACACTTCTGAATAACCAATGGATCACAGAGGAAATTAAAGAAGAAATCAGACACCTTGCAAGCGCAAGGACCCGAGTTCGATCCCCAGTACCAAAAAAAAAAAAAGAAATCAGACAGTTCCTTCAATGAAATGACAATGACAATATAACATATCAGAATGTATGGGACACAATGAAAGCAGACTTACGAGGGAAATTCATAGAAGTGAATATGCACATTAGGAAAACAGAATGAGCCCAATTAAACAACCCGATGCTGCAACTCAAGCTTCTAGAAAAAGTAGAATAGGACAACCCCAGAGCTCATACAAGGGAGGAAATTATAAAGATCAGAGGAGAAATCAATGCAATGGAGACTAAGAGAATGATACAAAAAATCAATGAAGCCAAGAGTTGGTTCTTCGAAAGAATCAACAAAATCGACAAACCTTTAGCCAAACTTGTCAGAAAAAGGAAAGGCCCAAATCCATTCAATTAGGAATGAAAACGGTGAAATGACAACAGACCCAGCAGAAATCCAGATGATCATCAATACCTACTTCCAGAACCTATATGCCAATAAGATGGGCAACATAGAAGAAATGGACAGATTCCTAGATACATATGAATTACCAAAGTTGAATGAAGAAGACCTAAAAACTCTAAACAACCCAATATCAATCAAGGGAATTGAAAATGTAATTAAAAACTTATCAACTAAGAAAAGCCCGGGCCCTGATGGCTTCACTGCTGAATTCTACAAGACATTTAGAGAGGAACTGCTGCCACTACTGTTCAAACTCTTCAATGAAATTGAAAGGGAAGCAATGCTCCCAAATTCATTCCTGGAAGCAAACATCACCTTGATTCCCACAGCAGAGAAAGGCCCAACCGAAAAGGAGAACTATAGGCCAATCTCACTAATGAACATAGATGCAAAAATCCTTAATAAGATACTGGCAAACAGAACGCAGAAGATCATCAAGAAGATCATACACCCTGATCAAGTGGGATTCATCCCAGGGATGCAGGGATGGTTCAATATATGCAAATCAATCAATGTAATAAACTATATCAACAGAGCCAAGTACAAAAACCATATGATTATCTCCATAGATGCAGAAAAAACATTTGACAAACTCCAACATGCATTTATGATAAAAACCCTGCAAAAAATTGGAATAGATGGTCTCTACCTCAAACTGATAGAGGTCATCTATGAAAAACCAACAACCAATATCAAACTAAATGGTCAAAAACTGAAATCCTTCACAGTAAAATCAGGAACAAGACAAGCATGTCCACTATCACCACTCTTGTTCAATATAGTTCTGGAAACATTAGCCACAGCAATTAGACAAGAGAAAGAAATAAAAGGAATAAAGATAGGAAATGAAGAAGTCAAATTGTCATTATTTGCAGATGACATGTTACTCTATATAGAAGACCCCAAGAACTCCACCAAAAGTCTTCTAGACTTAATAACCAAATTCAGTCAAGTAGCTGCTTACAAGGTCACCACACAAAACTCAATAGCTTTCCTCTACACCAATGACAGACTCACTGAGAGAGAAATAGAGCAAATAATTCCTTTCACAATAGCATCCAAAAAACTGAAATACCTAGGAATCAACCTAACAAAAGAAATCAAAGACCTCTTCTCTGAAAACTATGGCATTCTGAAAAGAGAGATTGAAGATGATATCAGAAAATGGACAGACATCCCCTGCTCCTGGGTAGGAAGGATTAATATAGTGAAAATGGACATACTTCCAAAACTTCTATATAGATTCAATGCAATTCCAATTGAGATCCCACCAGCATACTTCATAGACCTTGAGAAAATAATCCAAAAATTCATTTGGAATAAGAAAAGACCCAGATCAGCAAAAACAATTCTAGGTCACAGAGACATGGCAGGGGGTATCACAATCCCCAACCTGCAACTATACTACAAACCTACTGTGATAAAAACAGCATGGTACTGGCAAAGAAACAGACCTGAGGACCAGTGAAACAGATTAGAAGATGCAGAAACAACACCAGACACACTCAGCCATCTCATCTTCGATAAAGGATCCAAACACCATCATTGGAGGAAATATAGCCTCTTTAATTAATGGTGCTGGTAAAATTGGGCTTCAACTTGCCAAAGATTAAAACTAGACCTGTATCTCTCATCATGCACTAAACTAAAATCAAAATGGATTAAAGATCTAAATATTAAAATAGAAACTCTGAACCAGTTGGAACAGAGGTTAGGTAAAACCCTTGAAGACATTGGTGTAGGAAAAGATTTTATGAACAAAAGCTCAGTTGCCCATGAACTAGCACAAACAATCAACAAGAGGGATCTCTTCTTATTAAAAAGCTTCTGCACAGCAAGAGAAACCACCAGCAGTGTGAAGAGACAACCCACAATGTGGGAAAAAATCTTCACCTGCTCTTCCTCAGACAAAGGTCTACTATCTCGAATCTATAAAGAACTTAAAAAGATCAGACTTCCCAAATTTAAAAACCCAATCTAAAAATGGGCATCTGAAATGAACAGACATTTCTCAGACAAAGAAGTGGAAAGAGCAAATAAATACATGAAAAAATGTTCAACATCACTGGTCATTCGAGAGATGCAAATGAAAACAATGCTGAGATTGCACTTCACTCCAGAAAGAATAGCTGCTATCATGAAATCAACCAATAATGAATGCTGCCGGGACTGTGGGGAAAGAGGAACCCTGCTCCACTGCTGGTGGGAGTGTAGACTGGTGCAAGCACTGTGAAAATCAGTATGGAGATACCTCAAAGAACTAGGACTGGAAGTCCCATTTGACCCCACTATTCCATTGCTGGGGATCTTCCCCAAAGAATTAAAAGAATCATACCACAGTGATATATGTGCACCCATGTTCATAGCAGCATAATTTGTATTAGCTAAAACTTGGAAACATCCCAAATGCTCATCAACTGGAGACTGGATAAAGAAAATGTGTTTTTTTTCTAAAATGGAGTACTACTCAGCCATAAAAAATGAGAAATTAGAGACATTTATAGCTAAGTGGATGCACATTGAGGCAATACTCTTAAGTAAAATAAATGGGACACACATGAATAAATACTGAATAGTTTCTCTGGTGTGAGAAACTGAAAGTGTAAATAAGGACTAAATGTATTATACGTAATGTGAAATAGGAAGAAAAGGAGCAAAGGGGAAGGAGATGGGAGGGCTAGGGGAAAGAATAGAAGGGAATGGGATTAATATGAGAAAATGGAAAAATACGAACAAAATCTTTGTAAACAGGGAGGACTGGAGGGGTTGAAGGGAGGGCTGGCCAAGGGTGAAAAATAAGAACCAAGAGAGACTATGTAAAGGTGCAAATTTCCAATGACGAATGTCATCATATTGTATACCTAAATTGTACCAATGATTAGAATGAATAATAGATAATGCAAAATAGGAAGAAAAGGTCCAAAGGGTAGGGGTAGTGGGAGGGGTAGCTGAAAGGAAAGAAGGGAAAGGAAAAATGATGAGAAGTTCAAAAAATGGAAATAAAGGCTTTGTAAATAAGGAAGGGTGGAGGGGTTGAAAGGAGGGCTAGGAATGGTGAAAAAAATAAGAACCAAGATGCATTATATAAGGGTACAATTCCCAATGAGAAATGTAATTGTGTTGTATAACTACAATGTACCAATAAAAGAATTTAATAAAGTGAAAAAAAAGAAAGTAAATTTATGAAACATTAAAATTTCTAATTACTATTTTCATTTTAATATAGTATTAATATTGTTTATATCATTCTTTCTAGGTATGTATATATATTCATTAAGATGAAAACTATTTCTTATAAATTGATAATTTTATGCTTTTAAACAATTGATTTGCCAATAAAATCAAACCTTTTTCCATCTTAGATGTCTTCTCTATACTCCAAAATCATGCTCAAATTCCTTCTTACCATCTCAATTTATACTTTGGTTAAATATCCAAAACTACCCCCAAACCTCTCCTAGCATAGACTCCTTTACTCTCTGTAAATAGAAATTAATTTTTTATTCATTCACTATTTTTCTTGTAGTTCATCCTACACCACACACCAGAGACTTCTTGACAGATGTCAGTCCCATCTAAGAATGTTTGTTCTTTTGTGTTCCTATGTGGGGACCTTTATTTATTCAGTAGCATGTCTTATGTCACATTGAACTCTCATTGAGATCTTGCCCCTTATATTTTGCCTATTGTTTTTTCTCATACAATGTAAGACCAGATTTGCTATATGTTTTTCTAATAAATTATATTTTATTAAATAGTTCATTTACTTATTTATTATTTCATTCATTTAATTCCCCCACTGGAATATATACTAAGTATTAAAACAGTACTTGGCACAATAGAAGTGATTAAGAAATGCCTATTGAATAAATTAATGAGGCAAAATTTTCTCCTTTATTAACATGATTCATTTTCAAAGCTTTCTGAGATTATTATAGCATACATTTCTGAGAAGGGACTCATAGATATTTTGCTTTCTCTATTTGTTAAAGTATCTTTGAATTACTGATGATAAATACAATGTTTATTTGTTTTTAAAAACAAAATAAACACAAGTAGTCATGATTTTTAAAAATATGTTACCATCTCCATTGTGGCACTAATAAAAATAGCTGTGAAATGAGACTTCAAATTAATCTAACCAGATCAATTAATGAAGAAAATTATGTCATTGTTTTGTCAGCTGAAATTGATTTATAAACATAAAGAATTTTTATAAGAATTATAAAAATATAAAAAGAATTCTCAGAATAAAAAAAATGGGCTACATTTAAATTAAGCTAACTCAAGTAAAATCTAGAGATAAATATTAAAATTATATGGAGATATTGTAGGCTTTATGTTTTATGTTCTATAATAATCATACTCTCAATTTGATTAAATTATATAATAATTTCTACCTGAAATAAGAAAGTGTCTGACATAAATTTTAGAATATGTGCTTTAGAAATTTTTGTTTGGAAATTTTTTGTAATTATCTTATCTGGCCTTTTATGCTGCACATTCCTACTACCAAGGCTTTTAGAGCCATTCCCTAAATATAATCTTTTTTTAAAAATAGCTCTTCTCATTCTAATTCTTTCTGGGACAGCAGAAGCCTAACTTGCATACTAACAATTAGCAAAAACACATGACCTAATCACATTCACAAACCTTCCCTTTCACTTCATTCATACCATTCCACTAGTACACCCCAATATTTAAATCTGTATCCAATATTGTAATAGTACTGAAAATTGTCTGCTCTGCCAGTTTAAATTGCTTTTTCTCATCTGAGTCTCTTCTAGTTCCATATAAATTTTAGAATTGTTTTCTCTAGTTCTTGAAGAATGCTGTGAGTGTTTTGATGGAGATTGTTTTAAATCTGTATATTAATATTAAAGTGATTGCATTTTGATATTATTAGCTTTATCTCTCCAGGTACATTCTCCTGTACCAAATGGGAAAATTTTTGGCAGCTGCTTGACAGATTATTAATATCTAAAATATTTAAATAACTCAAAATATTAGACATCCCAGAATGAAAGACCCAATCAAAATGTGGTCAAATGAAATGAATAGACACTTCTCAGAAGAAAGAGAAATGGCCAATAAATATATGAGGAAATGTTCAAATCACATACCATTAAAGAATTGCAAATTGAAATGACACTGAGATTCCATCTTATTGCAGAAAGAATGACAATCACCAAGAGATCAAATAATAACAAACGCTGGAGAGAGTGCTGTAGAAAGGAACTCTTTTACATTGTTGGTGAAAATATAAAACAGTAAAACCACTATGGAAGTCAGTGTTGAGATTCCTTGGAAAACTAAACCTGAAAATTTAATTTCTTCTAACTATACCTCTTCTAGGTATCTTATTTTAAAAGTTTTTAAAAATTTCATTACAGTGACATATGCATATTCATGTTTATAGCAGGACAATTCATAAAAGATAAATCTTGGAAGGAGCATATACGTCGTCCAACAGATGAATGGATTAAAAATAATGATAATCTTGAATCAGTAGGAAAATGGATGCGCAATGAGACTATAGTATCAGTGATATGAATTAGGCACATAAGCTTAAATATTACATAGTTTCTTTCATGAGAAACACAACATGTGTGTGTGTGTGTGTGTAGGAAAATAAAGGTAGATGATAAGAAATAGGGTGATATATCTTTTGCATTTTGGAATGAAAATGAGATCAAGAAATAAAGGGAGATTGGTAGGAGAAAAAAATGAAAGGGATGAGAATGGGAGTAAGATGTATTGTAGATGCAGCATGCAACTGTGGCTAAATAGAAGATGAAAAATTACTTGGAGACAAGATTTAGTTCAAGTACCAAGAACTCAAATGGGGTCCTTCTTGGGCATAAGGCAGCCTCAGGAAAACTTCCCCAAGCAGAGACCTCTGTGATTTTTTTATTTGTGACTCAAGGACATGGGAACAAAGACGTAAAACATATTGAATAGGAGTTTCAAGGACAGGGCTGAAATGGGATTCTTTGTTTCATGACACATGTTGACCTAGCTTAAGCAATCTTATTTGGGCAGAGGAAACACATTGTCCAAAGCAAACATCTCTGATAATAACTTTCTCTAAATTTTTCAGACTGTTGTCCTGTAGCTTCTGCTCTGAAATCTAACCACACATTCCAGGAGCATGGGAACTCTTGTTCTCCAAGATTCCTTCCTTACTGTATGTGAGTTCAATCACTCCTTTCCCCAATGTCTCCCCAGGTGCTATGTATATGTTCCAACCACCTACAAGGACAGTAACATTTATGTAATACAAACATGTACTAATAAATAGAATATTTGAATTAAGGAAATATGCAAATTATCTTCCCAGTTTACTTCCAATTTTTGAATTCAATTATAAAAATATGAATTTAAAAGTAGACAAATATCCATACAGTAATACCTTGGTTTATGAATGCTTCTGTTTGCAAATGATTTGGTTAGCAAACAGTGTTTGGCAAAATTCTGCTTCTGTGTGTAAACTTTGCATCAGGTTACAAATACATCCATGGCCATCTTACCCACACAAACACAAATACAGACATCTTCCTCAAAATTGTAAAAAAAAATACATTTGTAAACCAAGGTATCACTGTATGTGATTAGTAAAAATAAACAATACAAACAAATAAACTTCATTTTAAAATAACTTTCACACTCCTTAAACATAGGTTTTCATTAGAAAGACTTAATTACAAAATTTTTTTAATAAAAGACCAAATTTTCATCATGCAAAATGCAATTTCAAAAAGTGAGCTATAATGCATAAATTCGCTGTTTATATTTTCACCTTTTATGAATCTGGTTTTTAAATTTTACCCTTGATTTTTGTGTTTTTTATTTCTATTACTTGACTGTCTCACATAGGATAGATGTTGAGTATATATCTGCCAGTATCTGTCAATGTCATGTTTTAAACATAATCCATGCAGAGTAAACACATTGAGTTTATTAATATATATTTTACTTTGCAAAATCTATTTTTTTAGTAAAGGTTATGAATAGATTTTTTAATCAAACATTTTAAATTGAAAAATGTAAAAAGATCTTTATACTGCTATTAATTTAAAAAGAAACAAAAAACTCATTTACAAGCAGTAAATGATCTGTGGATGTATACAGATCACATGTACCTCCTGTGCAGAGATTAATCTCACAAGAGTACCATCTTTTCTTAGCTAGATTCCTTGCTCCCTCTTACTAAGCAACTCGGGGATGTACTTATATCCAAGAGATGTCATTATAAAAATAGTTACATTTCAATGTTGTCATTAAAAATAGCTCTAACATTTTTGTCTTTATTTTTACAGAGAATTAAGTCCAGATATTGCTGATCTTCACCTCCTAACTCTTTTATTTTATTTTATTGTGTATTTGTTGTGTTATTTTTGACATAGGGTCTTACTAAACTGAATTTACAGTTCTCCTGCCTTAGCCCCTGGAATAGCTGGGATTACAGAACAATGACTCATTTAAAAATTACAATTATTAAGGATGTATGCATTTGTAGCATACTTCATCACAGTTATTTCAATACATCTTTAATGTGAAAATTAGCTAAAAATAATAGTACTTGACATAATTTTTAAAATTTGAAAACTTAAACAATAAATTATTTTGCTCTTTCCTCTCATCACTCTTTCCCTGAGTTGATTTCTCTGTGTCTTTCTCTGTCACTCTCTATATGTTGCTCTTTCTCATCTCCTTTGTTCTTTTCTCACATATCTAAATTGTTCTTGATAGAAAAGAAAAATAGTAAAAGAGTATACAGAAAAAAATCATAAAATAGACAATGGGAAATATTGGCTATAAATCTGTATTAATATTTCAGATCAGATCAATTATGCTTAAAGGCATGGTAAAATGTAACTACTAAGAAGAAATAGTTATCTCCAGCTATGGGAGAACTTATTGATCTTTCAAAAGGAAGAGCAAAATATTCTATTTCAAATGGTAAATGATTACTATAATCTTTTCATTTTCATGCTTGTTTACATGAAAGATTAAGGTGAGAGACAGTGGTTGGTGTTATTGAGGAACCCTCAAACATATGTACAAGGCAGTGCTGGTATTTAGTGTTGTGTTCTAAAATACTGAACATAAATAATGCCTGTGGCAATGGAGGACTCAATGTCATAACAAAGTCTGGTTTTAAAATAGAGGAGAGTGAATTTTACAGTAGCATGGCATATATTCAAAGAGTGAACTCAATGAACTAGGTTTATGCATATGGTTGGTCTACAGTGTCAATAGTAATTTTAGTGTACAATTTAAAAAGAACACTAGTCCTTTGCTTTGATAAGGAGTCAAAACAGTTTAGTTGTTTTGACAGTGGATTTTGACAAAGTAACTGTGAATGGTGTCTATTTTAATACATTGCCTTTGATTATAAGCACTGATGATTCAGATATTGAAAGTCAAATAAATTTCCTTTTGGATATCTTTAGAGACTACTTACAGGGAGAATAATGACAATGAAAGATGCCCATATAGAATAATTGTAGATAGCTAGGAGGTAAGATAAAAGTAAAGATTAAAGATCAGTCTTTTTTTTCCCTTTAATATTTCTATTGTCAATTTCTTATATAATGGCTACAAGAAATCACTCAGTATATAAGGATTTATGTTTTACATTAATATTTTCATTAATATTCCACAAAATATTTTGAGAAATAAATGGAATGAGAGAATACACAGTGACTGAGGCAGAGGCAGTTGCCAAGGAGGGCAAGGTGGGTGTAACTACTGAACTCAAGCCCAGAAAGAATATCACACTTTAGAAGACTATTCTCAGACTTTGGACTTGATTTAATTTCTCCTTTTGAACTTTGGAGTTCTTTAAGACTGGGAGCCTCCACAGGTCCCAGCCAGAGGCCTGGATAGACATCACTGACTTGGGCACACAGGCTCCAGCCAATGGCCTGTCAGAACAGTAGCAGCATGGTCATGTGGGCCCCAGCCAGAGGCCTACCAGGACAACAGCAACATGGGAACCCAAGTTCCAATAAGAAGCTCACCAAAACACCATTGGTAAGGCAACACAGGCCCCAGCCAGAGGTTATGTGGGACAGCAGCACAACATGGGGATGCAGAAGACCATCATTCTGAACAAGAAAAAAATGGGTGCATTGGTGAGCAGCAGAGTGAAGGGCTCTCTGAGACTTATTGAGAATTGAAGCCCACTGGGAGAACAAAGAGTCACCTCAATGAAGACACAGCAGACTGCAGTGGTTGGTGAGTTGTTGGGGTTAATACCTCCTACCAGAACCAGAAAGGGTGAATCAAACCTGCAGTAGAATTGGGCAGAGTTGAAACCTGAGGGAGGCCTGGGAGCTCAATTTCAGCCCTGCAGCCAAAAACCAGCCTCAACTATGGCTGGCTTACAGAGATCAGTCCACACAGATCTGTATGATACTCACATTATCCACTGGGAACAACAGAGAAGAGCCTTAAAGGGGACATTTTTTTCATCTTTTCTTTCCTCCTTCTTCATCTTTTTGCCTTTCTTGTTTCTGTTTTTGTCCTGCTTTTTCTCAATTGTTCTCTTTTTTAAAGGTTTGAGAATACAGTTTCTGTTTTTTCTGTTCCTGTCAGCTTGTTCTGTTCTTGTTTTTGTTCCTTCTTTCTCCATTTTCCTCTGTCTTCACCAGTTTCCCAAAATTCACATGATCTTCCAGTGTCTTCTAGTCTTACTTCTAACATTTCCCTCTCCTATTTTTCAACCTCCTTCAACATATTTAAATCTCCCCAGAGGGCAAATTTGCTACAGTGAAGGTCATATTTAGTGCAAAGATATTTCTGGGGTTTTTTCTAGATTTTGATATATAACCACAAGTCTGGTTTATGGTGTCAAAGCTGGTAGATTAATAGCTTCCACAGTTTGTCATTTGCTAGGCTCTGTCTGATGCAATTGTTGAGACTGATTTTATTTCTTTGACCATGGTGAAGTGATTGTTCTAGCCAGTTGTCCTTCCTGGTATAGCAACAATGAGATTGCCTAAGGGCCATTACAGACTCCAAACCCAAAGGCCAACTAAACCTGGAAGATAATTTAAGTAGCCATTTTGTAAACCTTCTAAGTACTAGCAATAAAGATACTCACAATAAGCAATTTACAAGCACCAACCCAATAATTGAACCAAAAGCATCAAAAAGAACCAAAAAAAAAAAAAAAAAAAAAAATAGAAATGAAAAGACACCTAAACAAGACTCAAAACCAGAATTCCAGATCACTAAAGGCAACTCCAAGGGTCAAAGAGATGGAACAATCTGAAACACAAAAATCTGGACTCCCTGAAGAGGCAATAAAACAGGATCAGGAAAAAATAAAATCAGAAATGATTACCCAGATAACAACAGAGAAAGTGGCCATAGTGAAAGACATGATTAATAACTCTAGAGCAGACAAAGATTTTTTTAAAAAAAGATCACAGGAACATGATGGAATCCCAGCATAGGACAGAAATGGAATCCATAAAACAGATTAGAACAGATATCCAAAAGATTAAAAACTCCACTGAAAGTTTATGGAGCATAATGAGGCAATGTAAGTACACAATACTAGATATAGAAGACAGAATTGTGATTAGTGACTAGGCAAAGAAATATTTTTTTTAAATACCAGAGACCATGAGAAACCAATCCTGTAATTGCTAGATGATGCAAAGAAGAATAACGTAAGACTGATTGGAGTCAATGAAGAAACAGGAAACAGTGCAAATGACATTAAAAAAAAAAAAAACTCTTCACAGAAGTAATGGCAGAAAACTTCCCAAACAGGGGAAAAGAATTTTATATACAGATAACTGAGGCATATAGGATGCCAACTCTCCATGATAAAAAAAAATCTACACCTAAGTATATGATAGTCAAGATTCCAGAGACCCAAAAGTGGAACAAAATATTACAAGCAGTTAGAGAAAAGAAACAAATCAAAGCCAGGGGAAAGCCCATCAGAATCCAGCAGACTTCCCAACACATATAATCGAGGCAAGAGGAGCCTAGAGTGGAGTATTCAAGCCGCAAAAGAAAACAACCTCCAACCAAAATTGATATTTCCTGCAAATTTATCTTTCAAAATTAATGGAGAAATAACATACTTTCACAACAAAAAACACCTGAAAAATTCATTATTACCAAATTAGCACTTCAAAATATTTTAAACAATATCCTAGGAAAATACAATGAGGGTTACAACCCCTGGAAGCCAAACAGAGTGAATCCATCAGGCAAGACAAGAAATCCAATGCAAAAGGGGAAGGGGAGAAAAATCCAACAAGAGCTAAAGATCATGAAAAGGATAAATCGATATATATCAGTTATAACCATCAATGATTGTGGTCTCAATTCACCAATTAAAAGAAATAGATTGGCGGAATGAATCAAGAAGCAACATCGAACAATATGCTGCACACTAGAAACACACTTAATTCAAGAGGAAGCTCATAAACTGAAAGTTAAAATGTGTAAAACAATACTCCACATGACAGGAACCAAAAATAATCAGGAATAGCTATCCTATTTGCTGATCAAGTAGATTTCAATCCAACACTTATTAAGAGAGAGAAAAAGGTCACTACATCCCTGTAAAGGGAACAATTCAAGAGGAAGAGATGACAATCATGTGTATATATGCACCAAATACTAGTGCAGCCAACTATATAAAACAAAGATTAATGGACATGAAAAATCAAAAAATCACTAATACAATACTAGTGGGCAAACTCTATACCCAACTATCACAAATAGATAGATCAACTAGACAAAAAATCAACAATGAAATACTAGAATTCAATCAAACCCTTGAACAAAAAGACTTAACAGATGTTTACAGAGTGTTCCACCCCTCAACATCAGAACACATATTCTTTACAACTGCACACAGGTTGTTCTCCTGAGTGGACCACACACTCACTCATATACATTTTTAAGTAAGTGCAAAGGAATTGATATTATCCACTGTATATTGTCAGACCACAGTGTGATGAACTTGGTGATCAATAGCAAAAGAAACCACAAGAATTTCATAATCATATGGAAATTGAACAAAACAATCCTGAATAACCAATGGAACACAGAAAAAAGTAAAGAAGAAATTATACCGTTCCTACACTTAAATGACAATTGCAATACAATGTATCAGAATCTATAGAACACAATTAAAGCAGTCTTATGAGGGAAATTCATAGCAGTGAATACTCATATTAGGGAAACAGAGCTACCTGAAATAAACCACATAATGCTAAACCTCAAGGTTCTAGAAAAGAAGAGCAGGACAAACTCAAAGTGCACACAATGGAGGAAATTATAAAGATCAGAGCAGAGATCTATGCAATGGAGACTAAGAGAACAATACAAAGAATTGGTCCTGGAAAGAATAAAAAAAATTGATAAACCCTTAGTGAAACATCAAAAAAGAAGGAAAAGACCTAAATCTATGCAATTAAGAATGAATAGGGTGAAATTACAAGGGACCCAGCAGAAATCCAGAGGATCAACAATACCTACTTTGAGAACCTATATGACAATAAGTTGGAAAACACAGAAGAAATCAACAGATTTCTAAATACATATGATCTACACAACCTGAACAAACAAGATCTAAAATTTCTAAGTAACCCAATATCAATCAATGATATTGAAAACATAACTAAAAACTTACCAACTGAGAAAAGCCCAGGTCCTGATGGCTTCACTGTTAAATTCTACAAGACATTTAGAGAGGAACCATTGGCACTACTATTTAAACTCTTCAATGAAATTGAAAGGGAAGCAATACTCCCAAATTTATTCCTGAAAGCAAGCATCACCTTGATCCCCAAAGCAGAGAAAGACCCAACTGAAAAAATGCATAGATCAATCCCCTAATGAACATAGATGCAAAAATGCTCAAAGTGATATGGGAAAACAGAATGGAGAAGATAATCAAGAAAATCATACACCCTGACCAAGTGGGATTCATCCCAGGGGTGCAGGGATGCTTCAACATACACAAAAAAATAAGTGTAATGCATTATATTAATTGAGCTAAGGAGAAAAAAGCTACGATCATCTCAGTAGATGCAGAAAAAGCTTTCTAGAAAATCCAACACCAATTCATGATAAAACCCTAGAGAAAATTGGAATAGATGGGCTCTATCTCAACCTGATAAAAGCCATCTATAAAAAATCAACAGCCAATATCATACTAAATGGTCAAAAACTGAAAGCCTTCACACTAAAATCAGGAACAAGACAAGGATGCCCACTATCACTGCTCCTCTTCAATATCATTTTGTAAACATTAGCCACAGTAATCAGACAAAAGACAGAAATAAAAAAAGAATACAGATAAAAAACAAAGAAGTTAAATTATAATTATTTGCAAATGACATGATACTCTATATAGAAGACTCCAAGAACTCCACCAAATGTTTTCTAGACTTAATAACCAAATTCAGTAGAGTAGCTGGATACAAGGTCAACACATAAAAATCAATAGCTTTCTTGTACACAAAGAACAGACTCACTGAGAGAGGAACTTGAAAAACAATTCCTTTCACAATACCATCCTAAAAGGAAATACCTACAAATTAACTTAACAAAGGAAATCAAAAACCTCTACTCTGAAAACTATAGCACTCTGGAAAAAGAGAGCATAGAAGATATCAGAAAATGGAAAGAAATCCCTTGCTCTGTGTAGGAAGAACAAATATAGTGAAAATGGTCATACTTCCAAAATTGCTATATAGAATATATATATATATATATATAGAAAGATATAGAATATATATATATATACATATACATATATATATATATATATATTCCATCTCACCCGAGAAAGAGTGGCTGTTATTAAGAAAGCAACCAATAACAAATGCTGGCGGGGCTGTGGGGAAAGAGGAAAACTGCTCCACTGCTTGAAATTAGAATTCAAGCCACACTTTTTCTGTTTTTCCATGTGATCTGAGTGCCTGGGTGATCAAATAGTGAATATAATTGCATTTCTCCTAATTGAAATACTTCAAGAAATTGAAAAATAATTAACTTAAAATATTATCATTTCTAGGGCCTAATAAGGGGGCTAAGAAATAGTTTTTAGGAGTTAACATGATCTTCAAATTTTAAGCAATAACATATAATAATTACACTCTCTTATGCTTATGCACAGCATATTTCATAAAGATAAGATTGGACATGCATCTGATCAACACTCATGATCCAATTTCAATTCAAGTAAAGTTCATTGATGTATCGAATAGATGATATCTATTAGGGATATGTTTCTAATGGTACAAAGGTGAGTATCTAGAAACGAGCAGCTTCATATCACCCAGAGGTAGTTAGGTTTGACCAGGATGAAAAATTTGCAACAATGTTTTACATCTTCACCCTGAGTGATGTCTGGGTATGTTCTAATGTAGAGAAAAGGTGCATATTTTATTATATTAAAAATTTAAGTACCCTGACAGAGAATGTTAAATAATATTTACAATTAAATTCTGTATTCTTTAGCAAGCAACGTGATCAATTAGAATGTTAAACAGCCCCTTAGCATCTTTTATGACCATGTCTCTAAATTCTATGTAACAAGAGATATGTGTAACTGTCTTGTGTGATTAATGTGGGGGTGATGAACATAAGTAAAATGGTGAAAGCTTTTTATAATTCCATTTTAAACTAGTTTATCTGTCAATGGCTGTTGTGTTAGCATCCACGTTGAACTTTGAAGGAATCAAGAAAATGGGTCAATAGGATTGGTTGGTTTTCCTTTATGGTAAGAAAATTTTTCATATTAAAATTAAAATTTCATATTTAACGAATGTATTGGGATCATCATACTAAAACATGTTAAAGATACTAATAATTTAAATATGAAAAATAAGTCATATACAGTGATTCAAACCATTTCTTATCACATAAAACAAGGTTAAAAATGGTAATTAAAGCAGTTTGCTTTAGGAGTTAACAAATTTAACTATATGAAATCTAAATAGTATTTTCAGATAAACAAGTGTAAATGTATGAATATGTTAAAATATACAGGTAACTAAAAATGAGGGCTATTTATAAAATCTACCTCCCCAAGTAAATTCTTATGCAATTTGTTGCTGAATTTTTAAATTAAATAATGCCATGGGAAATTATCGATTTCCTTTCAGTAATGACAAATACTTTCAACCCTTAATCATGACTGTCAAACTGACTAGATTAAAAGACACCTAGAAAATTACTAAAACACCTCTGGGTGCTACTAAGTGAGTCTTGAGGGGGTTAGCATTGAGACTGTCTTAGTTGCTTTTCTTATTGCAGATAAAATATCTGACACTCAGAGTTAAAGGAGGAATAGTTTATTGAAGCTCACAGTTTGTAGAGGTTTGAGTTCATAGCTGGTTGGCTCCAAGGCAAGGTGGTATGACAGAGGTAGATCACAGAGGAGAAAGAGTTCATAGTGAGTGGAAGGCAGCAAAGCAGCAAAGTAGTAAAGAAGCAGAAGCTGGACTGCCTTCACTCTGTCCCTTTATATCTATCCAGGATACCTGCCCTTTGGGTGGTGTTACCCACACCCAGGGTGGGCCTTCCCATCATCAACACTCACAACTTTGCCAAACAAATCATGGACTATTTTAGTAGTCACACACACTCAATCCCAGCATCACATACTTAAATGCAGCATCATACTCCCTAGATCTAGCCACCTCTGAATAACCCCACCTATGATGGATGAGACTGTGGGGGTACATCTGGACACAAATTTTAATAAGGACTGTATCTGATCCCAAGCTCTTTCTTGTCTGAAGGCAATCCTCTTGGTTTCCTTCTATAAAGTAACCCATATTTCTTAGTCAGGGCCTTCCACCATGATATTTCTGCTTTGGAGCCAACTAACATGGGCTGAATCCTCTGAAACCATGAATCAATTAACCTCATCTTCCTTTCCTTTAAGTTATAGATGTTGGGTACTGTGTCCCAACAATGGAAGAGCTGACCAATGCAGTACTTTAGAATTTCTAGGAAATGAAATCCTGAAGAAATACTACCACTCAGAAAATCAAAACATATAATTGGATTCAGTTTATTAGATGATTTGACTGTGTATCTGGATATGAATAAATGCATTATTAATCAATAATAGGTTAGTAAATAAATAAATAAAGCTCCCTACATCATTCTGATCACTTATAGTTACTGACTATAAATAGAAATATTACACACATATAAATGACACATATATAGAATTTATAAATCAGTATGTGTTTTTATATGAATACTGGTACATAATTTATAATACATTACAAGGCTACAAAAGCATAAAGGCTTGAAAAAATAAAAATAGTGCACATGACTGAAATAACATAATAAAATTATATATGATGCATGAGTAATTTGAAAGCAGCCTTTCTTGAATGAGATGAATGGATGCCAAAAAATGTCAATTCTTTCAAAATCAGCATACAATATATTGAATTGATATATAAATCTGATGGACAATTATTTTGAAAATTGGAAAAGTGAGTTTTAAACTAGTTTGATGAATTAATATCTGAAATGTCTAATAATATAATAGCACAGAAAAACTGGGAGAAATTCCCTTGTGTGAAAATATATACAGTCAGTTATCTATATTCATGGGATCCGTATTTGTGTGCTCAATCATTTGTAGAATATTTGAATGTAAATTTTGCATGTACTAAAGAAGGTACAGCCTTTTTGTTCTTGTAATTTCCTAAGCAATATAATATAACACCTATTTTATAGTATGAATAATATATTAGATATTACAGATATATAGTGATAGTTTAAAATATATGGGATGATATATGTAGGTCATATAAAGCACCTCACCATTTTATATGAGGGAATTTTATAATTCATGCATTAGTTGTGCACAAGGATATGGAAGACAATATTGTGTAGATACCAAGAGATGACTGTATTTGTGACTATTTTCCTCCTTTTAGGTATTATGATTTTGTAAGTAAATGAGAAGTTCATCATTAGACAAGAACAGAGAGTCCATTAATATTCATCCAAGTAATGTGAGTACTTAATATCTAACAAAAGTGGTATTTCTATTTTAGTTGGAAAATAATGACATTCAATAGTGGTTGCTAGCCCACAGAAAAGCAATTTGGAAATCTACCTAACTCCCGGGTGATTTTTTCTTTATATCTTAATGAATTGCATGTGTAACACCCTTATTTCCAAATCAAATTCATAACTAATGTGAGATATCTCATTTAGAGTCAAAATTCAATCTATGAGAGTACTTCCTGTGATACCCTAAAATTCAGCATTTCACACAGGCAAACTACACTCATCTAATCCTAACATCTTAAAAATCTTAATTTAGAAAAAAATATAAATTCAAAATCTCATCTAAATATAACCAACTTAAAATGAATCATAATTCATCATGCAAGTAACCTAAATTCATTATGAATGAGACTCATGATCTACCTTGGAGCAAAGTTGTTTTCTATCTGTGGAATTGTTAAAAAAAATTAATTTTTCCAAAATGCAAATACAATTGTGGAATAGGCTTGAGATAGTCATTTTCATTCTCATGAGAAGAAATTAAAAATAAGAATGAGATTCACACTCTTTTTTTAATTCATTAAATTTATTGGTACATTTTAGGTATACTATATGATGACATTCATCACTGGAAATTTGCACCTTTACATGATGCCACTTGTTTCTTATTTTTTCTCATTCCTCTGAACTTCCTTAAAACCTTCCACCCTCCCTATTAACGAAGACTTTCTTTCTGTGTTTTCCTTTTCTCATATTTATTCCTTTCCCTTTTTTCCTTTCCCCTACCTCTCTCAGTTCACCTTTCCCTTCCTCTTTGGAAAGTTTTTTCCTATTTCACATTATTTATTATACATTTTAATCCTCATTTATACATTCAGATTCTCACACAAGGGAAACTGTGGCATTTACACATGTGTGTCCTATTTACTTCATTTAAGAGTATGTCCTCAATGGGCATTCATTTAGCTATAAATGTCTCTAGTTTCTCATATTTTATGGCTGAGTAGTACTCAATTTTATAAAAACCCCACATCTTCTTTATCCAGTGACTACTTGATGAGCAATTGGGCTGTTTCCAAGATGTAGCTATTAGAAACTGTGCTGCTATGAACATGGGTGCTCCTACATCACTGTAGTATGATGCTTTTAATTCTTTTGGGAAGATACCCAGCAGGGGAATAGTGGAGTCAAATGGGACTTCTCATCGTAGTTTTTTGAGGTATCTCCATACTGATTTCCAAGTAGTTTCACCAGTCCACACTCCCACCATCAGTGGAGAAGTGTTCCTATTTCCCCACAGCCCTGTCAGCATTTGTTATTGGTTGATTTCTTGATACCACCCATTCTTTCTGGGGTGAGGTGGAATCTCAGCATTGTTTTCATTGGGATCTCTCAAGTGACCAGTGATGTTGAACATTTGTTTATATGTTTATTTGCTGTTATTATTTTTTCATCTGAGAAATGTCTGTTCATTTCAGATGACCATTTTTGGATTGGGTCTTTAAATTTGGGAGATATGATTTTTGTAAGTTGTTTATATATTCTAGATAGTAGACCTTTGTCTGAAGAACTGGTAAAAATTTTTCCAACATTGTGGATTGTCTCATGACTCTGTCAGTGGTTGCTTTTGCTGTACAAAACATTTTTAATAAGATGTGATCCCAGTTGTAGATTAGTTGTGCTAGCTCAAGTGTGAATGAGATTTTATTCATGAAGTCTTTTCCTATGCCAATGTCTTCAAGAGTTCTACCTAACCTCACTTCCAGAAGATTTAGTGTTTCTGTTTTAATATTTAGATCTTTGATCCATTTCAATTTTAGTTTAGTGCCTGGTGAGACAATAGGTCTAGTTTTAATCTCTGTCAAGTTGAAACCTAATTTTTTCTGCACCATTTATTAAAGATGCTATCTTTCCTCCAGAATGAGTGTTTTGCTCCTTTGTTGAAAGATGAGGTGGTTGAATGTGTCTGGAGTTGTTTATGCATCTTCTAATCTGTTCCACTGATCCTTGGGTCTGTTTCTTTACCAGTACCATGATGTTTTTAATCATGGTAGGTTTGTAGGATAGTTTCAATTTGGGGATTGTTATACCCACACATTGTCTTTGTTGCCTAGAATTGCTTTTCCTATTTTAGGTCTCTTCTTGCTTTTTTTTTTTTTTTTTTTTGTACCAGGGATAGAACTCAGGACCTTGTGCTTGTGAGGCAGGCAGTGGAACCACTGAGCTAAATCCCTGGCCCAAATAGGCCTCTTCCTGTGGCAAATGAATTTTTTGATTGTTTTCTCAAGTTCTGTGAAATATACTGTTGGAGTTTTAATTGGAATTGCATTGAATCTATATAGAAGTTTTGGAAGTATTGTCATTTTCACTATATTGGTTTTTCCTACCCAGGAGCAAGGGAAGTCTTTCAATTTTCTGATATCCTACTCAATATCTTTTCTTTCAGAGTGTTGCAGATTTCAGTGTAGAGGTCTTTGATTTCTTTCATTAGAGTGATTCTTAGGTATTTCCTTTTTTTTGGATTCTATTGTGAAAGGAATTGTTTCTCCAGTTCCTCTCTCAGTGAGTCTATTCTTCATGTATAGGAAGACCATTGATTTTTGTCTGTTAACATTGTATCCAACCACACCATTGAATTTGGTTATTAAGTCTAGAAGAGTTTTGGTGGAGTTCTTGGGGTCTTCTATATAGAGTATCATGTCATCTGCAAGTAATGACATTTTAATTTCTTCATTTCCTATCTTTGTTCCTTTTACTTCTTTCTGTTGTCTAATTGCTGTGGCTAATATCTCCAGAAGTTTGTTGAACAGAAGTGGGCAGTGTGGACATACTTGTCTTGTTCCTGATTTTACCATGATTTCAGTTTTTGACAATTACTATGATGTTGACTATTGTTTTTTCATAAGTGGTTTGTATCAGGTTGAGATAAAGACTATCTATTCCAATTTTCTCTAGGATTTTTATCATGAATGGGTGTTAGATTTGTCAAACACTTTTCTACAACTTTTGAGATAAGTTTTTTGTCATTGGCTCTGCTAATATAGTTGGTCTTTCTCTGCTTTTGGTATCAAGGTGATGCTTGCTTCCAGGAATAAATTTTGGAGCATTGCTTCCCTTTCAATTTCATTGAAGAGTTTAAAAAGTAGCAGCAGTAGTTCTTCTCTAAATGTCTTCTAGAATTCAGCAGTTAAGCCATCAGGACCTGGGCTTTTCTTTGTTGGTACGTTTTAAATTATACTTTCAATTTTGTTGTTTGATATTTGGTTGTTTAGAATTTTTAGGTCATCTTCATTCAACTTCAGTAATTCATATGTATCTAGAAATCTATCAATTTCTTCTGTGTTTTCCAACTTATTAGCATATAGATTCTCAAAGTAGGTATTGATGATCCTCTGGATTTCTGTTGAGTCTATTGTAATTTAAACCTTTCAACTCCTGATTGCATGGATTTCGGCTTCTTCTTTCCTTTTTTGTTAAGGTTGGCTGAGAGTTTGTCAACTTTGTTTATCGTTTCGAAGAATCAACTCTGCTTCACAATTTTTTGTAACACTGTTAGTCTCCATTATACTGATTTCTGCTCTGATCTTTATTATTTCCTCCCTTTTACAGGCTTTGGGCTTTTCTTGCTCTTTCTAGAAGCTTGAGGTTCAGCATTACGTTGTTTATTTAAGTTTGCTCTGTTTTCGTAGTATGGGTATTCACTATTATGAGTTTCCCTCTTAAAACTGCTTTTATTATATCACATAAATTTGGATATGTGGTATTTTCATCACTGCTTAATTATAGAAACTGTGTTATTTCTTCTTTACTTTCCTTTTTGTCCTGTTGGTTGTTCAGGAGGGTGTTGTTCAATTTCCATGTGTTTATGAAGTTCTTGTGGTTTCTTTTTCTATTGATCTCCAATTTCATCATACTATGGTCTGATAATATACAGGGAAAATTTTCAATTCCTTTGCATTTACTTAAACATGTTCTATGAGCAAGTATGTGGTCTATTTTGGAGAATAGCCCAAGTTCAGCTGAGAAGAATATGTATTCTGTTTTTGTGGGATGCAACGATCATTAAACATCTGTTAAGTCTTTTTGTTCAAGAGTTTGAGTTCTAGTTTTTCATTGTTAATTTTTTTGTCTAGTTGATCTATTTATGCCCATGGGGGATTGAGGTTGCCCATTAGTATTGTATTAGTGCATATTTGATTTTTAATGTTCATTAATATTTGTTTTATTAGTTAGGTGCACTAATGTTTGGTGCATATATACTTATGATTGCCTTCTCTTCCTCTTGGATTGTTTCCTTTACAAGTATGTAGTGACCTTCTTTGGCTCTCCTAATTAGTGTTAGATATAAATCCACTTTATCTGCAAAATGGATGGCTACTCCTGGTTATTTTGGGTACCTGTAACATGGAGTATTGTTTTACACCCTTTAATTTTCAGCCTATGAGTTTCTTTTTGAATTAAGTGTGTTTCTAGTGTGCAGCATATTGTTGTATCTTGCTTCTTGACACATTCTGGCAGTCTATTTGTTTTGATTGTTGAATTGAGACCATAATGATTGATGGTTATAACTGATATATATATATTGATTTATCCTTTTCATGATTTTTACCTTTTGTTGGATTCCCCTTCCCTTTGCATTTAATTTCTTATCTTGCCTGATGGATTCATTCTGCTGGGCTTTCTGGAGTTGTGACTCTCATTGTCTTTTCCTAGAATATTGTTTAAAAGTTTTTGGAGTGCTGGCTATGTATTCATGAATTTCCTCAGGTGTTCTTTGTTGTGAAAGTATCTTATTTCTTCATCAATTTAGAAAGATAGCTTTTCAGGGTACATCAATCTTGGTTGGAGGTCATTTTCTTTTGTGGCTTGAAATACTCCACTCCAGGCTCTCTTGACTTGAGGGTTTATGTTGAAAAGTCTGCTATGATTCTGATGGGCTTTCCTTTGTATGTGATTTATTTCTTTTCTCTAACTGCTTGTAATATTTTGTTCTTCTTTTAGGTTTCTGGAATCTTGAGTATCACATGGTCAGATGTATATTTTTTTTGTCATGGATAGTTGGTGTCTTATGTGCCTCAGCTATCTGTGTGTCAAATTCTTTTCTCCTTCTTGGGAAGTTTTCTGACATTACTTCTGTGAATGGTTTTTTTTAAATGTTGTTTGCATTTTCTCCTGTTTTCAATTGACTCAGATCAGTCTTATGTTATTCTTCTTTGCATCATCCAGCAGATACTGGATTGATTTCTCATAGTCTCACTGTTTTTTTTATAAAAAATCTTTCTTTTCCTAGTCACTATCACAATCCTGTCTTCTATATCTGATATTCTGTACTCACATTGGCTCATTCTAATAAGTAAATTCAAAATGGAGTTTTTAATCACTTGGATATCTGTTTGAATATGTTTTATGGACTCTATTACTTTCTTATTCTGGGATTCAAGCATGTTCCAGAGATAGTCATTTTTAGATTTTGTCTTCCCTAGAGTAATTAATCATGTTATTCACTATGGAGAGCATCTGTGTGGTTATCTGAAAAATCATTTCTGATTTTATTTTTCCTGATCCTTTTTAATTGCCAGTTCAGGCACTCCAGGTGGTTGAGTTTCAGATTGTTCCATCTTTCGAACCTTGGAGCTGCCTTTGGTGATCTGCAATTCTGGTTTAGAGTCTTGTTTAGGTGTCTTTCATTTCTATTTTTTTTTGGTGGGGGGTTGTTTTTGATGTTTTTGTTTTACTTCCTGGATTTGTGCTTGTAAATTGCTTATTGTGAGCATCTTTATTGCTAGTACTTAGAATGCTTAGGGATTCGCTATGTCTTGGATTGTCTTCCAGGATTAGTTGGCCTCTGGAGTTTGAGTCTGTAATGGCCCTTAGGCAATCTCATTGTTGCTATACCAGGAAGGACAACTGGCTAGAACAATCACTTCACCATGGTCAAGAAAATATAATCAGTCTCACAATAGCATCAAACAGAGCCTAGAAAATGACAAACTGTAGAAACTATTAATCTACCAGCTTTGACTGCATGAACCAAACTTGTGGTTGCCTATCAAAATCTAGAAAGAAGCAGAAATATCTTTGCAGTAAATAAGCCCTTCACTAGAATGAATTTGCCCTCTGGAGAGATTTAAATGTGTTGGGGGAGGTAGAGAAATTGAAGGAGACAGAAAAGTTAGAAGTAAGGCTAGAGAACACAGGAAGATCATGTGATCCTTGGTCAAGACAGAAGGAAAATAGAGAAGGAAGAAACAAAAACAAGAACAGAACAAACTGACAGCAACAGGAAAAATGGAAACTGTATTCTCACTCCTATAAAAAAAGAACAATCAATAAAAAACATGACAAAAACAGGAACAAGAAAGGTGAGGAATGAGAAGGAAAAAAGCAAAGAAGAAAAAAAATGTCCCTTTCAAGGCACATCTCTGTTGTCCCCAGCAGACAATTTGGGCATCATACAGATCTGTGTGGACTGATCTCATTAAGCCAGCCATAGTTGAGGCTGGTTTCTGGCTGCAAGGCTGAAACTGAGCTCCCAGACCTACTTTAGGTTTGAACTCTGCACAGCTCTACTTCAGGTTTGAGCCACTCTTCCCCCACAACAAGTCTGGTTCTGGTAGAAGATTTTGATCCCAACAACTCACCAACCACTGCAGTCTGCTGTGTCTTCATTGAGGTGACTCTGTTCTCCCAGTGGGCTTCAATTCTCAACAACCCTCCTAGAAGCCTTCTCTCAGCTGTTCACCACTGCACCAATTCCTGTGTTCAGAATGATGGACTTCTGGACCCCCTGGTTGGCTGCTGTTCTGGCAGGCCTCTAGCTTCATCCTTCATCCCCTTGCTGCTTGTGTTTTTGTAGACCTCTGATCAATTGAGTTTTAGTTTAATCCCTAGTCAATAATGGTGAGATGTGTCTTCAAATTCATTCTGGGATTATTTCTTTGATTATATAATTGCAATTGATATGCCTAGCAGTTACTTGAATCTCTGTTTTTTATGTTTTCAAACTGCAAAATGAGGGTTATTATGGTAGGAAAGGACAAATGAAGTACTTAGTGCTGAATTTTCTTTAGAAAATAGTAAATTAAAAACAATATCACATCTAGAGGAATTGAATAATTAGTATCACCATCAGGAATTTAAAATAAAAACCAGTGGTGACTCTTACAGTTCATTTAAACTTTCTTGTTTCACCTGTTTGGAAGATGAATGGATCTTAGAGAATGACTATAGATTATTGCAAACTTAACTAAGTTTTGATCTAATTTTAGATGGTATACCGATTAGCTGACCTTATTTAAGCAGATTCCCACATTTCTTCATAAATGATTTTGATGCTATTTAGCTACCAAATGCATTTTTTCAATATTTGTTCATAAAAATCACCAGAATTAGATTTTATTTTCTTTTTGATGGTAAGGTCAGAAATATACCTGAACTAAAAATGGATAAAATTTGGGTATGCAGAGACAGGGTGGAAAAGGCAGCCCAAAAAAGGAAAGAGAAAGAGAAAAAGCACAAGCAAGGGCCACTGATGGTAATGTGTAGGAATGTGTAGAGGCTATGGGATTTGCATTCCCAAGTGGCAACATTTCTCCTTTCTGGGCCACTGGCCCTGGTTCAGAGCAGAGGTCAGAGACATAAAGCATTAACAAGGTGGACTTAGATGAGATGGCAATGGTACCAAAATTGCAGCTGACAGGAAAGTGATGAACAAGGAACTTCAGGTAGTGTGCATCAGACTGCAAATGAGAAGGGGGAGGAGCTGGGTAGAGGAGTTTGCTGAAAGGAATATATGCCATTCTGTACCACAGCATGGGAGCCTTTGACTGGATTCTGGCTTCTCATTCCAGCCCTTGGTCCACTGCTCATGTTGAGGGGAAGGAGTGGAAAAGTGAGCTGCCCCCAGTGCAGAGGACATGAAACTTCCAGGCCACCATACCACCAACCCCAGTGCTGAGGAGCAGAACCACCACCAGCACAGGGGAGGTGAACTTTCCAGAACACCGTATCACCATGCCCAGTGCTGAGGAGGTGTGCCATATGGGTGCCAGGAGCACATATCACCCCACACCCATTGAAATGTGAAGATACATAAACAAGTCCAAAATAAGACTCCCAGATCACCTAAAGCAACCCAAAGGGAAACAAGATGGAACAATCTGATACTCAACCACCTGGACTCCCTGAACTGGCATCAAAAGAGGATCTGGAAAAAATAAAATCAGAAATAATTTCTCATATAACAGCAGAGATTGTACCCATAGTGCAAGACATGATTAATAAATCTAGAGAGGAGCTGAGGAACATGAGGGAATCCCAACACAGGAAAAAGATAAAATCCATAAAACAGACACAAACAGATTTCCAGAAGATTAAAAACTCCATTGCAAGTCTACGCAGCAGAATGAACCAATGTGAGAGCAGAATTTCAGATATAGAAGATGAGATTTTAATTAGTGATGAGGAAAAGAAAAATTGCTCTAAAATTGTAAGCAATCAAAGGAAATCAATCCAGCAGCTGCTAGATGATGCAAAGGAGAAAAACATAAGACTGATCAGAGTCAATGAAGAAACAGGAGAGAGTGCAAATGACATAAAAAACTCTTCACATAAGTAATGGCAGAAAACTTCCCAAGCAGGGGAAAAGAACTTGATATACAGGTAAGTGAGGCATATAGGATTCTAATTAGCTAAAATTAAAAAAAAAATCTACATATAGGCATATAATTGTTAAGATTCCAGAAACCCAACAAAAGTTCTACAAGAAGTTAGAGAAAAGAAACAAATCACATGCAAAGGAAAGCCCATCAGAATCACAGCAGACTTCTCACCACAAACCATCAAGGCAAGCAGAGCTCAGAGTGATGTATTCCAAGTCCTAAAGGAAAACAGCCTCCAACCCAGTTTGGTATACCCTGCAAAACTAGCTTTCAAAATTGATGGAGAAATAAGATACTTTCATGACAAAGAGCACCTTAGGAACTTCATGAACACCAAACCAGCACTCCAAAACATTTTAGACAATATACTAGGAAAAAACAATGAGGATCACAACCCCCAGTAGCCCAGCAAAATAAATCCATTGGACACATCAAGAAATTAAACACAAAGGGGAGAACCCAACAAAAGGAAAAAGTCATGACAATGATAAATCAATACATATCAGTTATAATCATCAATGTTAATGGTCTCAATTCACCAATCAAAAGAAACAGACTGGTAGAATGGGTCAAGAAGCAAGATCCAATAATATGCTGCATACAAGAAACACACTTGATTGAAAAAGAAACTCATAGACTGAAAGTTAAAGGGTGGAAAACAATTTTCCATGTGACAGGAACCCAATAAAAAGCAGGAGTATCTGTCCTCTTTGCAGATCAAGTAGACTTCAAACCGACACTGATGAAGAGAGACGAAGAAGGACACTACATCCTTGTGAAGGGAAGAATCCAAGAGGAAGAGATGACAATCATAAATATCTATGCACCAAACACTAGTGCACCCAACTATATAAAACAAATACTAAAAGACATGAAAAATCATACAAGCACTAATACTATAATAGCGACAGACCTCAGTATCCCTGTCACAAATAGATAGATCAACTAGACAAAAAAATAAGCAATGAAATTCTAGAATTCAATCAAACTCTTGAACAAATGAAATTAACAGATGTTTACAGAGTGTTCCATCCCACAAAATCAGGATACATATTCTTTTCAGATGCGCATAGATCATTCTCCAAAATAGACCACATACTTGCTCATAAAACATATTTAAGTAAGTGCAAAGGAATTGAAGTTATTCCCTAAATATTATCAGATCATAGTGCAATGAAATTGGACATCAAATGCAAAAGAGGGCTGGGGATTTAGCTCAGTGGTTTTGCTGCCTGCTGCACAAGTGCAAGGACCTGAGTTCAATCCCAAGTACCAAAAAAAAAAAAAACAAAAGAAACTGCAAAAATTTCATAAACACATGGAAAGTGGACAATACACTTCTGAATAACCAATGGGTCACAGAAGTAATTAAAGAAGAAATCAAAGAGTTCCTTCAATTAAATGACAATGACAATACAACATATTGAAATCTATGGGACACAGTGAAAGCAGTCTTACGAGGGAAATTCATAGCGGTGGATAAACACATTAGGAAAAAAGAGTGAGCTCAATTATACAGCATGATACTGAACATCAAGGACCTCAGGACAAACCCAAAGCTCATACAAGGTAGGAAATTATAAAGATCAGAGCACAAATCAGTGGAATGGAGACTAAGACAACAATTAAAAAAATCAATGAAACCAGTGTTTGTCCTTTGAAAGAATAAACAAAATTGACAAACCCTTAGCCAATCTTATAAGAAAAGGGAAGGAAAAGGCTCATATCCATGCAATTAAGAATGAAAAGGATGAAATTAAAATGGACCCAGCAGAAATCCAGAGATTCATCAATACCTACTGGTTTCATCTACAGATTTTGCTGTTCATGCCTACAAAGCAGTTCTAGGATTAATCCCAATCCTTTGGATGAAGCTTTAGGAAAATAAAACAGAATAAAACAAGCTCTAACTATTATATTTATTTCTCAAAATTTGGTATTCCTTTCCAATCTATCTACCATTGTTTATTTTTCAGTCCTTAGATAATTGCTTTTTTTGTAATCTGTCTAGAATTTGTAATCATAGTCTGTGGGAAAAGTCATTTCAACTGGGTTTACATCATCTTTACTCATACAACAATTGCAAGATTCTATCATTTAATCAATAAAAATAAGCTTGCATCATTAAAATAAAACAAAAATCTCCAAAATATTGACAGGGCAATCCAGTTTTCTTAGAAAGAATTTTGCTGATAACATGAAAATGTATTATAAAACTAGACTTCATTACCAGTATAATTTTTAGGTGTGATTATGAATATATGCTTTCAATGCAGAATGGTATCATAAATGATAAATGCATTGATCTCTGGCATTTTGGACAATCAAGATTTTATTTACACTTGTATTTTTTAAATCATGTGCATGACTGGAATACTTTTTCCAGTAAAGTTTCATTAACAGTTAAATCCATATTTTCTTATTCTAACAGTAATATTTCCTAGGATGAAAACCTAAATAAATACTCAAATTCGGAAAACAGTGAGCTCAATTACACAACATGATGCTTAACCTCAAGCTTCTAGAAAAAGAAAAGCAGAAAAAACCCAAAAGCTCATACAAAGGAGGAAATTATAAAGATGAGGGCAGAAATCAATGCAATGGAGACTAAGGGAGTAATATAAAAAAATCAATGAAGCCAAGGGTTGGTTCTTCAAAAGAATAGAAAAAACTGACAAACCATTAACTAAACTCATCAAAAAAGGAAAGAAAAGGCCCTAATCAATGGAATTAGAAATGAAAAGGGTGAAATTACAATGGAGTCAGCAGAAATCCAGAAGATCATGAATACCTACTTTGAGAACCTATATACCAATAAGATGGAAAACACAGAAGAAATGGACAGATTCCTAGATACAATGTGAATTACCAAAGTTGAATGAGGAAAACCTAAAAATTCTAAATGACCCAATATCGATCAATGAAATTGAAAATGTAATTAAAAACTTACCAACTAAGAAAAGCCAGGGTCTTGATGATTTCACTGCTGAATTCTACAAGACATTTAGAGAGGAACTACTGCCACTACTGCTTAAACTCTTCAATGAAATTGAAAGGGAACCAAAACTCCCAAATTCATTCCTGGAAGTAAGCATCACCTTGATGCCCAAAGACCCAAGTAAAAAAGAGAACTACAGGCAGAGGTCACTAATGAACATCGATGCAAAAATCCTTAATAAGATACTGCCAAATAGAATGCAGAAGATCATCAACAGCATGGTACTGGCAAAGAAACAGACTGAGGACCTGTGGAACAGATTAGAATATGCAGAAACAACTCCAGACACTCTCAGCCACCTTATCTTCAACAAAGGAGCCAAATACACTCACTAGAGGAAAAATAGCCTCTTTAATAAATGGTGCTGGAAAAATTGGGTTTCAACTTGCCAAAGATTAAAACTAGACCTATATCTCTCACCATGCACTCATCTAAAAGCGAAATGGATTAAAGATCTAAATATTAAAATAGAAACTCTGAACCAGCTGGAACAGAGGTTAGGTAGATCTCTTGAAGACATTGGTGTAGGAAAAGATTTTATGAACAAAACCTCAGTTGCCCATGAACTAGCACAAACAATCAACAAGTGGGATCTCTTCTTATTAAAAAGCTTCTGCACAGCAAGAGAAACCACCAACAGTGTGAAGAGACAACCCACAATGTGGAAAAAATTTTTCACCTGCTGTTTCTCAGACAAAGGTCTACTATCTAGAATCTATAAAGAACTTTAAAAAACTCATATCTTCCAAATTTAAAGACTCAATCCAAAAATAGGCATCTGAAATGAACAGACATTTATCAGACAAAGAAGTAAAAATAGCAAATAAGCATATGAAAAAATTTTCAACATCATAGGTCATTTGAGAGATGCAAAGGAAAACAACGCTGAGATTTCACCTCACCCCAGAAAGAATGGCTGCTATCATGAAATCAACCAATAACAAATGCTGGTGTGGCTATGGGGAAAGAGGAACCCTACTCCATTACTGGTGGAAGTGTCGACTGGTGCAACCACTGTGGAAATCAGTGTGGAGATACCTCAAACAACTAGGACTGGAAGTCCCATTTAACCCAGCTATTCCCCTGTTTGGCATCTTCCCCAAAGAATTAAAAGAATTGTACTGCCATGATATATGTGCACCCATGCTCATAGCAGCACATTTTGTAATAGCTAAAACTTGGGAGCAACCCAGTTGCCCATCAACTAGTGCCTGGATAAAGGAAATGTGTTTTTTATAAAATAGAGTATTACTCAGCCATAAAAAATGAGAAATTAGAGACATTTATAGCTAAATAGATGCACACTGAGGCCATATTCAAGTGAAATAAATAGGATACACATGTAAATACTGAATAGTTTCTGTAGTGTGAGAAAATGAAAGTGTAAATACGACTAAAATGTATAATAGGTAATGTGAAATAGGAAGAAAAGGGACAAAGCAGAAGAGGAAGTGGGAGGGGTAGGGGAAAGGAAAGAAGGGAATGGAATTAATATGAGAAAAAGAAAAAATGGAAAAAGTCTTTGTAGATAGAGAGGGATGGAGGGGTTGAAGGGAGGCCAGGGGAATGGGGAAAAATAAGAACCAAGATAAATTATGTAATGTTGCAAATTTCCAATGATGAATGTCATTATATTGTATACCTAAATTTACCAATAAAATTGATTGAAAAACAAAGAAATACACCTGAACTGTCTTACCTCAAGTGTATAACAACACTCTTGCCCTTTGTCAGTTAGTTTACAGGGACCTTAATCACTTTTACTTTCCATAACACATCACACTAATTCATGACATTAATTACAGTTTTCTGATTTGACCAAGTGAGTGATATGTGAAAAATGTGCTGGAATAATTAAGAAGTCATTAGCATGTCAGAAAGTGAGATATAATTTCAATTTACACTGAAGCCCTTATGTGTCTAAAAATTTCTAAGAGTCAATGCAAAATGAAGGCCAAATTGCTATAGCTGGCCATTCTACAAATAATAAAGTTGTAAAAGTCATAGTGAACTTTTTGTATTTTGAAGGCAACATAGTCTTCAGTCATGTTTTATTCTGAACCAGTTTCCAAACAACTCAAAATGATGCTAATTTTGAGTGGGACTCAGAATCCTCAAAGGCTTTGCAACAAATTTAGTCTATTCCACCTCTTGCTTTGTCAGTTAGGGCATATAAGCCAGCAAATCCAATGGTACTCAAAATGTTATTAGCAGAGGAAGATGTTGCTTGGAAGCACTACCAGATCCCAATAGGTGAGTCACTCATTCCAACATCTACAAACAACTGCTCAATCTTTGAGTGACAGCTTTTGAGTGCTACTGTGCTTTAGTGAAAACTAAATTCTTAATGATGGTCTACCAAGTCACCAGGCAACCTAAAGCACCCATCATAAACTGGGTGTTGTTTCACTCAATATGCCATAAAGTAGGATGGTCACAGTAGCATTTCAACATCAAATGGAAGTGATTTACATATAATTGGGCCTCCAACTAGCCCCAAGAAGTTATGTAAATTGCATAAAGAAATTGCTCAGATACCCACAGTTCCTACTAACTCTAACTCTTTTCTATACCATACCTAAGACCTCATGGAGAATATCAACTGACAGAGGAAGAGAAACTTAATGCTACTACCACCCAAAAGTGGACAGTTGCAGGAGTATAGCCTTCTTTTATGAACATCTCTGCAGACAGTGGTGAAAGTATATATTTGCAATTGGGCAAAATTTTTGACTGCACATTATGCTTAAAAGAATCCATGGTGATTGTATTCTGATTTAGAATGTATACAATTAGGTAATTGGTGACAAATAGATTTGAGATAGACTTATGTGAATAGGCTCTATAAATGAGCCACAGGTAAATACATTTATATTCTATGAAAATACTCACCAAATGTGTTCTCAGTACAGGACTTTAATGATCAAGTAAATATGATGACTCATTCTTCAGTAATCAATAAAAGTTGGCCTTATTCCACAGTCACCTATTTAAATGACCAAAGGGCTAGTGAACAAAGTAATCATGGTGATAAGGATAAAGGTTATGCATAGGCTCAGGAACATGGACTTTCACTTACCAAATTTGAGCTGGTTACAGCCAATGCTGAGTATCTAATTAGCCAGCAGCAAAGATCAACATTGAGTCTCTACATGTCATAATTCTCCAGTGACCAGCCAGCAACTGGGAAGCAAGTTGATTACAGTGGACCACTTTCATCATGGAAAAAGCAGTACTTTTTCCTTCCTGAAATAAATATTTATTGTAAATATTCTTTTGCCTTGCCTGCCTGAAAGTAATGCTTCTTCCAAAGCTACCCATATGTCATCTTACCCATGCAATGATTTATCACTTATCATGTTATTTTTACACCATTGGTTCTGGCTAAGGTCACTTCACAGGCAAGCAAATGAAGACACTTTCTCATGCTTATGAAAACCACCGGTCTTACCATGTCCCCAGTCACTCAGAAACATCTGAGAGTAAGGGCATTTGAAAGACTGTCACAAAACTAGCAAGCGATTATATGTTGCAGGACAGGAACAGAGTCCTCCACAAGGTTTACATGCTCTGAATAAGAAACTAAAGGTAGTTCTGTTTATTGCAGGACTAGGGTTCATTGTCTAGGATTCAATGATTTGAAATGAAAGTGGCACCACTCACCATTTCTCCTAGTGACCCATTAATAATGTTTTATTTCTCTTTTCATGGCATTATGTTTCAGATGGCCTGAAAGTCTTAATTCCCTAGACAGGAAGGACTCTACCAGGAGACACAGCATTGATTCTATTGAACTAGAAGCTAAGACTTCCTCTTGGTCAATTTTGACTCATCAAGTTTCTGGATCAACAAGATAAAGAGCTATGATGTTGACAATGGTGATTAATTCAAATTACTATGAGGGAATTGACCAATTACCCTACAGTGAAGGTAAAGAAGAATATATTTACTGTACAGAAGCCTCCATGGGGTGTCTTCTATAGCCATGCCTTGTTTTTAAGGTCAATGAGAAACTACAACAACCCAATCTAGGCAGAATGATAAATGATGCAGAATATTTGAGAATGAATATATGGGTAACACTTCCATTTATCCTGCCACACCTAAGAAAAGAGGTGGTGCTTGCTGATGGTCAAGGAAAAACACAGTAGTTAATGGAAAAGTGTGGTCAGAAATATCAGCCACAACTATGAGAGCAGTTGGAGAAATAAGGATTGTAAATTAATCAGTATTTATTTTCCAGTTTAGTTAGTATAACTGTGTGTACATATACACATGTTAAGGAGATATCTTTGCTGTTTTTCATAGCAAAATGTTGGTTACTGAATATCAGTATGTGAACATTGTTAAAATGACAATATGATATTTTAGTCATGAGATATCAGGAGAAGAGGAATCATCATAAGAAAAGTTTGTCTTCTATTCTGAGAGAGGATAAATGCATTTTAATATTTAGGCAGTATACTAGTACCATGCTAGGCACAACTATGAACTTGCTAATATATTTGGAAATTAAGATATTTTAAGGACATGTATCTGACTATTAAATTGACAGGTGGATTTTGATAATCATGATATGTCAACTTGATTGGATTTAGAAGCACCCTCAGATTAGTAAAGTACATTTTTGCATGTGTGTATGGAAGACGGATATGTGGGCCAGCAAACTAAGGGAAGAAAATCCACCTCAGATGTGAGAGGCACTAATCAATAAGTTTGTAGCCTGAATGAAATAAAAAAGGAAAGGAGAAAGTGTTCACATTTGAAATAGCGTCACTTTTAGCCATTGCTTTTGGATATCAGTCTTCAGTTTCTTCAGTCTTCTAATGCAGACTTACACCAGCATCTATATAGTGAGCTCCTAGGCCTTGGACCTTAGATGAGTACTGCATCCATGATCTCTGTTGTTTTGTATCTTCCCATTTCCTGGGCTGAACAGCTAATGAATCTGCCACTAGAGACTCTTCCCTTTCTGGTCCCATAGACATCCACTGTGGATTCTTCCACTTCTTATCCTGCAAGCCTACCTAATAAATCTCTTTGTAAAATTATACATATAATGTCTGTTGATTCTCTTCTTCTGAAAAATTCTGCAGAATTTTCTAGTGTAATTGTTTCTGGTCTTCTCAATGCATAATTTGTATCAGTCTTTCTTCAGCTTCATTTACCCGTGTTCACTGACCTTTTGTCATTTCCCTTCTGATATTTAATATAACCAATTACTATTTTATTTTAGATTTTTCTTTATTATAATTTTGATTCTTTCATATTTTTGAAAATACCTGTAATCTTTAGTCTTCCATATATTCGATGTGTGCTATCACTCACCTCATAGAACACAGTAATAATAACTACTTTATAACTTTGTTTAATAAAGCAACATCATGGTTTATTGGGACAACATTAATGCTATTTTTGCCTAGATCATTAGTTTTATGACACCGAACCTTAGGTTGTGGCATTTGAATTTTTTTCTGGACACAGTGAATATTACATTTTGTAGATTTGGGTTCTTTTATAATCCCATGGAGAATACTATTTTTTTCTTTTAGAAGGCAATAAGCTAAATTACTTTCTGACCATTTTCCTATCTTCTTTCAACTGTGGCTCAAATAGTCATTCAAGTCTTAAAATTATCTTGAAACTATCTTAAAATTATCAATATTTCATATTCCTCAATAGTTATTATTGTGCAGCCCATTTTTGCTTGTTTGGAGTATATTCTCAAGTAGATATTTAAGACTCATAATTTGATTTTTTTCAGTTATTATGAACACTTTTACATGCCGACTTGACTGTGGGTACCCAAACATCTGGTCAAATATTAAAATGAGTGTATCTGTGAGAGTGTTTCTGAATAAGATTAATATTTTCATGAGTACACTCAGTTAAGGAGTTTGTTCTCTGTAATACAGTTCCTCTTCCAAAAAAATAAAAACATAAATAGAACACAAAGTCTAAGTAAAACAGAATTCCTCCTTTCTCTGTGCCTTGAGATGGGCCATTATTTTCTTTTCTATTTTGGACCAATACTGAAACAGCTTTCTGACTAAAGTTATACTCTTGTTTCTCTTACTTATCTACTTGACTGAATGTAGGTAGATCTTAGGATGTCTCAACCTTTGAATTTATTTCTTTTGTATAAATAATGCAATTAAAAATGTAATGACATTCTAGTATTCTGCCCTTATAAATTTGTAGTGTCACCAAAGGATCTCTTCTGGCTCCAATGAATTCTAAATATTTCACAATGAAATACATTAGCTTTTGCTATATTCAGTTATTTTATGAAGGTGCAAGAAAATATAAAGTTTTTTATCATATATCTAAAGAAAACAACGAGATTTTGTTGTTGCACTGTTTCATTGTTTGAATTTCTTTTTGTCTCTTTGCAATTATATTTTCTCAATAATTTGCATTTTATTTGTTTTTAAATATTTATGTATTAAATATTAATGTGATATTAAATATGTAATAATTTAAATATGTAACTTTACATATTTAAATATGTTCCACTTATATTTAAAATATTATACCTCTTTTGTTCAATTTTTATATTTTCTTTTTTTCATATTCAATTTATTTTGTTTTTTCATATTTATTTATCATCTGTTTTGTTATAGTCTCCTAAAATAAATTTACATTACTAATTATCTCAGGCTATATGTTACATTCTACTCAAACATTCTTTTTAATCAATATACTCATGCCACAGACATTTCTAATCTCATAATTCTTTCAAATATGTTATATATTATATATTTTACTGAATTATAGTCTTTCAGTGAATTTGACTTTCTAACCATCTTTTATAGTCTGTGTAAATATTTGTTATGTCCTATGTTATTTTGTGTAAATTTAGATATATTTTGATGATTTTCCAAGTGTTTAATTGTTGAATGTTAACGAAACCTTAATTTTAGGGCCAGAAATGTAGCTCAGAGGAACCCCACCTGCCTGGCAAGCACAAGATCCTAAGTTCGATTTCCATTACCCCCCCAAAAAAACCCTAAACCTTCATTTTTATAATGATATGTGTTTTGTATATATGTATAAATATATGTAAGAGTCAGTTTGGATGCAGTATATATACAAATATATTTAATATATAGCTTCTTGAAAATAATTTATGTTTCAAAAATAGAAGTGTTATATAACTATTATATTATATACTTTTGATGCATAAAGTGGTTTTTTGATTTGTAAAATACATAAATATATAGCCATAATCATTTATACATTTTCAATTTAAATGTTTTCTACTGTATAAGTTTTTAATTGTCTTTGTGACTTTCATCTCAAAAATTCTTGAAGGGACACAAGAACATTTTCCACTATAATTTTTTTATTCACATAATCTGTCTTTTTAGACCTTTAACCATTTAATGGAATGATATTTATTAATTTTTTTTCTTTCCCATTATTTTCAGCTTAATTTTAAATAAGCTTATAATTTCCATAAGATTTACATTATCTAGACAGAGGTTTCTGAGGTAAAACAGTTCATGAATTTATGACAGTCTTCCAACTTATTTCTCAGTTAAAGATATCTGGTTAATTTATTATTGTATTAATTTTATTTTAAACTTTCTGTTATATGAATGAAAATGTTACATATCTATATTAAAGATATGTGACTGGATGAAAGTTAAATAATACTGGCATATCAGCAATGGTAATATTGCTTTGTAGCAGACATAAATTACATAAGTAAAGCTGTCTCACATTCTACTTTGGACTTCTTAAAGTAGAAGCATTTTAACTGAATTATTTTCTACTACTAAGTAGAGTTATGGGACTTTTGTAGGATATTATTTATAGTTCTTAAATATCTTTATCCTTCAAATTCATTGTATTGTGTGTATATTTGTACAATGGAATTACTATACATTGTACTTTCTTCTTTAAAGTAAATTCCTTCATAAAAAATGTGAAGAATATTTTCTTTAATAACAAATTAGTTTTTTCTATAATATGATTCTATATGTTCAGTACATCTTTCATACATATATATACCTATATAAATATATAAAATAAATTTCTCAATAATTAAAAGAGTAATTCTGAATCATTTTATGTGTTTCTATTTTTAAAATTATCAAGTTATATCTGGTGAAAGTTGGGCAAGAATTTATGTATTTCATTACATAATGAAATGAATAGGTAACTTAAAGATAGACACACATGCATTGCAGATAAATCATATAATTGTGTAGTCAGAGAGAGTAGGCATAAAACCATTAAACATTCCATTGATAGGAAAAATAGACAATTTCCTTATTTCTATGAGATTAATTTAGATTATTTGGATTAAGAAAAAAATGAAAGACCCACAATGAAACTTTTTTACCTCTAATATGCATTTAACAGAGAGAATGTCTTGACTGTTTAAGAATGTCTTGACTGGTCTTTGTTTTAGTAGAATTACATTAGTAGATTACATGTTAGTAGAAACGAATAATCGTCCACATTCCTGGACATTTGTTGGCAGTAACTGTAGTCACCCTTACTCTAGTATGTGAGAGGAGGAAATTTATATTCACTGGAAAACATCTGAACAAATTACTATATGAATGTTGTAAAATATCTACAAAGATTATTTAGAAATATTTTGAAGAGGTAAAAATGCAAGCAAAGCTTCTAGAGGTAGATTTAAGTAAATATTTTAATATTGTTTGCCATCACATAAAGAGAGTAGCAACTAAGGAAACACAAAATAATGTAATGCAAGCCAATAATTTCTTAAGTGGCTAATAGCTGGATAATAATATAATCTCAAATTATGCTGCCTATGATTTAACTAATTTAACTTGTAGATTATGGTGATTTGTAAATATTTGTATTTTCATAAGTATTAATTATGAGTAATGGATGTAGGTGGCAGAAACAGATTTTATTTTACACCAGCTGCTCAGAGAACCAAGGGAAGAGCTCTATGGGAACAAATCATATTTCCCGAAAGTATGTAAATAATGAATCTTTTTGTTAAGAATGTCAAGTTTAATTTAACATTGCTGTGGCAGTGTAGTACTCTTCAACATTTATTTATTTGGGGCCTTGTGCCAGCTACCTGGATGAGTTCCAATTCCTGCTGAGCTGAAATCTGGCTTGCCTAAGAAATGATTCCAACATGTTCAAAATTGAAACACAACATAAACATTGGTCTGAATGGCGTTAAACTGTTGAGAGCTATTTGAATTATGAACTTTGGTTCAGTTATTAAGAAGTAATCATGTGCTTTATTTGGTGCTTATTATACCATTTTAAGTTTCTTCTTCCTCTTCACTGATCATTCTTCTTTTTCATTGAATATCGTGTTTTTTCCCTATAGAATTGACGAAAAATGCTTGAAGAAACATCTGGAGCTGTACTACCTGATAAAGTACCAAACATCACAAGCTGATTTATTTCTTCCTTCTACACCTGATACAGTTTTGTTTTTCTATACAATTAAGGAGGATAAAATATTTCTACATTGTATACATGTAAATAATAATGGACATAAAGTGATTGGTAAACCAAAATAACTTTTCAAGTTAACTGGGAAAAATAATTTTTGTATGTTAAAATAATATAAATACAAATAAATAAGTGATTAATATTCCAAAGTTATTGACATCAAATGTCTTTTAACATTAAAGTATAATCATATTCTCTCAAATTCAGAAAGAATTTCTATCTTAGAATTTTTTGTAGCTGTTTTGGAAAAACAAAACAAGAGTTGATATTGGAGGACACAGTATTTAAAATTATTCACTCATTTATATGTGATATGATAATATCCCTCTCATTTTTCACTCATCTATATGTTGTGTGGCAATATTTCTCTCTTGGAACAAATTAGCCTATAAAACCTGGAAATCAGGACTGATTTTCTCTAGTAGAGATAGAGAAATATTAATTGGGGAAAATATTTAATATTTAAAAAATAAATTCCTCTATGTTAGACTATGACTAATTGTTTGAATGATTCTTAGCTGTTATTCAGTCCAAGGGAACTTAAAATATTCTTTTCTCCGGACAATATATTCAAGGTAATTTTGATGCTTTTCCACAATGTGAAAAATGCCAGTACACTCTTTCTCGGGAACATGCTAAAATCCAGTGTACCACTTTAGTATCATGATGCTACTCACTTAGCCTTTTTTAGAATGTCAAGGAAGAAGATATTTAAAGAGATGGACTTTGGCTTAAAATATATGCCATAATAATTATATCCACCATTCAAAATGTTGGAGTTCTCAGATTTAAACCATTGCACTCTCAGTTTTACAAATTAGGGCATACGTTGAAAGTAATGACTTTCATTGTGTCATATTATAGATAATGAGAAACCATTCCATGCCAAATACCTCTTTCATTTTATTAAAATTATACCAAAAGTGAGATTGTATTATTAAAAATTCATATTAGTAATATTATAGTCTAGATTTAGTAAATGGCAGATAGACTACAGTCTATATATATCAGCACTAGATCCTGAGGGGCAGAAAAGATGTAAATCAAAGTAGAATTAAAAGGTAAAACTCTTAAAAGTAAACTATTGAAAATATACTTTTGCTTCTTTCACAATTTCCCAAGGATCACCTGCATTCAAATAGTAAATATAATCAAGTATGTATGTACAAAATGTTATATTCATGCTGATTAATTCTTTGAAATATATTCTCACAATTTTGTTGAATCAACCAGTATAGGCTATAATATTATGACAAAATAATAGTTCAATATCTTGCCTGGAAAATTATGGTATGAAAAACACTTTTGCTTTGAGTACTCTGGATTTTGAAATAATTTTATTTCCTGCTGAGAAAATGAGAAAATAGTTGATGATATCAGATTTCAGGCTCACATTTTATATTGATTTATCAGAATGAGAAGCAGTAACTCCAGGCCTGGAGGACCCTGCTGCTCTGCCCTTCTGGCTTCAAATAAGCCCCAATATGAGGAGTAAATAGTAATGCTAAAAAAGGATAAGACTCAGAGATTATTATGCGGAACATTTACTAGATCTTCTCTAGTCTAAAATACACAACTGTCTTTGGAATATTTAAGAATATATAAAGAAATGTAAGTGAATTTGAATTTATTGAATGCATTTTTCAATATTAGATATTCTGAAACTAATAATGAGAGTCTACATTAAACAAAACCTTTCTCCCTGCTATGCCTCATATTTTAGGAATGTAATTTCCTGAGAAAGTAATAATAATCCAATGAAGACATAATTTGTCCTTTTTACTTGGTAAATATAATTCACATACTCAGTAAAATGTTGCTAGGCATAAACTGCAAGGATATATCAAAAATGTTTTAACTTCTTAAATAAGTATCTTTTTGATGCCTTATTTTGAAACATGTTTCAAGTCAGGAAGCTAATATTTATAGACCCAAACCTGCATAAAGCATAAGAATAATGGATTCTTCAGTGGTTATTTTATTGTACTAATGACTTCAATAAATCAGTAACATGCCTAAAATTCATGTTCACCTCAAGGACTACTATAATGAATATAGTAATTTTTTTTCTTTTTATAAAACTATTAAATTTTACATATTATTATAAATTGGGTTTCTCTGTGATGTAATAACTGATTATCAAGAGGATTTTTCAAACATTTGCAACAACAACAAACTATAGATGTAAGAGAGTTACAAAGAGAATTACTGAATAAAGGTGTTTGATGTGATTGATTTGTGCTTCTAAACCAATTATCCTTGAACTTTTGCAGGAATAGAGAACCAAAGCAGAGATTTCATAATTCACTACACATTGACAGAAGCATCTGGTGAGATATAATCTGGCCAGTCAGACAGGTTGCACCAGGGACATCTTTAGAGTGATACATTTACAAAGGTTAGGACAGAATTGTAGCTTTTTGTTGAAGAACCTATATTAAGAGATACATCCTGAGGCTCTTGTAAGGGAATAACAGAGAAGGTGCTGTAAATTGTTACCTTTGTGCAAAACCTTGCTACAGAAATGGTGAATAAGACCTTTAAATGTGGCCTCTAGTGATGTTTATTTTAAATTTTAAAATGAAACAGCACTATTTAGTTTTCACTGATAAATAAGGAACCAAAGCTGCTAATATTTAAGACTTTTTAGTGAATATATTACCATAAATATATAAACTCAAAGTAACTAGCCAAACTTACTTTCAATGGCATTATTAAAATAAATCGCCATAAATTTGCCTTTTAACCAGAGAGATACCTGAATACCTACCTAATTTTAAGTCAGCTCTACTTTCAGATGTGAAAACCCGCCTGTATGGTGAACGCGAAGAATATGTATAATACAGCAGGCAAAAGAAAACAAAGCAAAAAATAAGTAAATGGGACACTTTTCCCTGATGATGGAGTTAGTTGTTACAGAAACTACTAGAAAAAGGAACTGTAAATTTCAACAATCACTGGACTGTAGCTATTGTCATAAAGAGTTCTCATTCCTAGGGTATGTTCTGAGCACTCCGTTCCTGTTTCTTTCACTCTCACAGACAAATTACATTTCAAAAGTTTGTTGCTACTTGCTCAAAAAAAAAAAAAAAAAAAATCCCTATTAACCAAGGCACTGAGGCAGTCTGTGTTACTATCACTCAACTAGCCTGAGTGTCTGCCTCTGTGAGCTGAGCTGGTTGTTTGCCATTCTTACACAGCGTTATCAGCTAGTATGGTTCCTGAGGATTTGTCTGATAACAAATTGAACTTCTCGAAGGGAGAAAGTGTCTTTGCTCTATAGCTTTGAATAACTTAAAGCATGTGGTCCTTCTAAAGGTTTAATAGATGAATCAATTGTTAGGCATTCTCTCTGTATGTGATTTTCATCAGGATTACTTTGTTTTCCTTTCATTTTTCCAAAGAAATTGTATGCTTTCTCTCAGTTAAATAATTAAGTTGTCATATTTATTTTAAAATTAGGGCATTTTTGTGTGTTTGGAGCTAATTTTATATGGATGACATTTGAAAGTTTCCCAACGGCATATAAGAAAATTAAAATGATCTCACCACATTAACATTTTAATATTAAAAACTAAATTTGCTTCCGTTATACCTAAAATGTACCAATAAATTTAATGAATAAAAAACTAAATAGAAGACTTAAATTTGTGAGTGACCTAAAAAACAAATGATTTCATATATAAATGTTCTTTAGCTTGTTTCCTTTTTGAAAAACAAAAAAGTGCATTGTATATTAGATATTCTGATAATATTGGCAAGCAGGAATGTATACTCTCAATTATTCGAAATTCTTCTGGATCTCACAATTTTAAAGATTTGAAAAGAGAAAAAACTTAAAGATATTTTCAAGTGATAGATTTCATGAACACCACTAAATAAGCAAAACGGAGTTGCAGAAATTAAGAGTTCATCTCTTTTTTTAGATACAAGGAAGCACTGCAAAATGTACTATATTGCATTCCTCGATGGCAGCAAGAAAATAACAATAGCAAAACAAATTCTTACCAGAAATTATATTTGAAAGAGAACTTGTGGAAACATTGATTTTAACTCATTGAATAAGATCTCAATGAATGTATATATTGTATAATGTGAAATAGCAAAATTATACTCCATGTATATACTATCTGTCTTAAATTATGAAGATCCATTTCAAAGTGAATGAAATTACCAGTTTTCATTTTCTAATTTTATTTTTCTTTATTTTTACAACTGTTTACCTAGAATAGTAAAAATGCCAAGGTACAGAGATTATTATCAATAAAAACAAAGGTAATAAGAGTATACCGTGTCAGATAATAACAGTTTATATAACCATATAATTAAGGAAGTATTGATATTTTAATAACCAAATATAAACATAAATGGAATGGATCACAAATGAACAAACACATTTGTAGCAAACTATGTGAATTCAGTCATGCCAGTTTCAAGTAGCAGAATATTTATATAATATAAGAGGGTTGAGTTTTTGCTTCATGTTATACAATAGAAAATGAAGTCCACATAGATTTATTATTTAAAATTAGAGGGCTGGGGATTTAGCTCGGTGGTGCCACCACCTGCCTTGCAAGTGCAACTTCCTGAGTTCGATCCCAGATCCCGGGTACTGAAAAGATAAAAAAGAAAAAGAAAACAGGTTTATACCCAAAATTCATTGGGTTGCGGATTTAGCTGAGAGGTTCCACCGCCTGCTTCACAAGCTCAAGGTCCCGAGTTCAATCCCCGGAACCAAAAAAACAAAAAATAAAATTAGAGCAAATTATTAAATATTTATATAGTGATATAAGGGAACACCTTTATCAATTTACAATGAGATTATTACTAAATTAATTAACAATATGTGATTCAAAGAGAAAATGTTTAAATTCTAGTATAAAAGTTTTTGTTCTTAAGTAACAGAACTTTAATTAGAAGTTATGTCCTCTAACATAAAAATGCTATTTTTTAAACATGTAATCATAAAAGAAATATTACCTCTAAACTATAAAGGACTCAAAAATAAAAATATAAATCCAAAAAGCACAAAAGTTATCAATCAATATGTTTGATATTTGGTAACACCGAAAGTATAGTAAATGATGAATATACAAAATATATATCAAAAATCAGAAAAATTCATCACAAAATGATTCTATAAACTTCAAAGAGTAATAAGCAAAATATTGGGCAATATTATCTATAAATATGGGCTGTACCTCATATTTATAGAACATTGCAATTATAGAATATCATAAATTTATAGAATTTATACAGTATTAATGCATTCATAAATCTTTACAATCTCTTTGTATATGTTGGGGGGAATATGTAGAAAAATTGAAGAAGCATATGTAATACTATAACCCAGGAATTTGAATATTATTTACACATCAGAGTCAAATATTTATACTAAGATAAGAAAATATCTTCCAAGAATGTTTTGACAGAGTCTATAACAAAACTAAAACATTACCTATATGATAAAAATGAATTGCACAAATAAAGCATATTATTTCAATATATGTTAAACCTCAAAAAGACACATATAATGTTACATATCAAAATTATTGTATTTGACCTGTAAAGAAGCAAATCACTGAAAATCTATGTGTTGAGTTGAAAATAGGCAAAACAAATAAATATCATCACTTCATATATGTGAAAATTATATAGGTAATTATGAAGAATTAATACAAAATTTATCATAATATATCTGAATGTAAGTCAAAGATCTTGATAAGGCTGAAAAATTATTTTTTATTTTTAGAGGATTTGTATTTCTTAAGATAAATAATCAATTCTTATATGTTCATCTTATTAGGCTCTGATACAAACATATAAGAATGATTTTGCATTTCCCAAAAGTTTATATATACACATAAAAATTTTTTAAATTTACAAAAATGAAATAGGATTAAATGAAAGAAACATTTTCAATTTTTCTGAGTAAAATTTATTTAATCAATAAAAGTGAAGGAGTTAATACCAAAATTCTTTCAAATGTATAATTGTGGGTAAGTCACATTGGAAAATAGTTGAAATCTTGATATTTGATATATGTTAATTTTTACAGATTGTTTCAGATTTGCTTGATATCTAAATCTATATCTATATTATCTATAGAAAGACAAAGCAACTGACCTTAAAATAGACTTTTAAAATACAGTACATACTTACTTACTGAGAAATTTAAGTATTAGAAAATCTTCCTTAGAAAATAATTTCATAAGCACTATGTTTAGCTCATGGTGATAATTACATAATGTTTTTAATATTCCTTTATATTTTCATATTCTACATATTTTAAAATTAACTTGGTAATTATCCATAGTTATTCAAAGGTAGAACAAATTTTAGTCAATTTTAAATATACTATAAAAATTTACGGAAAAAAACATAGGATGCTTCAGGTTAGTGAATATATATATATGACATAAATATGGTATACATTCTAAATGGAAAAAGGATTAACAAATATGCATTACATCAATTAATGTGAGGACATTATTGGGTTTTTAAATTTTCATATACAATTTCATATTAACAGGGAAAAAATCAGCAATAGATATATCTCATTTGGACTTGATGATACTTGATATTATTTTCTTGAATGCCTGAAATGATTTAGGTTGTACATATCATTGTTTCCCAAAGTATATAGGAAAGTAATGTGTTATACAGACATGAATTATGGAAAAATTTACACACTTACTAGATGAAAGAATTTAATCACAGAATTATTTTGCTTGGCTGAATTCTTATATGTTCATGGCTACATCAATCAGGAATGGTCAAATATCATATCATTAGATATACTTTGTCAAAATTTAGAAGTGTTTATCTTTACATTCTCTGTAATTTTTCTCAAAATAAAGACTGAGTCTCAGTGAGAACAAAGTATTAGTGTAATATTAAATCCATAAATGCAATTTTAATGTGTTAAAACCAGTATTCAAAACTTAGTTTTCTTGAAATATAAACATATTACATCAGAATTAGATACCTCAATAAATAATTGAGAAAACAAATCTGAAGATATTTTCTGAATATTGGACAAAGAGTTGAAAGGCAGAGAGCATGCTAAAAGTTATGAAAATAGTTCAAAAGTTCATTTTTATAAGATTTATTTGGCAGAAAGATAATAGAGTAAATCAAACAAAGTAAGCCATCACAGAGATAATTAATAGTGCAATAAAATATGTTCAATATTTTCTACAATGTCCTTAGTCATGACATGTTTTAAAATAGCTTGTAATATGATTCACCTTTGAGCATCAGAATATTGAGGCAAAATCTCAGATTATAAAAGCTTCTAGTAAGTTAAAAAAATAAACATTTTCACAGAAACAATAAGTTAGAATATCATCAATCTTTATACAAGGGATACAGAAAGATGTAAGTTGTAGTTCAACTCTACACAAAATTCTGAGGGAAAGTTTTTCTACATAAAATTTTACATCCAGCTTTACTATCAACTCAATGTAAGAGCAAAATAAATCTATTTGCAAATGTCAAAAACCTCAAATTTTACTTTATTACCTCTCCTTTCATTTTCATTGGGACATTAGAAAATACTTTTAAACAAGTGAAGACTATCATGCATGTAACCTATGTTTTCATATATTTATTAACTTAGATGTAAGTAGATAATTAAACCAGTCTGATATCTCATTATTTGCAGGACTTAATGTTTTCTTTCCTCACAGTAGCTTGAAATACTTATCTTCTCTATTATTGGAAATAATAATCTTTATGGTGTTGTCATTTTTGTTTGGCTAAATATCATAACCTTTCATTAATTGATCTTATAACTCTGTAAAAATTAATTCTTTATGGTCCATTAGGTGCTACCTGTAATAAATGGCATACAGCTCTGTGATTTCATAGCTTAAATATTTATCAGAGAAGTAGAAGACATGATTTGCCTCATCTTTGTTATTTCTACTATGTTCATATGGCAGAGAAAGTATAACTGTTTAAATAAATTGAAAAATATATTTTACATTTTGTTTATTAAATGAATGATAGACTGACTATAAAGTACAATCCTTTTCTTAAGATGAGGAAATGAAAATAGACTTGTGTGGTTTCTTCAAACTGTTTTCTTCTTACAGTTAAGTTCATGTTTGTTTTATTTTTTATTATCTCTTGGGCTTATATCTTGGGCTCTTTTGTTGGGGACAGCGTATAAATAAGTGAATGGGGGCCCGGGGTTTTAGCCTAATGGTCCCGCTGCCTGCCTTGCAACCACAAAGTTCCGAGTTGGATCCCTGGTACCCCCGGTACCAAAAAAAAAAAAAAAAAAAAGTGTAGGGTACAGAGAAGTGAAAAGTGTAAGGAGACAGCGCATAAGAAAGCAGAAGAGGATGGACACAAAAAATAGACAAGGAAAGATCTTCCACTGTATGATGGAATGTTATAGGAACTGTACTTGGAATCATATCACAGAACGCTGTGCAGAAAATTTATCATAATCAGGTTACTTTCTCTGTAGATAGAGCCTAAATATAATATGAATTTGTGGTTCCATGCATAGAATATCTAATAAATCCCTTTCACTATTGCTCTCTTTACTTAAGAGGTGCTGAAACAAGAAATTGTGTAGCTATTTGCATCAGTATGTTGTGTATTCTGAATAAAAAAAAAATCCATACAAGAGCATCAAATGAGTTCAAACCCAGGTTTGCCACACATGTGAGGGTGATAGTAGTTGCAGTTATTTATTGGAGAAGTATGTAAGAAATTGGGCACAGTGCCTAACATATAGTATGAAAAATGTTAAATTAGAAAAGTATAATCACCATTATAGAGTTGGTATAAAGGGAGATAAAATCAAAAGTGAATATTATCAAATTATTTAGATTAAAATGTATAAATACAATAAATAAATCTTTATATACTTTGAAATATTTCCAAGAACAAATTTACATTGAAATTTGCAGTCCTATTTAGCTTTCTGGAGTTTTTTTTTTTTTAAGAAAATAAAATAATTTCATTTTTCTCTTTTCTTAGCGGCATGATGTGCATTTTGTTTTTTATATTATATATGCTTTTCTATTATTTTTTGGAAAGTTATAAAATGTCAAGACTTTTCATTGATGCTTTGAAAATAGTAAGTTTAAGCAGAAAATATTATAATGATTTTCATCTATCACTGCCATTAATATTTAAAGCATTATTTTATAGATATAACTGGATAAACAATTAATTCTCTCTCATTATTTCCAAGGAGTAAATATTTAAGATACAAAAATACTTGGTTCTGAACTAGAGATAACTATGCAATTTCTAATCCAAAAGGAGATATACTCTTTTGTCTTCACCCAAAGAAGAAGAGTAGCATTTTATTTTATTTTTATTAGTTCAACACATGTTTGCAGTATCCAGGAAGTACATTGGGAGTTGGTACATATTAATGACTCATGTTGATTTTTTATCTATCCCCTTATATTGTGAATATGCCCTGCTGCTGGGATACTGACATACATTCTAAAATCTCTAATCAAACCTATTTTGTCTTTAACCATAATGAGAATTAGCACCTTGAGTTACCTTGATCATTTTTCATGTCACTACAAAATTGAAAAGATTTTTGGATAAGGATATTATTGAAATTAAGCCTTAATTGGAACTTAATCTCTATAATTATGCATAATTGCCAGTGTTTATTACTTCTATGATGAGGACACATATTTCTGTAGCTTTCAGAAAGTGTGTGTTAAAGCATCACAAACATGATTAGATAATATGATTGTGTACACTTCACTGACTTTATCTTATTATCCTCTATTTTTATTCAAAGAGAGACATCAGGAACTTATGATATGATGCCCTCTGATTTTCCTAAGTAACTTCAATAAAATCAAAGATATAATTTCCAAAGCACAGTCCAAAGTATATCCAGACAATTTTATTTAAATTAAATTAAGACCACATAAGATTCAAGCCTTCTTTTACAATTCTCAGCTCCAAAATAATTAGTAATTCAGGTGTTTTGAGAGTAAATAAAGCAAATCATATTGTGTCACATTTTTCTGAAATCAAACAAAAATTTTAAAATACAAGTTTTCCTACAATATGTGTAGCAGAAACAAAAGGAATTATTAACTTTGAAACACCTGAATAATTATGAGGACAGTACTATCTCAGCATTGACATACCAATTTAAAATGATCAATATTTGATTATTTTTTTCTTTCTGATAGATCAATTTTTAATTATGATTTCAGATCTTGTTATTGGTAGTTAGGATTTAGTGAAGGTACTACGTCCCTCTAGATCCGGGGTAAATCTGAGTTTTTGAGGTAACAATTTAAATGAAAAAATAGAAGTAAATGAATGATCCATGGTCAGACCATTTAAAAATTATTAAATTGTTAAATGAACAAAGACATTGTTGTATGTAAGTTGTGATATATTATCATAAGTCCATAAGTTCATATTGCATCTGAACTAAAGAAAAAAGAAATGAAAGTGGTTTAAATTTCCTGTTTTTGTTATTCAAATTTCCTAAAAGAGTACAGAGCACATGAAATGCTCTTTCATTTTCCCTTCATATCAGTTTTATGCCTTAGATCTGTGGCTAAATTTACTTTAAATAGAGAAGTCAATTTGCTTTTAGTGATTCTAGAAGCAGCTTGACTTTGCAGTATGTAAATTATTTTGATTTTATTGTAACACAGTATGGATTATTAATCCTTATCACCTCTGAAATGCAGAAATATTTAATATGTCTTTGAAATTAAAATACCAATATGTAAAATGTAGTGTATAAAAGGTAGCATAATAGCTACTACTCAATTTTCAAAAGCTACTACTCAACTGGCCAAAACTCTAAAAATCAGGCAATTTTAGTGAAGAAGAAACTGAGTGTAGATATGTGCTCTAATTTTTCTGAATGCGTATATTGATAAGCTACAGAATTAAAATTTATAAAAGGATAATTTTGAGTTTCCAACAGTAAGAACCAATTACCAAATACACTTGCTGGGGTGGTTAAGGCCTTCCTAAATAATGAGCTAGCCATGCTGTTTTTTAAGGTTTCGTATATTGTGGTATATTTGTAAACATAACTAGAAGCAATTTTGTCCAGAACACTTTGTTTTAAATTCTTTGCTTGCAGTGCTTGCAAAATCAGTCAGGGGTTTGCAACAAATCAAGTCCTTCATGTTTCTTCACCTTGACTGAATTTTAGGAAGTCAATTGTTTCTGATCCCATGCTGTTGATCTACCATTTTTCAGAACATTTACTTTAGAAAAAAATTATCTTTTAAAATTATTTCTCTGTTCTTTTGAGAGGCAAATATTTTAAGTAGATTCTTGATGTTTTCAACTTGGAATATCTTTCCCAGAGCCTGGAAAGACTCCTTTGAAATGTAGTAATTACTACCCCCAGATCCAGATTAAGGAGTGGAACTGGGAAGTGAAGATTATGGGGTTAGGGCAGATGCTTAACTTCAGTAGATTTTGAGTTCCAAATTTTGAAAAATACCTCCCCCTATGAGGATATGAGAAAGCTTTTCTTTTTCTTTTGGAAAAGCCAACTAACAAACACAAATGACTTTTAGTCTCTCCTAAAAACTTCCTTGGATCTTTGTATCAAAAATGTAATCTTAAAAAAAAATCTTCTTGCCTATATAAATTTATCCAGAGAAATTTTGGTTTGACATCATTTTTGTTATAGTTGATGTAAATATTTATAAAATTTGAATGTTTTTCCTATGATTAAGAAAGTGGCAGAAACATTAAACATTAAACCTTCTACAAAGACATTTTAGTGGTCTTTGCCTGCTTTGACTTATATTTCTGTAAAAAACTTTAACATAAGCATATCACCTGAATTATGATCAACAACAACAACTATTATATATTTAATATATACAACTATTATATATTATATAAAATATTTTAATATATACAACTATTATATATTATATAAAATATTATAATATATACAACTATTATATAATATTCTAATATTCTAATAAAGTATAATAATTAAAATTTAATAAATGAAATGAAATATTTTTGTAGGCAGGAGTTAGATAACTAGGTCTATATTTTATTTTTAATGATATTTTGTTTCAATAATCTAATTACCTTAATAAACTTTGAGAATTGGGTGGAAATATTGTATTTATTTTAGAGATAGAATCTAGAAAGTTATTCAATTTTGCTTAGTGTAAGCAATTATAAGATACAAAGAAAGAATAAGTAGAAAATATATAAAAATACTAATGAAGGTGAATATTTTGAATAGAATCACATGGCCAGACAGTTGTTGAGGAAAGGTGTAAACTCTGAAAATTTGACACCAAAATCTGACTCAGATCTAAATAAAATAGTAATGTTTCAAAATATATCAAATGTGTCATTTTTAATAACTTGAAAGTGAAGAAATAGCTTATGAGGAATTAAATATAAATCTATAAGATAAAAAAGATAAAAATCTGTTTGATTTTTTAAATTTAATACATCTATATGGAAAATCAAACACTATTAAGATAGTTCATAGATAATGATAGGTTGGAAGGAATAAATTGTAAGATTCCTAAGAGAAAATGATTAAAATCTACCATAAAATGTTTCACACTGAATGAAATTTATGTAAGAAATTAGAATTTTTCTTTGAGCTGATTCCATACTGAAACACACCTTAAACTGTTCATTCAATAGCATTGAGGGACTGTGTAGGGGATGCAAAGCTGTGCAAGAAATTGCATGGCCTTTTCTATTAGAAAGAGAATAGTTGTACTAGTCAAGTTTTCTGTCACTGGACACCATACCCACCACTGCCAAATTAAGGAAGAAAGGCTTAATTTAGTTCAGGGTTTCTGGAAATGCAGTACATGGCTGGCAGGATCCAAGGTAAAAACATCGTGGAGAAAGGGTTTAGCAAAGCAAAACTGCTTAGTTTATGTCAGCAAAGAAGTAAAGCAGTAGTCACCTTGAGCAATAGCCATATCCCTTTGAGATTGGCTGGTGCAGCCTTTGAATTCTGGATGGCTGAGCACAGTGAATTGAATCCAAAGGAAGCAATTCCATATGAGGCCCTTCTCTAGAGGGCTTACAGGGAACTCTGTTCATAAATAAAATGTTCATATTTTTCTACTCTAGATCCTGGTCTGGCTGATTCCTGAGATGCATGCATATAAAGCATCTTTTTCTTTGTCCTTATACAAATTACATAGTTTCTTTTTAATACTGCTAATTTCTTTATCAACCACATCTTAGACCCTGACTTTACATATGTTCTTTATGGACTAAAATTTAAGTTTTTCAAAATTTTCTGTTGTGCTTTTTGCCTCATATTATCTCTATAAATCTTTCTGGAAAGCAGCCATGTGTACCCATGCCACAGCCTGAATATTGAACTGTCTCAAAATTTCCTCAGACAGAGTAGCACACATAGTCTACCTTTTGTGCAAATTCTCAGGATATGAGTAAAGGATAAATTTTCTGCCAGATATTAGAAAACATGGCCGCTAGTCCAAAACCCAATTACGTCCTTGATCCGAAGTGAAACTACCTGAGCAAGGCTCTTACAGTGTGAATTCCTATCAGCATTGTAATCTATAGAGCTCTGAACAGAATCACCCATAATGCAATGTTTATAGTATTCTCACCTTCTCTATCCTGCATCTTTATACCTTTCCAAACTCTACCAGAAAATGTGTTCCAAAAGCATCTAAACCACATGGTCAAGTAGTCACAGAAATAACTCCACTTCTCTCCTACCAATTTTCTGTATTGGTCAGTTTTTTATTTGTTTTTCTTTTTCTTTTTTTTTTTTTTTTTTGGCTCTACCACAATACTGAACAACCACATCATAAAGAGAAAAGGTTTAAATTAGGTCAAGATTTCAGGAGACTCAGTACATCATTGACAGTTGACAGTTTCCAAGGCAAAAACCTTGTGGAAGAAAGGTGCATAGTAGAGCAAAGCTTCTTAGTTCATGGTGCCCCTGAGAGGGCAGCTGGGCTACAATATTAGAGAGCAATGGGCAAAGGGTAATCATTCCTCCATGATCCATGACACACCCAGAAGCATGCTTTGCCAATTTGCTAGGCATTTCTTAGTCCAGTGACATTCACCTTTAAGAACTGTCACAATAGTCTATTGATCTGTTAGAAAAAACACAGTAATGAACATATTTGGACTAATTTCAGATAGGAATCTCATAATTTTATTTTTTATATTTTTGAAGTGACATTTCCAAAGTGATTTACCTCAAAAATATTTTCAATAATAATATAGCATATAGTTTCCTATTCTAGACTACAACTTTTCTCATTGAGTTTTTGCATTATGTATATTCAAAATTGTGATTTTTTAATTTCAGTAGAATCAATAAAAAGGTGGCATATAAAATGCAATTTTTTCATCCACTAAACATTTGTCTCATATTTCTTCTTATATAATGCAAGGATGAAGAAATTTTAAAAAATAGAAACAAAAATATCTTGATGAAAATTTAAAATATTCCTTAAAAAGCTAAAGAAACATTTAGCTATCTTTAAACTTAATGGGGTGCTGAATTATAAAGTGAAGGAAAGAATCTCAGCATTATTAGACATGCTTCAGAATGTTTGTCCTTGACATTATTATATAAAATAAGAACACAGAAATTTAAAGTACATTTATGATCAGCAAATAAAAATTGTTGCCAGAGACTAAAATGCCCTGAGGAGGACTGTTTGACCTTCTCTTATAACTGAAGCATATCAGTAAGCAGCAATGATAAATTAAGATAAACTGTATGGAGAATGAAAGTGAAGTATGTGAATTTAAATGTGTTCATTCCAATAAAGCCTGTGCAATCAAATATTGAGATATAATTAAATATTATTATTACTGAAAATGCTATTTCTCTGAACTTTCAAAATTATATGTTCATTTATATCTTAGTGACATACTTTGAAAGCAGACTTTCTTGTGTTTTATAATAATATATCCCATGATATTTTCTATTAATCCAACTTAAGTACTATTAGTATTATTATGTCCACTATTATTTCCCTTTGTTCTGGGGATTATGAACATATAATATTCAGTTATTTCATCTATCTAAGCAATACAAAGAACTCTATAGCCTGAATCATTGGTTTACTTTAATAGTACATGTTTGTCTTTCACAGTATTCATTTTACTGACAGGGCCACATTTTTCAAGAATTGGAAGAATGTACTTTACATTTGGTGTGAATTTAGTTAATATAATCAAATTATTACACTTTCCATTTGTAATGTTTACTCTATAAAATTCTATGTAAAGTAAATTTTAAAAATATTCTTTGCAAAAGTTGCTAAATGAATTGTGTTATCTTTGATTAGATTTGGAGGAGAAAAAAGAGATATTAGTAGGAAAACTGCAAAAATTTGAACTTTGACTGGAATTTAATTAATAGTAATGGTTGTTTTAGTATTTTCAACATACTCTTGTTTTGCAAGATTCTGAAATATGATAAAAATGGTATGGTCATTCTTGGTCAGAGAAAATCTCTGTATTACATTAAAATTGCAGAGAGAATTTTTGTTCACATTTAAAATGTAAATTACACTAAATTTTTTAAAGACACATTTAATGTATTTTAAAATACATTATTGGATAACCTATTGTAGATATTTAATCAGTCTATTTCTACTTCTCAATCTGCTATACATGCAGGGAATATCATAGGCATTAGGCAAAAAACTCAAGGATACAAATATATTCTTCTATAAAGATATTGTGAGTCCAAATTTCTTTAGCTTTTGCCTAAGATCCGTAAAGGTTAAAAAGAAACTCTGATAGTGAACAAGTTTTGCATAGACTACTCTTAACACAGACAATCTATCTAGATGGAGTAGAAGAAATTGAGTCAAATGAAAAGCATATGTAAATATATGCTACATACTATGAATCAATAAATAAGAGCTGCGTGCCTTATATTCACATCATTTTATTGTTGATAATTTCTTCCAAAATAAAGAAAATATTTTGCCCTGAAATCAGTTTTGCCATTTTTAGATCAATATATTTATTTTCATTTCTTCCATATTTTCCTCTGTGATTTGAGCAATAGTTTCAAGAATAATATACTAAAAAGAGGATTCAAATGATGAGATTGAGCTTTCTAAGGGAACAAACAATATCAAAAACAACAACAAAACCCAGCTAGAATGAAACATGAAAAATAAATTATAACTTTTTTTTTTTTAACCAGAATGCACAGGAAATAAATGAATGGAAATCTGTAAAGGAACATCCTACCCCTTTCATTAGAACTTAATTAGCTTGACTTTAATAAATTGTTCTATTTCCATTCCTACAGTGAAAGTGGAAACTTTAACTTATCTGTTATAAATGTCTACAGTTTTAATGTTTAAACATAAATGTCTAAGCTTCAATGTTCAGAGACTCAAGACAGCCAAAGATGAGGTAATAGTTATCATGGGTTAAGTGAAAATAAATTAGCCAAAGAAGGGAATCCAAACTGACTAATCAAAACAAACTAGTGGTACTAACTCACATTTTTGCCTGACTTTATTATACACAGCTATTGCCTTATGAAAATAATTGTTTAAAAATTATAATTATACTAACTATAATTTATACAGCACTATTTTTGTATTTCATTAACAAATGAGGTAGCAGAAAAATAGACACATTAAATAATTTGCCAATATATTGATTATTTGGTGATGTAGTTAAGTTTTTAATCCAGAAGACAATAAGGAATGCATTTTTAACCTAGTACACATGAAAATAGGTAATGAATTTGCTTAGGTAAAAAGAAAGAAAGCAAATGTGTACTCTAAGAAAATAATGTAGACAATAACTCAATTTATCCACAGTTAAGTCATAATAAATATGTATACAGTCTGAACAAAGAGCTACATGAAAAACAATATATTACACAGAAAATCAGATTGAAATACATGTATTTTATACAAATAGTTCTGGCCTGCAGTGAGTAAGTGCAGGATGGAGAGTCCCACTTATGAGAACCGGGCTCTGCGTTGTGAACTCAATCATTCAAGAATGAGAAGGCCAAGTTCAGTAGTGTAGGCATGTAATCCCAGGACTCTGGAAGCTGAGGCAGAAGAATCACCCTGAATTAGAGGCCAGCCTGGGATATTTAGTGAGTTCAAGGCCAGCTTGGACTACATAGCATGACTCTGTCTCAAAAAATGAAAAAGAAAAAAAAAAGATTGAGAATACTAATGAAAATTAAGTAGATATCAAAAGAATTGCTGTGTTAAACCTCATAGAAAACTTTCTAAACAATGCAGTAGAAGAGAAAGAAGAAATGTATCTTCCCTATAAGAACTGATATATGAATGATAATGCTAGATTAGGAACATTATTCATGGATCCATAGAATAAATCAATATCTAACCGATGCAAGAAGTAAATATGGAATTGAAGGGAATTGTGCTCCAGTGGCTTGACAGTAATATCTCAGTACCTGTTAGGCAATTTTAGCATATTTGGCAAGAACAGAGGTTTTAGCACAGAATCATTGGATGGGATGAATCATCTCAACAGAGTGAAGAAGGAAAAGAATCAAATTAAAGATCTACTTAAAGTAGCTGAGATTACTAATTCATGAGTACACAACAGTATTTCCTGAGGCTATCCATAATTATTTAGGAAATTTTAAGAAAAATGGAGCACAGGCAATATAAGTTATCACAATATTTACATTTTCTGGCAATAGTATAATTCAACTATACTTGCTGTCATTTATCTCCCGGGAAGGTTTAGGTATCACTGTAATTCTATTAAAAATGTTGTGTATTATATGAGGTAAAATATAATTCTTGGAATTTTGAAGCTGTTAAAAATGTCACCGTATTTATACATATATAAATCACTTTGAAGATTTTTGTAAAGGGAGTCCATAGTGCTTATACTAATTATAATTTTATGATAAAAATTGAACTATAGAAACTTTGTAATTATTGTCCATTTATTTTTAAATTTAATGTAACTAATTTGATTAAATGGGTGTTTGAAATACAAGTCATTCAAATATAACAAGATGAATCAAAATATTTCTTTAAAATTGGCATCAATACAGTAAGAACAATTGAAATTTAAACTTAAAAAACTGTTAGAATATATAGATAAAAATACTTGTATGTAGACAAGATGATATAATTTATGATATTTATAAATATGTTCAATCCATTTTTCTTGAATTAAATATAACAAAAATAGCAGGAAAAGAAAAACGGAAATTCAAATGTTGTTTGCCTATGGTACTTTGCAACAGGATTCTAACAAACAAATACAGTGATATCCATCCAGTGGTGACTTGTAGAAACATAACTATCACAACATTGGTAGAATTACTACCCTTTGTCTTTTACCTAAAGAACAACAACAAACCCCAAAACAGTGAGACATATACTTCTTATTGAGTAAAAATATACTTCATGTTAATTCTTCAAAAATTTAGATTTAAATACATTCAACATATGAATGAATCATTTGTATCCTTATATATCAAGTTCTGTTCTTCTTGCTTGTTTAATGTTTTTAGAATACACGAGATTGCTGTGTTAGTAAATTAAACCTGTGATTTTTTTTAAATGTCTTAATGCACTTTTATCTTTACCCTTTTTTTCCTAGACTCTACTATACTTTCCAGAATCATGTTAGCTGAAACAAATTTTTATATACTGTCTGGGGCACTACCTAGAAAAATCTTTTTTCTACACTGGTTTAAAATTCCACCGGAATCACCTACAAGTAAATTTGTCTCATTAAAAACTTAAATGTTATAGAACTTCTTTCTACTTGCAAATTTCCATACATGAATATAAATTCTGATGTATTTGTATATTATTTTTGTGTTATATTCTTCAAGAAGTAATTATACTAAAAATTAAACAACTTAAATTTGCTGTTTCATTCACATAGAAAATGTCTTAGCAAGCCAAAGTGAATTATAACTAAATTGTATGTAATTAATATCAGTTCACCATTTATAAATTATTACAAAGGCAAAAAAATGTACTCCTCATGAAAACATTGTATATTCTGGATGATAATCGGGTTGCTAGTGATGAGCGAATAAGAAGAAATGAAACCTGCATCTCAAAGTACAGTGCCCAACTATATTTCATTTAATTCTCACATCCATAGTAATCTTTTAAATTAAGTATTGTGTTGACTCTTTGGTATGTAAAGTACACCAATTGTATAACAAAAGAGGTTTTCTTTTAGATTACTTAGTAAGGGGTGATGCTGAATTGTAATATGAATTTTTCTGAAGTCCAATATTAGTTATTTTTATTAGATATATTTTGGGCATTCACATTATTTGCTGAATGACTGCTATACAGCAGTTAACTTTCTAAGCACAATGGTATGTGGTTTTGATAAAAAAAATTTAAAACATTATGTCTTCATGCTAGTCACTTTCTATTGGAGGATACAATAAAAAGTGAGTGAAAAGTATGATGGTAATAACTAATACAATCACTAAAAGAGGGAAGGAAAATAAAGTGTGTCATTGAACAGTTCAGTTTTTATGAGGGGGAATATAAGAAAAACTAGCCAAAGAGACCTTTAAGCAAATTGGTATAGGCATGTCAGTATCTATGTTTAATGCGTTAAAATTGGAGACAATGTTAAATATAAAGACAGGAGTGCCTGAGTGTTTAAATGTTGTGTTCACGGTGGAAAGAGCAGGGTGATGCAAGGACATGTTCAAAGAGTTACTCAAGGGATTGATCATACAGTGGTATATTATGATAATCTTAGACTTTCTTTAAAAATATAATCTTGATATTTCCAAAATTATACAAAACTACAGAAGCACAATCCATGGAAAAATTTACCGTGTATGCACAACCCAACTTATTCACTTAACCAGACATGTGTGTGTGTGTGTGTGTTTGTGTGTGTGTGTATATATATGTAAATAGGTAGGTAGAAAAATTTGTATGAGTATATGTATTTATATATGGCTTTGCCGAATTCTGATTCTCAATTCATTCACCCATTAGTACTTCAATATATCACACTACAAGTTACAATAAATATTTTAAATATTTTTACATAAATGTAATGTTAAACCACTAATAATTTCAACAAAAATTCTTAATATTGCCTGACTTCATCATTAACCCCAAAAGTGAAGGGGCCGGTGCTCAGGACATGGCCTAGTAGTAATGTGCTTGACTAGCATTCATGAGTCCTTGGGTTAATTCCCCAGCAATGCAAAAATAAAGGTAAACATTTTTAAATGTTCATCATTTTCATCATTATCTTGCATCCTTTATTCTACAGTTAATTTCTATTAGAATTTAAATGAGAGCCAAAGTTCTGAACACACTTTTACTCTTGAAAAATTTACATAAATATTCCCTTTAATTTTTTCAGATAATTTCTATTCTTTTAAAAAATAAAATTTTATGTGTGCTGTAGAAAATTCCACATTCTCTTTGTACGCAAATGTTCTTACTTTTTTTCCACTACATTCTGAAAAGTGATAGACGCAGAAGTTTCATAAGAATTAGGGCAAGTTTTGGTAAGTTGGGAGGAGATACCGCAACAAGTTACAGAGAGGTAGTTGTACAACTTAAAAAGATTTATAAACTAATCAGTTCTTAGCTGGATATCCCTATTACAAAGGGCCTAATAGATATTTTGGTGAGTAGGTTTATTACCAATTGTTTTGATAAAGTGCTTCATTTAGTTTATAAATAATTATTTTCTATTAGTTCCAACAATTCCATCTGAATATAGCATAAAAATCTTTTCATCTACCTATCCAGTGAATTTCAAATATACTATTGTAATAAAAAATATTGAGTTTTAATAAGTATATTTGAACATCATAAGAACTAGCACATAGTTGTCTACATGATGTGCTTCAATGGGTTGAAGTCATTACTTTCGACACATTTGCTAATCTATGGAAAATGGGAACATCTGGCCTTCAGTAACTTTTTGACATCAAGTACAAAATTATTAACTCTTTTCTGACTTTCTATATAGACTCAAGATTTCAGGCACATTCTGGCTCAGACCTGAACCACTTATTGAAAAATAGTAAAAGCCAAAGTCTGTGAGTTATATTTATTCATGCTAAGTTCTATTTACACATTTTAAAAAATTAATTTTATGTTAAACTAACACATAAAAACATAAAACTGATGCACACTTATGGAGCACCTGGTGATGTTTCAATATGTTTATTCATGTATAATATTTAAACAAGGTTGAATATCTCTATCTTCTCAAAGACTATCATTTGTTCCTTTATTTTTCTTTTCCGTTCTGGGGATCTAAATCAGGCTGTCACACACGCTAAGTAACTTCTTTACTTTGAGCTGTATCCTCAGCATTTATCATTTCTTTCTGGTGAAAATATTTGTAACCCTTTCTTATAGCTTTCCATAATACACAGCACCTTATCATTTTCTAGGTGGGGACACAAGAACATATTCTTGTATTTTTTTCTTGTATTTTTTTTCTTTTAAATAGCTAAAGCAAAGAAATAGTAGTACTGGAAAGGAAATGGGAAGGGAAATATCTGTATACCAGTATGTATAAATTATTTATGAAACGAATTTCAAGAGATACAATTAAGTGGAATGATATCCTTTTTACATGGCTTGACAGACCACACATTGTTAAACTATGCATAATATCAGTATTGATCTACAAATTCAAAACAATGTCTATCAAAATACCAATAACATTCTTCACATAAATATAAAACACAGTGTTAAAATTTATAAGAGACCCCAAATAGCCAATGAAATCTTGAAGGAAATATAAAATAATAAAAGCTGAAGGCATAGTCCTTGAAAACATAGTACAAATCAGGTACATCCTTATAATCCCACGTGCTCAGGAGGGTGAAACAGGAAAATCATAAGTCAAATCAAAGCTTGGGAAACTCAATGAGTGCCAGTCTTAACATAAAATTAAAAAATGGTCTGGGGGATGCAGCTCAATAATACAAAATTTGTCTCACAAATATGAGGTCCTGGATACAATCCCTAATATTGAAAAAAATAATTAATAATTAATAGTGATTAAAATTATAAGGCTGTCATACAATAGATTCATAGAACAATGCAACAGCCCTCAGCCCCTAGAAATGCATCCATGGATTTAAAGCCTCCTAACTTTTGACAGAGGCACCAAGAATAGACAATAAATAGAACACAGTGTCTTCAATAAATGAATTTGAGAAAACCAGATGTCCATAAGCAGAAGAATAAAATTAAACTTTTATGTTATGCCCTATTAAAAAATCCTCAAAATCAATTAAATACTTAAATTGAAGCCATGAAAATATGAAATTACTGGAAGAAAACATGATAAAATTTCTATGGAAAAGATAAGGATAATGAATGCTTGGATGATCTAAGAACATGGGTGACAAAAACAACAATAGACAAATGACACTGTATTAATCTTAAAAGCTTCTGTAAAAGTACAATAAATAATCAAGAAAGTAACAATGGAACCTATAGCATAACACAGATTACTTAAAAACTATACATTTGATAAAGGCTTAATATTTCAAAATATAAGAAACAACTCACTAGCAACAAAACACTTGAGTCAAAATGAGAAAAGTATTCAAATAAACATTTTTGAAAAAGAAAACATACAAATGACCAGCAGGAATAAGCCAAAATGTTCAACTTCACTCAGCATCAAAGAAATGCAAACTAAAATTTCAATTAGATATGACTTCACATCTGTTAGGATTACTGATATCAAATAAAATAAAATATGTCAAATGTTCTTGAAGATGTACATTATTGATGGGAATGTAAGTTTATAAATCCCTCATGGAAAACAATATTGGGGGTTCTTCACAACATTAAAAATAGAAATAAGATATAACAAAATAAACCTACTCTTTGGTATATATCCAGTGGAAAGTAAATCAATATTTTGAAGAAATCTGCTCTTCCATGTTTGTTGCAATATCATACATAATAATCACGATATGGTTAATAGTCAATCTAACTACCTATCACTGGATGAATAGATAAGTAAAAGGTGGTATGTATACATAATGAATACTCCTTAGTCATAAAAGGAAATCTTATTTGTGACAATATAGGTGAACCTGAAGTAAGCCATCACAGAAAGACAAATCCCACATATTCTCACTCATATTAAGAATCTGAAAATGTTAAAAAAAAAAAAAAGAATCTGAAAATGTTTATCTCATAGAGACAAGCATGGTGTTTACTAGGAACTGAGTTGCTTGAGGTTGGGATAGGGAGGTTGAGGAGATACTGGTCAAAAGGTACAAAATTTCAGTTACATAGGAATAAGAAAAATAGAACTGTTGCACAACATGATGTCTATACTATTGTACTGTATTCTTGAAAAAATTACTGAAGGAGTGAAAATAAATTTCCCCCAACCAAAATTATAATCATAAGAGGAGATACATATGTTAATTAGTTCTACTTAAACATCTTACAATGCATATATGTTTTATAACCTCATGGCACATATGGCAAATGCATGTTTTATGTATCAATTTAAAAAAAATAAAAATATATTATTTTTAATAAGTACATAAAACTAAAACTTTATACATAAACATGGCTAGGTTAATAGTTTTAGAAAACAATATTCCTTTTGTTGATTTTCATGAATTCAAGAAAGTGAGTTATTTATACTCCTCTGAATCCCACTTTCTTCCCTTCTGGTATTTGTATGTACAAGAAATTAAACCTGAAAGTTAAATAATATATTTTATTAATTACCTTGTTTTATATGGAACTTTTAAATATATTGCCAATTTCTATATAAAGAATATTTTCTAACCAAAAAGACAGTTCCTCCACAAATAAACCATATCTATCATTTAGGGCTTTGTCTCTAAATAATAGAAAATGTAAATGAAAAATGTTTAATTTTATTTTTTCTTCTTTCATTATACTGCATATTGTGTAAAGGTTTGCTAGACTCTAAAATATGTGAACTTAAGTCTCAATCAAAATCTCCTATCATTAATAGCACCAAAAATAAGTTGAAGCTGAGTTTGATAGTAAAGGCTTCCAATTCCAACATCCTGGGAGGATGAAACAGGAGGATTGCAATTTTGATCCCAGCTGGGCAACTTAGCAAATAAGCAAGACCTCATCTCAGAATAAAAATTTTAAAAGTGCCAGAGATGTGGTTCAGTGTATAGGCTTTGGGTTCAATTCTCACTACTGGGAAAATAATTGAAATTTCAGACGGAACACTATTGACAATTTTATGATTTGGGTGATAATATATGTGTTTTTCTTTTATTCATACTTTTAACAATATTATCTAATTATTTACATTAATTTACTTAATTCATACAACACTGTTTTTCTCTATGTGAATTACCTGAGAAATTGAAGAAATAAAGGAATGAAAAAACAATTGTTTCCATGGTTTTCCTATTCTCATATTTTTTCTTTATACCTAAAATCTACCAATAAACTTTATGGAAAAAATAATAGTGATTTTGTTCTGCCACTTGTTCTTTCAGTCTACTAATAAAAAGAAAACAACATGAAATGAAAGAATTCAGAACACATTTTAAAGTAAGAATTTTTGTTAGTGTTCTAATATGTTGTGAAAGTTTTAGCTTTTAAGGAGAGGTCAGTAAACTATAGTCCACAGGTGAAATCCTTCACACTATTCATTATATTTTTTTGTTTGAAATCAAGTTGATCTGGGACCTAGTCACACTCATTGTTTCATGTACTGTATTCGGCTCTCTTTTGCTGCACAACAGTGCTGAGCAGTGATGATAGAGACACCAGGAACTTCCAAGCCCTAAACATTTACTCTCTGACTTTTTATGGAAAACGTGTCCAGACCCTCAATTTCAAACATAGAGAAAAATCTGTGGCATAACTTCAGGATTCAGTAGAAACAATTTTATTCCTTTTTGGCATCCTATCATTGAATAAATGAAGAAAAATAAATAATTCTTTGATTGCAGAAAGCTAATTTAGGCAGAGCCATATCATTCCAGAGCCCATTAATGTGATTTCCTCTGCTGCTTCCCAGAAAGCAAGCAAACAAAAACCTTCAAAATCCAGTGTAGTTGAGAATAAAAGTGGGTTGATCACATCAGTGGAAGGGCAGGACGGATAATGAAAAAAATGTAGATGATTCACTGTGAAGTTTGAAGTCACCATTACACTTTTTAAAATTAGGGATATTAAATCTAAAACACTTCATATTATTTAAAGCTAGTACAACTTATTTGTTTAATGAGGAAATGAAAAGAGAAGACCTTTCCAGATGCAAATGGTTACACTAAAGAATATACTACAAAGCAGTAGTAATAATTCAGGATACATTATGCGATCATCATAGAAAATTAAGGAGTGGATGCCAAATCAGCCCGCTGCAGACAGGCAGGTCTGTGCATGCCCTACCGAGGTCCTGAGTCACACAGAACACACCGAATCAGCCCACGCCCCACGCCCCAGCAACCATCCTCTGGACCCCCCCCCCCCGCTCCTCTGTACAGACAACTGGCTCCACACTACAAAAACGCAGAGGACACCAGACCACCAGATCATGGAACTGAGTCCCACTGCTCCCGCCCCAGAGGTAGGGGCTTCTGAGCCACCATCCCATGGCTTCTGGTACAGAAGAAGGGGCTTCCCAGGTCACCATCCCTCCCGCTGCTCTCAGCCAGGAGGAAAGGGCTTTTGTGCTACCTTCTTTCCCACTGCTCCTGGCCCAGAGGAAGGGGCTTCCTGGCCACCATCCCTCCCACTGCTCCCAGCCCACAGGAAAGGGCTTTTGGGTCACCATCCCTACCGCTGCTCCCGGCCCCTGTCCCACCTCTCCCAGGTCAGAGGAGGTAATCCATGCAGGCACTAACAGCCCCCCCCAAGTCAAAATGAGAAAACACATAAATAAGTCTCAAAACCAGACTTCCAGATCACCTACAGCAACCCCTAAGGGAAATGAGATGGAACACTCTTATACTCAACCACCTGGACCCACTGAACTGGCAACAAAAGGGGATCTGGAAAAAAATCAGAAATAATTTCTCAGATAACAGGAGAAATTGTGCCCCTAGTACAAGACATGGTTAATAACTCTAGAGAGGAGCTCAGGAACATGATGGAATCCCAACATAAGAAACAAATGGAATCCATAAAACAGATGCAAATAGATTTCCACGACATGAAAAACTCCATTGAAAGTCTACACAGCAGAATGAGCCAATGTGAGGACAGAATTTCAGATATAGAAGATAAGATTGCAATTAGTGACCAGGAAAAGAAAAATTGCTTCAAAATTATAAAGGAACATGAGAAATCAATCCAGCAGCTGCTAGATGATGCAAAGAAGAATAACATAAGACTGATTGGACTCAATGAAGAAACAGGAGACAGTGCAGATGACATAAAAAATCTCTTCACAGAAATAATGGCAGAAAACTTCTCAAGCAAGGGAAATGAGCTTGACATACAGATAAGTGAGGCATATAGGACTCCAAATAGCCTTGATAAAAAAAATCTACACATAGACATATAATTGTTAAGATTCCAGAAACTCAACAAAAGAACAAAGTTCTACAAGCAGATAGAGAAAAGAAACAAATCACATACAAAGGAAAGCCCATCAGAATCACAGCAGACTTCTCAACACAAACCATCAAGGCAAGAAGAGCTTGGAGTGACATATTCCAAGCCCTAAAAGAAAACAGCCTCCAACCCAGATTGATGTACCCTGAAAAACTATCTTTCAAAATTGATGGAGAAATAAGATATTTTCATGACAAAGAGCACCTTAGGAACTTCGTGAATACCAAACCAGCACTCCAAAGAATTTTACACAATATCCTAGGAACAGACATTGAGGATCACAACCCCAGGAAGCAAAGCAGAATGAACCCATCTGGCATGACAAGAAATTAAATGTAAAGGGGGAGAACCCAACAAAAAGAAAAAGTCATGGCAATGACAAGTCAAGATGTTGCAGTTATAATCATCAGTGTTAATGGTCTCAATGCACCAGTCAAAAGAAATAGACTGGCAGAATGGGTCAAGAAGCAAAATCCAATAATATGCTGCATACAAGAAACACACTTCATTCAAAAGGAAACTCATAGACTGAAAGTAAAAGGGTGGAAAACAATACTCCATGTGGCAGGAACCCGAAAAAAAGCAGGAGTAACTATTCTCTTTGGAGATCAAGTAGATTTCAAACCAACACTAATTAAGAGAGATGAAGAAGGACACTACATCCTTGTAAAGGGAAGAATCCAAGAGGAAGAGATGACAATCATAAATATCTATGCACCAAACACTAGTGCACCCAACTATATAAAACAAATACTAACGGACATGAAAAGTCATATATGCACTAATACAGTTGTAGTGGGGGACCTCAACACCCCACTGTCACAAATAGATAGATCAATTAGACAAAAAATAAATAATGAAATACTAGAACTCAATCAAACTCTTGAACAAATGAACTTAACAGATGTTTACAGAGTGTTCCACACCACAAAATCAGAATACACATTCCTCTCAGCTGCATAGGGGTCATTCTCCAAAATAGACCATATACTCAAACATAGAACATGTTCAAGTAAGTGCAAAGGAATTAAAATTATACCCTGTTTATTATCAGACCATAGTGCAATGAAATTGGAGATCTATAGCAAAAGAAACCTAAAAAATTTCATAACCATGTGGAAATTGAATAACACACTTCTGAATAAACAATGGGTCACAGAGGAAATTAAAGAAGAAATCAGACAGTTCCTTCAATTAAATGACAATGACAATACAACATATCAGAATCTATGGGACACAATGAAAGCAGTCTTACGAGGGAAATTCATAGCAGTGAATACCCATATTAGGAAAACAGAATGAGCCCAATTAAATAACCTGATGCTGAACCTCAAGCTTCTAGAAAAAGAAGAGCAGGACAACCCCAAAGCTCATAAAAGGGAGGAAATTCTAAAGACCAGGGGAGAAATCAATGCAATGGAAACTAAGAGAATGATACAAAAAAATCAATGAAGCCAAGAGTTGGTTCTTCGAAAGAATCAACAAAATTGAAAAACCCTTAGCAAACCTTGTCAGAAAAAGGAAAGAAAAGGCCCAAATGCATGCAATTAGGAATGAAAAGTGTGAAATGTCAACAGACCCAGTAGAAATCCAGAAGATCATCAATACCTACTTCCAGAACCTATACGCCAATAAGATGGACAACACAGAAGAAATGGACAGATTCCTAGATACATATGAATTACCAAAGTTGAACAAAGAAGACCTAAAAATTCTGAACAACTCAATATCAACCAATGAAATTGAAAATGTAATTAAAAATTTATCAACTAAGAAAAGCCCAGGTCCTGATGGCTTCACAGCTGAATTCTACAAGATGTTTAGAGAGGAACTGCTGTCACTACTGTTTAAACTCTTCAATGAAATTGAAAGGGAAGCAAGACTCCCAAATTCATTCCTGGAAGAAAGCATCACCTTGATCCCCAAAGCAGAGAAAGGCCCAACTGAAAAGGAGAACTATAAGCCAATTTCACTAATAAACATAGATGCAAAAATCCTTAATAAGATACTGGCAAAGAGAATGCAGAAGATCATCAAGAAGATCATACATCCTGATCAAGTAGAATTCATCCCAGTGATGCAGGGATGGTTCAATATATGCAAACCAATCAATGTAATACACTATATCAATAGAGCCAAGGACAAAAACCATATGATTATCTCCATAGATGCAGAAAAAGCATTGGACAAAATCCAACATGCATTTATGATAAAAATCCTACAAAAAAATGGAATAGATGGTCTCTACCTCAAACTGATAGAAGCCATCTATGAAAAACCAACAGCCAATATCATACTAAATGGTCAAAAACTGAAATCATTCACACTCAAATCAGGAACAAGACAAGGATGTCCACTATCACCACTCTTGTTCAATATAGTTCTGGAAACATTAGCCATGGTAATTAGACAAGAGAAAGAAATAAAAGGAATAAATATAGGTAATGAAGAAGTCAAATTGTCATTATTTGCAGATGACATGATACTCTATATAGAAGACCCCAAGAACTCCACCAGAAGTCTTCTAGACTTAATAACCAAATTCAGTCAAGTAGCTGGTTACAAGGTCAACACACAAAAATCAATAGCTTTCCTCTACACCAGTGACAGACTCACTGAGAGAGAAATAGGGCAAATAATTCCTTTCACAATAGCATCCAAAAAACTGAAATACCTAGGAATTATCCTAACGAAAGAAATCAAAGACCTCTTCTCTGAAAATTATGGCACTCTGAAAAGAGAGATTGAAGATGATATCAGAAAATGGACAGACATCCCCTGCTCCTGGGTAGGAAGGATTAATATGGTGAAAATGGCCATACTTCCAAAACTGCTATATAGATTTAATGCAATTCCAATTGCGATCCCAGCAGTATACTTCATGGACCTTGAGAAAACAATCCAAAAATTCCTTTGGAACAAGAAGAGACCCAGAATAGCAAAAGCAATTCTAGGTCACAGAGACATGGCAGGGGGGATCACAATCCCCAACCTGCAACACTACTACAAAGCTACTGTGATAAAAACAGCATGTTACTGGCAAAGAAACAGACCTGAGGACCAGTGGAACAGATTAAAAGACGCAGAAACAACGCGAAACACACTCAGCCATCTCCTGTTCAATAAAGGAGCCAAACATCCTCACTGGAGGAAAAATAGCCCTTTAATAAATGGTGTTGGAAAAATTGGGTTTCAACTTGCCAAAGATTAGAACTAGACCTGTATCTCTCACCATGCACTAAACTAAAATCAAAATGGATTAAAGATCTAAATATTAAAATAGAAACTCTGAACCAGTTGGAACAGAGGTTAGGTAAAACCCTTGAAGACATCAGTGTAGGAAAAGATTTTATGAACAAAAGCTCAGTTGCCCATGAACTAGCACAAATAATCAACAAATGGGATCTCTTCTTATTAAAAAGCTTCTGCACGGCAAGAGAAACCACCAGCAGTGTGAAGAGACAACCCACAATGTGGGAAAAAATCTTCTCCTGCTCTTCCTCAGACAAAGGTCTACTATCTCGAATCTATAAAGATCTTAAAAAAATAAGACCTCCTAAATTTAAAGACCCAATCTGAAAATGGGTATCTGAAATGAACAGACATTTCCCAGACAAGGAAGTAGAAATAGCAAATAAATACATGAAAAAATGTTCAACATCACTGGTCATTCAAGAGAGGAAAATAAAAACAACGCTGAGATTCCACCTCACCCCAGAAAGAATGGCTACTATCATGAAATCAACCAATAACAAATGCTGGCGGGGCTGTGGGGAAAGAGGAACCCTGCTCCACTGCTGGTGGGAATGTTGACTGGAGCAACCACTGTGGAAATCAGTATGGAGATACCTGAAAGAACTAGGACTGGAAGTCCCATTTGACCCCGCTATTCCACTGCTGGGCATCTTCCCTAAAGAATTAAAAGAATCATACCACAGTGATATATGTGCACCCATGTTCATAGCACCACAGTTTGTAATAGCTAACATTTGGAAACAGCCCAAATGCCCATCAACTGGAGACTGGATAAAGAAAATGTGTTTTTTTTTTTTAAAATGGAGTACTACTCAGCCATTAAAAAATGAGAAATTAGAGACATTTATACGTAAGTGGATGCACATTGAGGCATTTCTCTTAAGTGAAATAAATAGAACACACATGTATAAATACCGAATAGTTTCTCTGGTGTGAGAAACTGAAAGTGTAAATAAGGACTAAATGTATAATAGGTAATGTGAAATAGGAAGAAAAGGGGAAAAGGGGAAGGAAGTGGGAGGGCTAGGGGAAAGGATAGAAAGGAATGGGATTAATATGAGAAAATGGAAATATGGGAGCAAAATCTTTGTAAATAGGGAGGATTGGAGGGGTTGAAGCGAGGACTGGGCAAAGGTAAAAAATGTGTACCAAGAGAGACTATGTAAAGGTGCAAATTTCCAATGATGAATGTCATTATATGGTATACCTAAAATGTACCAGTGATTAGAATGAATAATCGAAAATGTAAAATAGGAAGAAAAGGTCCAAATGGGTAGGAGTAGTGGGAGGAGCAGGGGAAAGGAAAGAAGGGAAAGGACAAATGATGAGAAATGGAAAAAATGGAAATAAAGTCTTTGTAAATAGGGAAGGGTGGAGGGGGTGAAGGGAGGGCTAGGAATGGGAAAAAAATAAGAACCAAGATGCAGCATATGAAGGTACAATTCTCAATGAGAAATGTAATCGTGTTGTATACCTACAATGTACCAATAAAAGAATTATATATATATATATATATATATATATATATATATATATAAAGAAAATTAAGGAGAAACACTATGACTGTTCTCAAGCCAGTAAGTACCCACAAAGGGTTCTTTTCAGAGAGAGTGTTGTACTCAGTATCCAACATGGCTCCAAGTGAGCTGTGACCTCCATCTCCTGGTGCTTACACTATTATGCTGGTTCTCTCCCCACACTATGCCAGCATTGACCACAACAAAAAAGTAGAAGTGATATCATATCACACTTGAATAAATTGAGGTATTGGGAGATGGAGTAATTTGCAAACTCTATGAAATACATAGTAGTTCTGAAATCCTTTTCTTTCTAGAAATTGAGTCCTAAATCCCTTTGATATATATAGTTCTTCCAAGATGACTTTACAGCCTAATTGACTAATCATAAAAACTGTTATTATATCCAACTATGGCAAAAATGATGAAAAAACTCATTCAATACTTTGTTCAATTGTAAATTCACAGTGCAGTTGTTAAATAACTGTTGCTTTGATCATTGCAAATTTGTGTTTGACTTCACAACATATATGTGTTTGAAATTCCGGGAAAGCGAGGTCTAGAGATGAAGAGATATATTTTTTCTGCCTTATTTTAGTCTTGTCTATTAGCTATATATTGTTAAATTGGCTTTGATTATGCTCAAGTTGACATAATTATAAATATTAATATTAATATGTACATGTTTATGAAAAATTCAGAATAAATATAAAGGAATGGAGTAATAATAGGTTTGTTATATTTAGAGTCTAATTTTCTGTTTAGCTCTTAATAGTATTGGTCATTATTATGAGCTTCAACTCTGATTTGCTATGGCAATAGCTATATTAAAGTTGCAGCCCTGTGCTTTTGCTAAAAAGAAGACAAATTTATTATCTGGGAAATGTTAACAACAACAAAAGTGTTGATTTGCATAATGGGAAAATGGGAACATTTAAATTATTTTGTAGAAATCTGTAGTAGGGAATGAAAGTAATAACAAAACATGGCAAAAGAGTGGCATCTTCTGGAAGTAGTTTATATGTGCTCTGATAAATACTTAAAATACTTAAAATTTGCATCAAATCAGTTTTCAAAAAATATGTATCTAATTTTACATGCAGCTGTATCACAGAGCAAGCAACTAGAAGTAGTATGTCTTGATGGTTCTGGTTTGTGTTAATGTATGCATTAGGATAAAATATTCTTACAGATTCTCTAAGAAACAAGTTACTACCAAACTAAAACTAGCTTTTAATAAAGACATATCTTTATTAAAATGTCATGTTTGGGCCCAAAGTTCATGTCATTGTTTAAAGCTGAAATTAATCCAGCAAGGATCCATTATTTTTCCTCAGCAGGAAACTTTAATAATATGACTTAGACTGCCCTCATTTCACTATTATTTCAAGCTATCTTGTTAATATTCCTCTTCCCCATTACCAGTTTCTCTCCAATGTATATTTTTTTACTCTAAAAATATATTTTAGCTCCAGCTGCACTGTATTCAGCTTGCCATCTGTTGAGCATTCAGATTCAGCTGTAAATTATGACACATATTTGCTACAGGACACTTCTGCCAAATGACCATTCTTCCCATAGCCAGTCATTTCATGTCTGTAGTGATATGTTGATGCTCTGCCATTCAAGAAAACAATTTATCATATGCACAAAGCAATGATTTCTGTAATGAAATAACATGAGACAATTAACAATGTTAAATAAATATTTCCATGCATTGTGTGTTAAATTTATCGTTCAATTTTGTTTTTAGTATTTTAACTAAAATCAGAACTCTGATATTAAAAAGTAAATATTAATAATGTTCCTTGCAAATGTGTTTACCTGAAAGAAAGCTGGTTTTAAAGATATGTTTTCATGCAGAAATGTGTGCATTAATTTTCTTATAATAAAAACACCACAAGTGGTTTCTCCCTCTTACATTTTTCATTAGTACATGTTTACAGTACATAATGATTACATTTGTTGTGGGAGGTTACTACACGTACATAACACATATTAATTCTTTTCTTATTCCCTTCCATTCCTGGTCTTCCTCTCCTTTCCCTTTTTGTACATCACTTACTCTCCTTTCTGCAAAAGATCTATCTCCCCTTATCCTAATATCTATTATATTGCTCTTTATTTATGCATTGGATTTCTCACATAAGAAAAACTATGATATTTAAGCTTGTACATCTGATTTATTTCACTCAAACTTCAGGTCTCAAGATGCATCTCTTTTTTGCAAATGAATCACATTTATCATATTTATGGCAGAGTAGTATTCATTGTTTATAAATATCGAATTTTCTTTCCTTTTTAATTTGATATAGTCCCGTTTGTTGATTCTTAATATTATTTCTTATGCAGTTGGGGTCATGTTCAGAAAGTCTTTATCCATACCTATGTCTTCAAGAATTCTACCCAATTTATCTTCCAGCAGGTTAAATGTTTTCATTTCAATGTTAAGATCTTTGGTGGATTTTGATTTTATATTAGTACATGGTGAGAGATATGGGTCCAGCAGTAATCTATGTGGAGAAGCAGTTTTCCCAACACCAGTTGGTAGGGGCTATTGTTCCTCCAGTGTATGTTTTTAGCCCCTTTGGCAAAGATTACATGGCTATATATGTCTGGGCTTGCTTCTGCTTCCTCTGTACTATTCCATTGATTCTTATTTGTGTATGTTTTGCTGAAATTTGAAGAACATTTATTTTTATTAGTATGAGGAACCTAATGTATATATATTTAATTAGTAGAAAATACTTTTCAAGTGCAATTATGTATTTGCTTTTTATTAAATTAGAAAAATATTTAGAACTTCATTGTTAAAATTTATATTATTAGTAATATGTGCTACTCATATACTTAACAGCAAAAAATCTCCAAACTCTTTTAGAGTTTTAAATACATTTTTCAGTATCTACTACATAATATATTCCCAGGTAGCGTTCATCACACAAAGAAAGACCAAAACTTCAAAATTTGAATTCTCACAAAAATTTTATGTTGTTGCTTTGTATTTCATTCTGTTAGGGAACAAAAGTGTATATTGTTGAACGTCAACAATCTCTTTGCTTACTAGAGGTACCATTTGACCCAGCTATTCCCCTGCTGGGTATCTTCCCAAAAGAATTAAAAGAATCATACCACAGTGATATATGTGCACCCATGATCATAGCTGCACAGTTTATAATAGCTAAAGCTTAGAAGCAGCCCAAGTGCCCATCAACTGGAAACTGGATAAAGAAAATGTTTTTTTTTTAATAAAATGCAGTACTACTCAGCCATAAAGAATAAAAAACTAGAGTCATTTATAGTTAAATGGATCCATATTGAGGCCATACTCTTAAGTGAAATAAGTAGGACACACATGTGTAAATACCAAATAGTTTCACTAGTGTGAGAAACTGATAATGTAAACAAGGGTTAAAATGATTAAAATGAATAATTGATAATTTGAAATAGGAAAAAAGATCCAAAGACAAAGGAGTGAAGGGAGGGGAAGGGGAGAGGAAAAGAGGGAAAGGAAAAACTATGAGAAAAGAAAAAAAAATGGAAATGAAATCTATGTAAATAGGGAAGGGCGGAGGGGGTGAAGGGTGCACAGATAATGGGGGAAAAAATAAGAACCAAGATATATCGTGTACAGGTACAAACACCCAATGATAAATGTAAATGAATTGTATACCTAAAATGTACCAATAAAAGAACTAAAACAAACAAACAAACAAACAATCTGTTTGCTTGAAAAGTGTCAGGGCCAGCAGTAGCCAATTTCCTTGACACTTAACAAAAATTTTTTGCAAAAGCAGAAACAGAAACTTGCTCAGAACTAACAAAGCTATCTGAAAAACTTGAAAACAGTAATACCAAAGTTGAAGATTTAGCAGAAGTGATGGAAAATGAAGCAGGATTCAAGAACAGTGAATTCCTAAACTCTACATGAAATTTTCCTCTATTCTTATTTTCATTCTTTGACTATACTTTCAAGTGACAAAACCTAAGAAATACAAAAAAAAACAATCGTTAAGTAACCTTTCTTACCATAATATGTGTTGCAGACAATTTCAAAATGGAAATTTGAATCTTCAAAAAGAGAGAAGTTTCTTATAAAATCTTTGGTCTTCTGCTTAAATCGGTGATGACATATATTACAAGTAAATTCTGGACCAAAACTTTTGCTCTATCACAAACAATAGCTTTCAACAAATCTTTATAAACGCAAAAGCAAAAGATAATCTCCTATTAATATCCTTTGAAAACAAAAGTCAGCATTTTTAGTGTAAGAACAGCAAAGGTGATATGTGGTAGGATTAAAATAAAAGTAACAATTGACTTTGGTTAAGGAAAGAATAATGGAAAAGGAAAGAAAGGGACATCGGGACAATTGAACATTTTGTATCTTAGTCTTCACTTGCCCTTACTTTTATTAGCAGTACTTAATTTCACAGTATTTTTATATTCATAAGTTAAATATTAACATAATTTATTAGCTTCAAGCAATTTGAGAATTTGTATCCTTGTTTTGTTCTTTATCTCAATGAGAAAATTTTGAATTTCCCATCATTAGGTATTATGCTGCCTGTGTTAGTTATTTTCCTCTCATTGCTGAGACAAAATACCCAGCACCCAAAGTTAAAGGGGCAAGAATTTATTTAGGTTACAGTATGCAGAGGTTTCAGTGCATAATCAAATGGCTCCAAGGCAGAGTGGAACATAGCAGAGGAGCATCACAGAGGAGAAACAGTTCCTGGCACCCACATGGTAGAAAAAGCAACAAGGGGACCTTAACAGCATCTTTCTACCCCCTTTATCTTATCCAGACTACCGAGATTAGGGTGGTGCTAAACCAATCAATGCACTGGTTTAATAATCACATGCCCTTAATCCCAGCATCTCACATTCTAGATTCAGCCACCTCTGAAAAAGCCACATATGACCGCATGAGGCTTTGGGAGGACATCTGGACCCAAACCAATATATTGTTGCCATATTTTTTGGAGCTATTCCTCATGAAACAGGAAATTTCCTGTTTTTTCAGAGAGTTTTATTATGAATGTGTGCTGTATTTTATGAATTTTCTGCATCTAATGATTTGATCGTGTAATTTTTTTCTCTTTTGCATCTTGTTAATTGTGATGGATCACATTACTTGATTTTTGAATATTGAACCATTCATGCATACTTTGGTGACATCCACTCTGGTGGTGGTAGATAATATTTTCACACATTGTTAGCTCAATGTGTTAATATTTTGTTGAATCTGGAAGAATTTACAACCAGAAGAGTTTCAGAAGGCTCCATCCAGCAGTGTGAGCAATGAGCTTCTATGGAGAAAATATAAAAGTAATAACATAACTGCTTACTCCAGATTATCTGTTTTATTTGAGAATTGTTTTGATGAGCCATTTTACTTATTTTGGCAAGGTATGATTTTTCTTCTTCTTCATAATTGACTGAAATTTAATTCAGAGAAACTCAGTTAACTGAAAATTAGTCTTTTGCTATATATTTAAGTTATACTCATTTATTTATATCCTAAATAAGGTTGTGGATTATCATGTAAAAACTCAAAAGTGTCAACAGGGCTTTAAGTTAATGTCCTCCTGATAATTTAACTAAAATAAGCAGAATAGGCAGGATAAACTCAAATAAACTCTGCTAAATTTAATTTGTCTGACATATATATTTTGGTAATTTGGGTTTAATTTATTCCCCTTTTACCTAGAAGTTTTCTGAGTTGAAAATAATAAATTTTAAATCTTTTTCTTTTTCTCACATACATATTCAATAGTATGAATTTCCCTCTAGATATTGCCTTTGTTGAAATCCATAGATGTCAATGGCATTTCACAATCATTGTTAAAATATTTTGAAATTTTTGTTGACATTTTTTGTGATAATGTAATTAAACCCATCACCTTTATATTGATTTACATTCCTAGCCTTTTAAAAATTATTATCATAATTATTACTATTGGTTTTATTGAGGCAGAATCTCACTAAATTGTCCAGACTGCACTCGAACTTATGATCCTCCTGCTTCAGTCACACAGAATGCTGGGATTACAGTCATGTACCAAAACATATGGTTGAGATTTATTTTTTGATTCATATGCTACTTAGTAGTGCATTTATGAATTCACAATTGAATGGGCTATTAAGAGATGATTTTCAGTTTGAAGAAATAAGTAAATGACAACTGATGTTGAAAATGATTGTATTTAAGGTAGTAAGTCTATGGCTGGATAAATAATTTGGTCTATTGCTAAGAAGTACCCTACCAACTTTTTTAATTTATGGAATTAAAGACTTAATCAATATTAATGTTGTACTTAAAAATTTTACTCTATTTCATTTAAAAATCTACCACTCTAAGCAGATAGTCAATTAAAAATTTTATAAAAAAGAATGTGTAAGTTTCTGAATGGAGTACAATAATGAGAACATAAAAAACTGTGGAGGTGTTGTTTAAATGGAAAGTATTAACATAAAATTATATTTAGTCATTTTTCTATGAATTAATGAAAATATCATATATTATTACACACTTATTTCTTTGATGTATTTCAAATTACAGTATATAAATATATTCTTTCTTATTTTCAATCAAGGGTAGATATATTGAGTACTGTGATCAAATTCAAAGAAATGTTGTCTATGCAATCTCAAAACTTATAAACTTTATCACAAGGCAAAAATTGAAAATAAATATAACTACAACAGGTATGCCAAGAGAGGATATAAAAGTTAAGAATATTGTAAACATCTTAATTGAAGTCACAGAAAGCAGAATAGGGACAAATGAATCAAGATGATTCCTGATCTTTGGGAAAAATTATTTATTTTGTTTCTTAAAATGTTGTGCATTTTTCAATTTCCTTTGATCTTTTAGAGTGAGCATGTTTACAAATGTGAGTTGACAAAGATGAAAAATGGTTGTAAGGAGTCCTTTAACACCTAATCTGATAAGTTACAAGTATAAAATCACAGAAATTATACTATCTTCTACATTTTAATAAAACATTTCATACACAGTGGGCATATTGAATAAATTTCAAAATCTATACACTAATATAAATAAGAAAAGATGAAACATAAGTTCTACTTCAAATTTGATAATTTGTCAAATTTCTTATAATTTAATGAATTGTTGTATCAACAAGACTTTAAAACTTTTGCATTCTGTATGTTTTAAAGTATATATGTGTTTAAAAATATATGACAAGTCAATTTTGCTATCTCTAGTTCTCTGGCAAACCAGCAAGAGAATACTAATAGAATCCTTATCAATGGTGTAAAATAGTATGTATATCTTGTAATTTTAAATCATTCAAGTATCTCATTTCACACATGAATTTTAAAGTAATAATCTCAATTCTTTGAATATCATCAGTAAGGATCTTAATAACTTTTTAAACAATGTTACATATCTCTAATGCACTAAGTTGTCAGAGGAAAACTGCAAAGAAAATCAAATAGCATTTAGGAGGACTTATTAGACTTTTCTGGGACACAGAAATGTTAAAGAAATCAAACATGACAGAGGGACACATCACATTTTAAAAATAAGTTGAGTTGTATTTATAGAAGTCGACCTATATAGCTTTTTTTCTAATGTCTCACAGAACTCCTGTATTTCAAATATATATACACCCAGATGAGATTTATTAAAACTCAATTTTATTACTTCAAAATTCTACTGCTAGGAAACTAGTAGTTGTTAATTAGTATATTATGAAGTTTATTACAAATAGTTTAAACAATAGTTGTAAAAATAAAGAGAAAAATCAAATTATGGTGCACTTTCCTTAGTTGTTTTATGCTGTTTATTTGCACATTTATTAATCTAAAAAATTCAGTAAACCAGACTCCCTGTCATTTTAGTGATAAATATACTGAAAGAAATACATAAAAACTTAGTCATTTAGACATTGTTTTAGAAATACATATACATTTTTTAAATAAAAGTAAAAAATTCCAAGAACCACATGACAAAAAAGTTTTGAAAACTATATTAAAATTAATTTCCTATCACTAAGACAATTATGGAATAATAAATTCAAGATAAGCACTGGGAAATACATCTAATTAATTCAAAATATATTAATGGAAAAATCAATAAGAAAAGGCACATATAATCACTTTTGAGGGCTAATAAAATGCAATAATATTTTATATCCAAAAGAAAAATTATACTTTAAAATATTTTAGCTTAAGGTATAAAATTTAAAGACTAAAATAGAAGACTGAAATTTCTTTTTAGATTGGCAACTTAACTCAAGGTATGATCTTAAGTTATTTCTTTTAAATTGTCCTTTAAAAAAAGAAATTTCTTATCTTTTACAGCTTGACATGATCTTTTGTCACATGTAATTCTTTGATGTTATATTTTAGCTCAGCATCTATTTTAGCATCCATCTCAATGTTCTCAGTCAATTTGAACATTATCAATATATTACATACTGGTTGGAGACTGAGTTCAGGAATCCTTTCCTATTTAATTTGTTCCTAGAAGAGGTGAGAGATTTGCATTTGAACACATTTTAGTCTTTTATATGCTATAAGAAACACATTGTATTGCATCTATAGCAAATATATTCTATAAGAAATATATTGTATAAATTTATTTTATAAGAAATATATTTCTTATTTTATGTTCTATAAGATATATATTCCATAAGACACACACACACACACACACACACACACACACACACACACACACATATATATATATATGATTTATAAGGCAAACTTAAATGGAAGCATACAGATACAGAGGCAGGGTTGGAAGAATGCAAAAGGGCCATCTGGGTTTTAGAGAGATGGAGCATCCAGACCAAAGAGGACCTGGAACTCACTGCAGCGACTGCAGCAAGACCTTATTGGAAAGCTGAAGGTTTTCATTGAAAGCTGAAGAAGGTGTGCTGGAAGCCTGAAGAGGGATATCCAGAGGTGAAGGTCAAAAAAGACAAGGTCAGACTTCCTTCTCTCTCTTTTTGTTCTATCCAGGCTATATACCTATTGGTTGGTGCCATCCACACCTAGGGTGTCTCTTCCCTCTTCAGTGAGACTGTCATCCAGACACACCCTGAAATGTGCTACAACCCACTAAGTATTTCTTATTCATTTGACACCTCAATTCACTAGCATAGATACCATAATCTTATGAACACAGTATTGTTAGGACTATATATTTCTCCATGTAAATTTAAATCCCAGAGGTAGTCACCATATTAGTAATCCATTATTTGTTGCTAGTAAAGATTCATAAAGTAGAATTTGTCAGGCTTTTGCATTTATTAATGGGCTAGAAATTATGTGAACCACTGTCAAATGAAAATTTTATAATAAAAATTGTTTACCAAAAAGCTTGGGGGCATAGCCCATGCCTGTAATTGTGGTACTTGGGAGGCTGAGACAGGATGATTGCCACAAGTTTCAGACCCACCTGGGCTACGTGGTGAGCTCAAGACCAGCCTGAACCACATAGAAAGACCCTGGTTTTAAAAAAGCAAATAAATAAATAAATAAAATATTCTTCCAAAATATAATCTCACTTTTTGGGGGTAGTCTGTCTTGGTTTCACAGGCCTATAATCCCAGCCCTCAGAAGGCTGAGGCAGGAAGATCACTTCATGGGGTACATAGTGAATTTGGGGTCAACAAGAACCTGCTTCAAAAAAGCACAAAAATAATAACAAAAAAAAATTTCTTTGGGTATAAATTCATATTGAAAAAAATATTTTCCTGAATAAATATCATTAACCTAGATAATATATAGTACATAATAAGTGCTTATTTAACATATATATTTAAGGTATTATATATTAGGGATAGAATTATAGTAGAAAGCATATTATAAATTTTAAAATTAGCTAGAATTTAAATGATGAATATGACTTACCAGAAAAATAAATGTAGAAATATGTTCAAAATTTTAGACCTTAAACTTCCTAAAATCTTGACTAGAGTAGACTACACTAATTTTTTCTCTACATTATATAAGGTATAAAAATATAGAAATGTATATTAATATTATTTTGTCATCAGATACTAGGATCAGAATTGAATCTGAATTTATGAACTTAAATTTAAACTCCTACATATTTGTAAACCAAACTAAAAGTGCTAAAATAACTTTTTGTCAGGCATGATTTATTGTAACTGTACTTTAAGTCACAGTTTTACAATAAGCATGAGCCTTTTAAATTAGTCCTAGAAAACGGCCAAACATCTGCACTTATATTGCAAGTATAAATCATGATTTAAATTGACAAGAGAGGAATAACTCCATGAGAACACAATTCTTTCCATAATCAAGTGAGTCCAACTAATGCACGAATGACCTTTCCTCTCTGTATATAAGTGGAAGTCTACTTGTCCCTTTTCAAAGAAAGAATCTTAATTTTCACTCTGACTCTCATCACCCATTACTTTCAGCATGTGTATATGATTCTCTTTATCCGGTGTAGCTTTGACTATCTCAACGCTATTAGATCATTCACATGCCTATCAGGTGAAATCCAACCCATACCAAGCTAAGTCAAAGAAGCAAGCACAAATTCACAGCATAAATAAAATAAAGAAAGTTTATTCTTACAATGAAGACCTTCATAGAAAAATGTTTTTATTTAATTACCTTTGATTTTTACTTCAAAAACTCTAATCTTGTTAAATTTCTTTGGTTAGATTACTTTGCAGGTTATAATTATATATATATATATATATATATATATATATATATATATTTTGCAAAACTATTTAAATATAATGGAGTTTATATTTCTTTTCAGCTGGTTTCTTATTGGTTAATTGAGATCCATTAATACATATGTGTTGGTTTTGTATCTTGAAATAGTACTGAATTATTTTATTAGCTAGAAAAGCCTTTCGGTGTTCTTTAGGATTTTCAGTACATAAGATCATGTTGTCTGGAAACAAGGATTACATAACTTTCTCCTATCCAGTGTAGAGATCCTTTTACTCTTTCATTTGCCCAATTGCTCTGTCTAGGACAATGGTGGTAAGCCTATCCTTGCGTGCCTCAGTGGAGACAGAGTCCTCACTCTGCACAAGACCCAAGTTGCCCCAGGATTGCCCTAGCAGCAGAGCGTACAGTGAATTTCACTGCTGGCACTTTGCAATAAATAAGTGGGTTTTGGGTTGCACTTTGGGCACTTGATCTCTAAAAGGTTCATCATCACTGGTCTAGGAATTCCAGGACCACGTTGAAAGAAGTGATGCAAGGGAGCCTCCTCCAGATATTACAGGAAAAGTTTTCAACTTTTTCCATGCAACGTGATGTTAACTATGAATTTGTATTGTATGGTTTGAGGAAACTCTAAAATGTTTGTGATTGAAAATTTTCCAGACTTCAGAGTTTTCAGGATTTTGGAACTTTTGCATAGGTATTACTGGTTGCATATCCCTACTCCAAAAATCTTAAATTTGATTTTTTTTCCTAAAATACAAATTTTTCAAATGTAGGTGCTCAATAAGTTTTAATTTTGGAGGACTTCAGATTTAAAATTTTTTTCTTATGCATGTCCGACCCATATGATCTTGTTTGTGTTGAGGCACATTCTTAGTATCTGATTTGTTGGGTCTTATTTCATTATTTTCTGCCTCTTCATGTTTTTCTCCTCCTCCTTTTCCTCCTCCTCCTTCTTTTGTAGACCTACTCAGCCTCTATTAGCTCAAGATCTGATTTGGTTTGTGGGATTTATTCTTATTTTATTTTCATCACTGTTGCCTAACATAATTTTCCTCAGCTTAGGCTCACACCTATTAACTCTCCAAAACATTTATATAGTGTCTCTGTTATTGCTTTCCTAGAATTTATAGTGCTATTTCTATTTTTATGCATAGTTCCATCCAATAGGATCATATTCAGACATTTATAACTGGTATATTTTCATGTGATTTTAAAGGTTATTTTCACTGAAGATAGGGTCAAGGTTTAAGGTGACTATATAATGAATCATTCCAAGATGCTCTTAGTTTTTTTATTTTAAGAATTTTTAATATAATGTGCTTTGGTGTGATTTCCTTCATATTTTTTCAGTTCAGAATTTAGTGAGATTTTTAAATCAAAGTAGGATTATTTATCAATCATTAATTTTTCTCATTTCTTCACTTCTGCAAGTTTAATAAAATAAATAGTAAATATTTTTATGTTGTAGATAAGCCTGTTATGCTTTCATATTAAATTGTAACTCTTCCTCTCTCATTTGTCCAACAGTTAATTTCATTTACTGTAAATTAAAACCAAAATTTTTGTTCTATAATTTCAATTTGATATTCTTCATATTTTACTGTTTGGTTAATATTTTTTTCTTGTGTCATGAAAATTTAAAAAATTTGTCTTTGGGCCTACTTTAAGTAAATTCCTAACCTTTGAGTACTAATTCAAACATCTGCATGTACTATAACATAAAGAAGTGCATTGATTTTCTTTTCTCCTCAAAATGCATATTTTTCCTTTCTAGTAATATGCAAATATTACTTTAAAAAGATTATCATGTGGAATTACATATATAGTATATGTTTGCAATACAAAATAATTATATTTATCTTGGGGAATTAGTACATACACACATTTCATCTTCATTATTTCTACTTCCTCTCACTTCCAACTCCTCTCTCTCTTTTCCCCAGATCTCCTTCCCAACACCATATAGTCTATCTCCCTTTTTCCTACTCATCATTTTTATTTTACTCTTTAATTTATTTATATTTTAGTTTTCACACATAACAGAACTATTTGATATTTAACCTATGTCTGATTCATTTCAGTCAGCATTGTTTTGCAAATCCATTGCAGGATCAATCCATTTTCTTGCAAATGACTGGAATTTATCCTTTATGCCTAAATTCATTCTCTCTCTCTCTCTCTCTCTCTCTCTCTCATTTTCTTTATCCATGTATCTGTTGTTGGGCATATGGGCTCCTTCTATAATTTCATTATTGTGAATTGTAAACAGTTGTGCATGTATCACTGTAATGTGATGGATTGAGCTCTTTTAGGATGATACCAGAAGAATACCTCCATCAAATGGAACATCTATGCTTAGTTTTCTAAGAAAGCTTTATAATGAATTCTGTAGATGTTGTACTACTTTACATTTCCCCTGACAATATAGAAGGGTTTTTTGCCTCACAACTTTATCAGTATCTGTTGTTTTTTGAGCCTGTGATGATAGCCATTCTTATATAGATACATTGAATAATTGAATAGAATCGACAATGTGAAAACAACCCATGAACCTCGGTCATCTGATTTTTTTTTTTCTTTTTGGTACTGGGAAATGAACTCAGGACCTTGCACATGTCAGGCAGGCAGTGGAACCACTGAGCTAAATCCCTGGAAAATCAGTCATCTGATTTTTGACAAAGAGGCCAAAAACTGTACTGCAGAAAAGATAGCCTCCTTAACAAGTTATACTGTGAAAACTGGCTATCCAGATCCTTTATCTCTAACCTTGTACTAAAATCAAGCAAAAATAGATTGAAGACCTGGATATAAAAACAAAAACATTGAATCTGCAGGAAGATAAATTAAGTAAAACTCTTTAATGCATAGGCATATGCTAGAACTTTCTAAAAATGACTCCACTTGCATAATAAAACAATACCAAGAATCAACAAATGTGATTATATCAGATTGAAGACATTTTTCTAATTTTTAAGAAAATTACTTTTTAAAAGACAGTCTACTTTTTGGATTTAAAAACAAAATGTATATCTTTGCTGCAGTGCATACCTATCTCCTACTTTAGTGATTCAGCCATGAGCAACAGAATGTTGCATAGTAGCACATGTGAATTTAAGATTCTCCTCACTAATCCTCTGCTCTAGGAGTTTCTCCTGGCTTCAGCAACTATGTGTGTCTCAGAATCTTTTCTTGGTTCTCAAAGACAAACATATTAACATTTTCCAAAAAATTTCTTTTTCTTTTTTTTTTTGGTACCGGGGATCAAACTTGGGTCCTTGTGCTTGCACAGCAGGCCCAGAAACCACTGAGCTAAATCCTCGGCCCTTCAAAAGAGTTCTTATAACCTTTTATCATTCTAACTGGAACATGCCCTTCCAGAAATGTAAATTCAAGTTTGATCATTACCTTCTTCCAAAAAAAAATTATATACATCTTGTTCATTCCCTCGTAACATCCATATTTCATTATTATATTTATTTGAAAGTTTATAATTGTTGATGAGGAATTTTATTCTGATTAGATTTTTTATAATACAAGAATAAGCACTTTCACTATCGCTCATTTTCTCTTTTTAAAACCATTCTGTCAATTATAATGAAACATAAGTTAGAAGAATATTTCAAATGAAAATTTTGAAGAATTTTTCCATAATGAAATAATAAATGTTTGAAGACATAGATATATTTGTGCTCATTTGAACTTTACACAATATATATATTTATTAAAATATAGTACTCCATAAATATACAGTTTTATACATCAATTAAAAATCTTGGGCCAGGGATTTAGCTCAGTGGAACAGTGCCTGCCTTGCAAGTGCAAGGTCCTGAGTTTGATCCCTGATACAAAAAAAAAAAAAAAAAAAACCCTCAAGTAAGCAAAACCAAAACCCCTGGCATAACTTCATTTGATTTTTTATTCTACATATTTCCACTTGTCTTTACTTATATCTATCGTTTTTATCCCTTTCTCTATAAGGGGGCATTTATCTTTCTACTTCTAGGCTTTTCTAATGCAATTCATCAAAAAACAAATGTCATTATTTTAAACCTTTAATGGTTTATTAGTATATTTGTTTAATGAAAAATTTTAAAATCTTCTTTGATGTCCCAAAAATTCACTCCTTTTATGCTCATCTCTCTAATTTTATCTCAAGTGCAAGTAAGGTGTATATAATGTATATATCTGTATGTGTATTTGCCTTGCATGTAATCTTACCACCTTTTCTGAATAAAAATTCCTTTGTTTAATTATCTGCCCAATCAGTGTTCTATAATACTGAAAATCTAAACAAATGTTTGAAATCAATGACATAAATGAAAAAAAATATTCTAGAACATTTTATTAAAGTTGGCCATTAAATTTTTTTATGTAAACTACTCTATTTTATTGTTGAATAAACCTCTGTAGGCTACAGTAAATAAATTATGAAGTCTGTTTTAAATATTTATTTTCAGAAATCTTTGTACATATTTTACTTGGCCTCAAGTTTTCGCTACAAAATATTTAGATGTTGGTCAAAAATAGGAAACATAAGTATGTTTAATCCAATTTATTTAAAAGTAAATTTAAGCTTCGTGTTTAGCAAGGAAATGCAAATGAAAAGAGAATTAAAATTCCTATTCCCATAAGGCAGTGCGACCTTCCAGGAATGTAGTGAGTGGTCCTCTCATCCACATACTGTGTCTCTTATGGCAGCCATGAGACAATGGTCTCACTGGGGTGACTGAATTCTTCAAAATATAATTCTGACAGACTCACTGACCAGTAATCAATTATAAAATGATTTGTACAGATTTCTTACAGAATTTGCCATTTTTAGGGTACCTTTGCAGAGGTTTAATCACAGAACCGTGTGATTATAATTTATTGTATAATTTACTGGAAATGTATTACACTTAATGACAGAAGCATTGTTTTGAAGTTGCAGATGCTAATTAATTTCAAAAAGTGATGTTAGACAAAAATTGAACAACTCGGTGAGACAACCCTGGCTATGAGTTATTGCCCAGATTAAGTGTCTTCTTCCAATTCTATGTGCATTCAACATGTAAACTGTAATCACGCAAATATAAATTAGAAAATCAGAACATGAAACAGATCAGCTTTGTTCATGCATCAGTCTTTAAAAAATGTAGACAGAACTGTCTATTTTGATTGAATGAATATATTTGCTCTCTAACAGGACTGATTCTCCAAATACCTCACAGACTATACTGAATGGTTTATCAGACCACTTCCTTTTAGTGGTTTCAGTGGTCAGATACCTTTAGAATGCTTCTATTTTACCTTTTGAAACTTATGCTAGAAAAAAATGTGGAAACATTATATACAATATAATATATATTATAGAAATATATCTGACAAGTACTTGGTTAATGTGAATGAATAATTGTTTTTTCTTGTTACTCATCTAAATACTGTTTTATCAGTACCTTAAATTTAATCACAAATTAATTTATGATGGTATCACTTTACATATCATTTTACATATCATTTTATGTGTTAGTTACCCTAAGACTAGTTAATAGGAATATGTAGTATTGTCCAGGAATAGGAAATTTTTGTCTTTAAGTTTCTAAATATAACTAACATTTTAAAAACTAGTGATAGTTTGTGTCCTGCATTAACTATAACAATACCATATTTATGTTGATTGCTTTAAGTTTAAGGATAAAAACAGGCACAAAGTAAAGATCCTAGTCCAGTTGTCATAGATGATCTCTCCTAGATATACTATAAATGTGAAATTTTTAATAACCATATGTATAAGGACTTTACTTATAAAATTTGTTAGAAGCACTCAGAGATAAATGCTTTGCCCAGATAAAGAAATAATGATGGGGCAGGGATTTAGCTCAGTGGTTCCGCCGCCAGTCTCGAAAGCACAAGGTCCTGAGTTTGATCCCTGGTACCAAAAAAGAAAAAAAAAAAAAAAGAAATAATGAAATGAATATGAATCTTTTCAGAGGGCTTAAGAACATCATATATACACTTAGTAAATGTTTGATGATGTAATTTGAAGTTAATATGACCATCTTACCAATTATTTCATTTTGGTAATTGAGATTTACAAGAAAATATTGACCAAGAGATAAAACATTCTGCCATTTTTGAAAAATTAAATTATATCATTTTCAATTTTTATATGGGACATAGGCTCAAAAGTGACATACATGAAAGATATTACTTGTGATTCTATACAATGAAATTGATCTGTGCACTTACATTTCTAATATGCATAAGAAATGTGATATGGTAGAGATGTAAGATTAATTTCCTTTTAAAAATATTATGTAATTGATCATCAGAAGTGGAAAAAAAAATAATACACAAATGCTGTAAGAGAATGCAATGTTCAGCCTAGGTATCTTGTTACAATTGTTTTTGTCCCAATTGTAGGGGCCGAGTTGCTGGAGTGCATAAATGAGTTAATTGATAGAGTCAGGGCTGTCATTTCTAGAATCTCTAGAGGTGCATCAACTTTATTGGATTTTCCAGCTTTTAGATTTTACCCATATTCTCCAACTCCTGTCCATTTTGTGTAACATCATTATAACCTATTTTTGTAGTTCCCTCCTTACATTTACCAATCTTGAGTTTTCATTAGTTTCATCTGACTAATCCTAAATAATCTAATGTGAAGCCAGTTGATTAGCAACTTGAATTACAATGCAATCTAAACTCCTCTCTCTACCCATGAGTTAACATATTCATGAGTTATACAATTATGACATGGATTTTTAAAAAAGCTGTTACCTCACTCTCTGTCGACCATGTATGCTTTGTGTTTTATTTTGTATATTTTGAAAAGAGTGCCTAAGTTGTGATCCTGATTTTAAGTTTCAACATTTGAGAAGTCAGTGAAATGAAAGTTTAACAAAGGAACACTTTATTTTTTTTTTTTAGCTGGATGTGTAATATCCAGTGATTTCACACGCGCGCACTCACAAAACAAGAGGCATCAGGCTTATTGCTGTATTTAACAAAAAAAAACTTATCTGCAGTTGCTACTAAAATAGTATTGCAAAATTACTTTTACTTTTTTATTACTATTAATTTTATTGATACAATTTATATATACATAATGATCACATTCATCATAGAGAATTTGTATCTATACATTAGATATCTTGATTTCTCTTTTTTCCCCAGTCTCCTCTCCACCCTTCAACCCTTCTTGCATTCCTAATTTACAATAGCTTCATTTCCACTTTCCTGCTTTTCTCAGTGTTTTTTTTTTTCCCTTCCTTCCTTTTCCCTTCCCCCTTCCTCATTTACAATTTGTTTTTGAAAAATTTCTTCCTATTTCACATTATCTATTACACATTTTGGTCCTCATTTACACTTGCAGTTTCTCACACCAGAGAGACCATATGATATTTACACACATGTGTTTGATTTATCTCACTTAAAAGTAAAATCTCAAGGTGGATCCATTTAGTTATAAGTCTCTTAAGGTTATCCTTCTTTATGGCTGAATGCTCCTCCATTGTATAAAAAAATCACATTTTTTTTTTATCATTCATTGGTTGATGGACATTTGGATTGTTTTCAAGACTTAGCTATTACTGTGTTGCTATAAATATGGGTGCACATATATTTAAGTCAGTTTAGGCAAAGTGTGAGCTTCAAGAAATATGTGCCTTTTTCTAAAATAAAAATCTTCTATATGTCAAATCTGTATATTTTTATGGTATCCTCTTAATTTTTTCATTTTTATAATTTTAAAATTATTTTTATAGTATGTCTTTTGCTTATCTCCTATGTAATCTTTATTTCAATTCTTATGTTTTTGACTTGTTTTTCATTTTCTATTTCTTAAGATATAAAGTGAGGGCTGACTTTGAAATGACTGAGAAAAGGCAGACATCTGCTGGACTGGCTAGAGGACAAGGCTCAGCTCTTTCCAGGCTAACCTGAGACATGTCTGACACAAGCGAGAGTGGTGTAGGCTCAGCTTGCTTCCAGACCAAAGCTTCAGAAAAGGACAATGGCTCAGTGATGCAAACTTGTTGATAGTGATTCAGAACTTGGAGGTCTCAGAGACACCAAAGGCCTTAAAGGCACCAGAGATCTCAGAAACTGCAAAAGTCTCAAAAGCCTTAGGGGTCTTGAAGGCCATGAAGGTCTCAAAGGCCCCAGAGGCCCAGGAGGCACCTGCCACCCCTTCCTCATCTACTACACAGCTGACTGATACTCAGGTTCTGACAGCTGAAACCAAGAGTCCAGCAGCTGACACCAAGACACAGAATACTGACTTGCAGGCTGTGACAATGCCTGCCACTGAGACCAAAAAGGTCAGCCGTGTGGCTGATGTGAAGGTCAATACAAAGGCTTCAGAGACTGAGGCTGCTGCATCTCAGCCTCAAGCAGATGAATCTGAGCATGAAGGCAGAACTGCCCAGGCTCAGGAGAATCAGGATACTCAGCTCAAGGTCAAGGCCAAGAAAGCCCTAAAGGTGAAGCACCTGGAAGCAGTCAGACTTCTGGAACCACAGGTGATTGAAGGGTCTCAAAGGCCCTAATGGCCTCAATGGCCAAAAGGGCTTCAAAGGGGCCCATAGACTTTTGGGCCCACAGGGTGTCAAGGACTTGATTGGCTGCTTGGGTCTGGAGAGCTTTGGTTTCCCTGAGGTCACCTAAAGCTCATAGGGTCAAGGCCCACTGTAGAGCTGCCAAGCTCCAGTCATCCTAAGAGCCCAAAGTACTACCACCTCGAGATGTGGCCCTTTTGCAAGGAAGGGCAAATGATTTGGTGAAGTACCTGTTAGCTAAAGACCAGACAAAGATTCCCATTAAGCGCTCAGACATGCTGAAAGACATCAACAAAAAATACACTAATGTGTACCCTGAAATCATTGAACAAGCAGGCCATTCCTTAGAGAAGGTATTTGGGATTCAGTTGAAGGAAACTGAGAAGAATGACCACTTATACATTCTTCTCAGCACCTTAGAGCCCACCGATGCAGGCATACTGGGAACGACCAAGGATTCACCCAAGCTGAGTCCCTTCATTGTGCTTCTTAGCATCATCTTCATGAATGGAAATTGGTCCAATGAGGCTCTCATCTGGGAGGTGCTGCGCAAGTTGGGGCTGCGCCCTGAGATACATCACTCGCTCTTTGGGGATGTAAAGAAGCTCATTACTGATGAGTTTGTGAAACAAAAGTACTTGGACTATGCTAGACTCCCCAGTTGCAATCCCCTGAGTATGAGTTCTTCAGGGGCTTACGTTCCTACTATGAGATCAGCAAGATGAAAGTCCTCAAGTTTGCCTGCAAGGTACAAAAGAAGGACCCCAAGGAATGGGCAGCTCAGTACCGAGAGGCAATGGAAGCAAATTTGAAGGCTGCAGCTGAGGCTGCAGTTGAAGCCAAGGTGAGAGCTGAGATCAGAGCACAAATGGGCATTGAGCATGGCTCTGAAAATGCTGCTGGGCCCTGCAACTGGGATGAAGCTGATATTGGACCCTTGGGCAAAGCCTGGATCCAGGCAGGAGCTGAAGATAAAGCCAAAGCCCAAGAGAGTGGTGGTGCTAGTGCCAGTGCCAGTACTGGTATGAGTACCAGTGCCAGCACTAGTGCTAGTGGTGCCTCCAGTGCCAGTGCTAGCTTGACTGCCACCCTAACATTTGGGCTTTTTATGGGCCTTGGTGGAGCTTGTGTCAGCACCAGTGGCAATTCTGGTGGTTTCTCCTATAAATGAAATTTCAGGTATCTGGCATGGTTTCAGTGGAGGCAGCTGAGGCTCATAGGGATAGGATGAAAAGCTGAAACTCAGGGTGGAAAATGATATGGAGAGTGTACAAAGACACTGCTTTTGGCTTTTATTCCTTCCTGTTTGGTGGCTATCAATTGACTTTTTGATTTTTTTTTAAAATTTGTGTTTGCAGCTATCCTTAATCCCAGCAGTCTTTCTCTTCAAGCTAGGGTGTACCCTCAGAAATCTACTCAAAACAGCACTCTAGGCAGCCACTGTCAATCAATTGAAGTTGACACTGCATTAAATCTATTTGCTGTTTCTTAGTTTATTGCATTTTGGGGAGGTGAGCTGTGACATTTTGCCATCACATTTTAAAAGAAAGTGGGAAAGTGGCCATCTCAGTCTTTGCTTATTGTGTGGTGACACTGGATACATTGGAGCAAGATATCTCTCTGGAAGAAATTGGGCCCCATCTCTAGACTATAGGGCAGGTAGGATTTCTGTGGGGTGGTCTTGGGGATTATAGACACAGAGAACACTCTTTAAAGAAGAGGGCAATTCTGAAACAGGTAGAGGAGATTGCACATCATGTATAGACTCCTTTTGAGAATTTGGTTGAAACAGGAAAGAGACAGGGGTAGGTATCTGAAGAGAGGTGTAGGGACAAGAGGTCATTTTTTGGAGGAAGGAGAGCAACGTAGGCTAGGAGCCAATGAAGAGGAGGGAATTAGTACATTGTAGGTATACAACACAATTATATGCAGTGCATTTTGTAATAGCTAAAACTTGGAAACAGCCCAAATGCCCATCAACTGGAGACTGGATAAAGAAAATGCGGGGTTTTTTTTATAAAATGGAGTACTACTCGGCCATCAAAAATGAGAAGTTAGAGACATTTATAGCTAAGTGGATGCACATTGAGGCGATATTCTTAAGTGAAATAAATAGGACACACATGTGTAAATACTGAATAGTTTCTCTGGTGTGAGAAACTGAAAGTGTAAATAAGGATGAAATGTATAATAGGTAATGTGAAATAGGAAGAAAAGGGGCAAAGGGGAAGGAAGTGGGAGGGTTAGGGGAAAGGATAGAAGGGAATGGGATTAATATGAGAAAATGGAAAAGGAGGGAGTTAAACATTGACACAGGCAGCCCAGTCTCTGAGGGAGTGAGAAAGGATGGTTTGTAGGAGTGCCAAGGGGAAGGCAGATGTTTAGACAGAGCTTAGAGAAGGGACTCTGGAAGGATGTTGAGCTGGTAGGAGGGCCCTAGTATAGGATGTAGCCCCTTATTTGGGGGATAACATGGCACAGTGCTCAGTAATCTGGTTACAGGAACTAAAGAGATGAGAACCAAACAGATGAGTACTGGTTTATTCCAAGGCTTGACTTCTACTGTTTGGATTTGGAATAAAGACACAGGACCCAGAGCAGTGAATGCGAGTTGAGATCTTCACTACTATATTCTCAGTGCCTGACATGTAGTAGGTGCTCAGAGGAGAGAGAGATGAGAGGTCGATGTCTTGGGGAACTAGGTATCTGATTATCCATGTGGACAGTCATATCACCTAGATGGTTGAAGGAGTGGAGAAGGGAGAAGCACTATGAGCCAGGTACAAAAGTCTTCTATGATTGAAGGTAGTATTTTCCAAGCTATACTGCCCACTAAGGGACAGGGCACTTAGGCTATAAGAACTCCACTTTGTATTTGGGCGTACAGTCTGAAACTTTCCAAGAAGCCCTCACTATGTCTAACCCCTATAGTTTCAGTCTGTGAATCACTGATCCAGTCTCATCAACAATGAGATCTTCAAAATGGCCACCCCTTCCCTCCTGTAAACTCCATAAGCAATAAAAGAAAAATGGTGGGGTTTTTTTGTTGTTTAGGAAAAAGGAGTTTTTTTTAAAAAGCTCCATCCAGGGACAACTCTTTGCCTGTAACCCTGAATTGAGGCCTACTTTTACTACTGAAGAGGTCTTCACTGGAAACAAGTTCTTCCTTTGAAGGTCAGGCTTTGGTCTCCCTAGGAGGCTGAGTAGTACCCAGGACAGGTAGACAAGGCAGCTTTGGCATCCTAAAACAGGGCTCCTGGTGGGTACCATACCAAAGGCTCCCTTAGGTTTTCAAGTGATGTCTGTCAAAAAATGAAGGAGATAAGGGATGATGGGGGATGGAAGGTTGTGGGGAGATGGTGAGGAACTCAGAGACTATGATTCAAGTACAAATTTGGTTTAAAGTGCTTAATAGAGTTAAGGTTGAATCATAGTAATGAAGAACTTTAATCTTTCCCAATACATATTCCCCCCACAGGCCACTGGGCTTCCAGAGTTCCTTATCTCTTCCTTCCCATAAAACCAAGAATTTGACAGAGCAAGGAATGGGCTCTTACTCCTTTCTCACTTCCCAGAGTTGGGCCTTGAAGGCAGGTGGGACAGGGAGGAAGCTAAAATGTCTGATCCCTGGCAAGTGGGACAGTGTTGGAGTGGGGAACAGAGAGTGGTAGGGAAAATCAGGACAGACTGTGTTCTTCTTTTTGCCATCTTTATCAGCCTGTATGCCATTGCTGTGCTGAATGGACTCCCATAATTTCAAGCCTTTCCTTTAGTTTATCAGTAATTAAATCCACAATAATTCTAGATTGTATCATGTATCTCCCCTTTGTTTAGGAGTGGGTAGATCCCTTTGAGCAATTTCTTTATCACCATAGAAGAAGCTTTTAGACATTTTTGTCTTGTGTACCACACTAGTGAAGTTTCTACCAGTACACTATATAATAGCTGTGTGTATTTATGCTTTATACATAAAAAAAGAATAAATACAAATATTTTTTATTCAGTACAGAGTTAATAATGACTAAGTAAAATGTTTTAAAAGTTAAAAAAGATATAAAGTTAGGTCATCAATTTGAAATTTTTCTTTGTTCTATTTTGTAGGCTTTTATATGAATTTCCCCCAATCTCGCCTTTCACTTCATCCAATATAACTTGCTGGTCCAAAAATGTTCTTATCATTTTCTCTAAAAGTTTTCTAATATTCCTTGTAAGCTTCTTTTAAATTTATTGGCTAATAGTATGTTATTTAGTTTCTACTTATTTTGAACCTTCTAGTTCTCCTTGTGCTGTTGATTTCTTCCTTTTTCCTGTTGTGGTTGGAGGAGATTGGAGGAGACAGTTTGTATGATACTTGTCTTTGTTAATCTATTGAGAGAGTTTCATGGCCCTCGTTCTCCTAACAGAATATCCTGTCTATACTCAAGAGGAATATGCATTGTACAGGCCTGGACAGAGTGTTTTGTGTATATTTGTCAAATCAGATTAGTTTCTTCTGTTGTCTAAATATATTTTCTCACTTAGGTATGGTTGTTTTATCCATTATTTAAAGTGAGATAAGGAAGTCTTCAACTACTGTTGCAGAATTCTCTATTTCTCTTATACTGTCAATTTTTGCTTCACATATTTTATGAGTCTCCTCTTCAGTGCATATTTATATTTATTATTTTTATAAATTTTTGCTGCATTAAAACTTTTCAATAACATATAATGTCCTTTTGTGTAACTCATAAACTTTTTTTGAATTTTAAATCTATTTTGTCTTATATCAGTTATTTAGGCCTCCCTTGCTTACTATGTTCATAGAACGTCTTTTTTCTTCCTTTCACTTTCAACCCATATGTGTTCTTCGATGTAAGATGGGTGTGTCTTAAGCAGGATATAGTTTAATCATATTTTATTGTCTATTTTGGAAATATACACATTTTGATATAATAATTAATTCAATTTACATTTATGTTATAATTAAGATTCTGAATAAACTATTTTATTATTATAAATATTAATCAGGAAGCATTATTTTTTAACCATTTGTGTTTCCTGCATCTTATAACTTGTTTGCCCTTCATTTCTTTCATTTATGCATTTCTTCATGTAAACTTCATTTTGTAGTGATACGTTGTGGTTGTCTTTTCCTTTTTTTGTATGTTCTACAAGTATTTTCTTCATAAGTAATGTAAATAGCTTCTTAACTATAACATACTAATTTGATTTGAGACAAACTGAACTACAATTTTACCAACTTGACTTCAATCCCTCACAGTTGTAAGTTGTATCCCCCCTACATTAGGTTATTGATTAAACGAATTATAACAGTATAAAATGTGCCCCTTTACACAGTATTTGTATGCACTTGTGTTTTAAATCCTGTAAAGAGTAGCTACAAATTGTAGTTACAGTACTACTTTGTATTTAGTCATGTATTTACAGTAAAACATTATTTTTCCAGATGAGTTTGAGTCATTTTCAACTTTCTAGCATATTAGCTTGAAGGTTTGGTTTTTTTTAACGTAGCTTATTGGAAAATTTATGTATTAACTTTGTCATATTCATGTTCATGCTTGACAAATCACTTGGGATATAATGTGTTAGGAAAAAATTTAGATACCAGTATACAAAGCAAAGGATGGCATTACTGTCCAGCGAATATTATTAAATGAATAAATTAATGTTATTTAATCTTGGTTTTTTGTTGTGGATTTCTAATAGGAAAATGAAAACAGCTAGTTTAAATTATCAATAATGTTAAGTATAAAACAAAAGACTATAAATGTTATGAGAAAAGCATGATGGGTCAGGAAAGGCAAAGTAAATTTGTTTAAAAATTTTGTATGCCATTCTCAATTAAATTTCATTCTAACTTACTATATTTAAGAGTTAAAAATATCTTTATATGATTTCCACATTCTGTGCTATGTTATTTTATTCCCTGGAAATTTTGTGCAAAAAAACAGATTTATTTTTTCTCATAAGAATCAAGATAATAGCAACAATGGTACATTATATTTTATAATAATGTGTCATCCCAATGGTACAGAGAGTCCTTGAACACATGCTGTCCATACGCCCAATGAATTTACCCTGTGCACATCTTTCTAAATGACTAACTAAATAAATTCTCTCCAGACACGCCCCATCATAATGCTGATCAGCTGTGGTTCATTTATTATTATATAACAGCACAGGATGTTTATCCTTTTTTGCCCTTTTATGCTGCACAAGCTGTTGTAATGTTCTGGGTCACAGATAGGATAAAACTGTGACTAAGCTATTTTGTCAATGCTGTATAATTTGGTACTCTGCAGAAACCATAGCAGATAATAATGTATCATGTAATTTTTTTATTTTAATGCTAAAATTCAAGCTTAGTACACTAACTTCTTAAAGAGTGATTTGAGCTTGTCAAAATGACTTACAAATGATTTTCTTCCTTCTCTTTATATAATTAGAAATACCATTTCAATAAATTTAGAAATAAAAATAATTCAGATTTTCAATATATTATTGTTAAAGAACTGTACAAATGAGAATTTAGATAATTTTAATAGAATGGGATTTTTGTACTATAACTGCATTAGAACTGAATGCCAAGTCCTAAAATGAAAAATCTGGAAATGCTTTACCTTACAAAACAAGTCATTTTAGCACAATTCAGAGTGAAGTATGTTATTTCTGCCTTATTAAATTTTCAAAGACAACAACTGTAAATCAAGGTTGCTAAAATTTTGAAGGATTTTTTTACATCTTTAGTATAATAAGTATTATTTAATTTAAAGATAATTCAGCTTTTATTTGGAGACAGTAATGTCAGCTTTATAGATATGAGAAAGTATAGAAAGAAGCAAGATTTTAGCTCCTGTGGCAAATATATGCCAACTACCTCTCTTAGCACACTCTGTACTTTCTCATAGTGGAGAATATGTCAACCTGATTTGTAACATTTCTGAATATTTTTATTGTATTTATCAATAGATAGTGCCAAAGCTGTAAGTGCAGATTCAACTCAGAAGAGTACAAATATGATACTATATCACTATTTGCAGTCAATGTTATTTGTAATATATAACGCATTTTGTAGTTCCTTAAAATTCTTGGGAACTTTCATAAGTTTCACTTTATTGTGCTAAATTTAAAGTGTACCTTTTTTTATCACCTTTACATCTTTTTATTCTCCAGGTAATGAGAAGTATTAACTCCAAAATGTAAAGTGAGAAAGCATACGACTTCCATTTTCATTGTTTTTCATATTTACACCAGGCCTCTGGAGTAGAGATAAGTGATGCATTTTGATTAAGAAATTTAGTTTGTTTTCTTTTTTAAGGCCTTATCATTTGCTGAGAAGTTTGGGAAAGAAAAATGGTTTCAAAAAGGGATTGGGGAGCCAGTATTCATTTAATAACTTTCTGTAGCTGTGCACTTCTTGGTTAGTCCTGATATTCTGGCTTACTACATCCATTCCTCTGGGTTATTGGATATCCTAAGCATTTGTTGTCTTGCATATACATGAATTCAAAATGATGGAACTCTGTGGGAATTTCAAGTAATACTACTGCCTTGAGGATATTTGTCACCAAATAGAACTTTCTTTGTATCTCGGATTCAGCCTCCAGAAAATTTCCTTAGAATTTTGCTTTTATTGTCTCTTCTCCCAGGGTTTCCTTCTCTGAGTGGCCAAGATGGCTCAAGATCAGGTACTCTGGCAAGTAATAAAAGACTCAAAGCATTTTACTGTCAGGAAATACTATCCAGACCCCCACAACAGTTACCATATCAGTCTAAATTAATTTCTTTAATTCTTGTGGATGTGTGCCTATTCAAGCAAATCATTTGTTCCAACTTAATCACATATTCATAAGTGAATGAGATATTAGTCTCATTTTTTGAAATATTCTACATGATTATCTTGAATGCACATCTGTCAGCTGTCATTGCCAGTGTGTCCTTTACCACAAACATCCTAAAATAAACATCCTGATGAATCATTTTTCCTTTTTTTCTATCTTTTGTATATTAAATCTCTTGCAATAGCTATTTATGTATATACTAATATACAAATATTATGTTCTATTTGTTACTTATATACTACTTAATTTTATTTTTGCAATTTTATACCAGGTAAACAAAATATTACATATCATTTAAAATATTAATGACATTTTTTCAGTTCATTTATTTTGCTTATTATTTTTGTTTGGTGTTAGTCACCTTTTCCCTCATTTCCTATGTATATATTGAACCCAAATAACTCCCACCCAAATAACTGCATATCCTTCTTGGATTCTCAGAACTTCAGAGGCATATGATACGTCTATGGATTTCTGAATAAGAAGATACAATCTTTCTTGTATCAGGAAATGTTTATTTGAGAAGTAGATTTAAGGCAAGATGTAGAAATATCTAGGAATTTACAAAATTGCCATCCACAGAGTCAGGTATGGTAGAGTGGAAAAGGGCTGACTGGGTGATGGAGGTCTGAAGGGTGCAGTAGAAGGCCTGGAGCTCACTGAGCCAGTCTGTATCAGGATGCTGAAGAGACTTTGATGAAAGCCACAAGATGATGTCCAAGATGGAGGTGAAGACTGGAGCTCCACAGAAGAAACAGAAGCTCCTTCCTCATTTCCTTTTTATTCCTTTGCGGGGAGAAATCTGTTCATTGGTGTCACTGACATTCATGCTGGGTCTTCCGTCTTCAGTAAATTCCTTCAGCCACACTCATAACTACACTGAACCAAGTTATTTGGATGTTTCTTACTCAAGTTAACACAATCAGTTAAGTATCATAGTGGCATATTAAAACATAAAATGATTCACACACAATTAGCAAGATCTGAGGGGAAAATTAAACTTAAATATGCCTTCAAACAAAAAGAAATTGTGAGAAATTTAGTTTGTGTAGTGTGTAAAAGAGTTATTTTATTTGTTGATTTTCATGAAATAATGTATTACTTAGGGAAGTATTTTGGTACTTTTAAGGTATCATGTAATATTATAAAGCTGGCTTTACTCAACAGAGTTCTGTATAGTCTAGTATTATTTTGTCATTTTTCTTTAAACATTTTTGACATCACTTATTATGAAAAATAATGGATATTAGGTGAATGTTAAAGAATGTTATAGGTTCAATTCATCATAAATTCTTATCAAAACAAGTCTATTTGAAAACAAAACTTATGTGAATTTCTTTTTCTGGATAATATGTAGAACATTAAAAGCATATTGTAAGTTTTACAATTACAGTGGGAGTGTACTTCAATGATAAAGTACTTGCCCAGCATGCACAATAACCAGGGTTCAATCTCTAGGACTGAAAACAATATGTATCAGTACATAAAGGATACTTAGGAAAATATTTTTTAATAATTTCAATGTCCCCAAACATCCTACATTTCTTCTTGTAGTTTTATATCATGAATTTTGCAATTGTAATGAATTCTCTTCAGAAACTTCATTTGTATCCTGAGTAATATTTACAGTATATACTCTCTAAATGAATCCATAAACTATCTTTTTTGTCTATCCTTTTCCTTTTTTCCTTATTTTATCTTTGTTTTGTAGGAAAGTAATTTCAATTGGGAATTTTCCACTTCAATAATTCTGGCACTTACAAATATTTCTAGTTTCTGATTTTCAATTCTTAAAAATTTCATTTGTCTTCATTTTGCATGTTTATATTTTATCACACATGTTACATTTGTAATTTGTACAGTTTCTGCATAGTAGTTTGAATTTGAAAGTCCTAAATATTGTGTCAATTTATCTGTCTGTATTATACATTTTTTTCTATATTCCATTTAGGAAATGTGCTCAACTCCCACTACATATAGTCAAATACTGACAAAATTACATTTTACTTAGCTACAAATAATATACTTTGTAGCTTTATTTGATTTAAATAAATAGCCCTAATAATTTGAAACCATGTTTTGGTTAATAATATAATCATATAATTCTAAAAAATATATTATAAAATATATTTTTCCAATTCCCACATTTTTCTAAGAATTTGACAACACACTTCCAAATTTTTAACTCTTACAATCTTTACATAGTACATAGGTTGCATTCATGTAATTAACTTTCTTTAATATTGGTTTCTTTATTTTCAAAGAAATGGACATATATTCATCCATCTAAACCTGCTGCCTACTTATCAATGACAGAAAATACAAATTTAAGCAAATTGATTCCAGGACATGAAAATGTACATAAATAGTTAACAGAAATTTCTTTGTCAGAATTGGTGGATTATGGTACAGAGAGGTAATCAGTCAAGTTTATTAAATTATTTTTGCTTAATAACATGCTACTCAATCTTATAATGAATTTACCTTCCATAATGAGCATCTCCAACTGTGTGCAAATTAGCACCCTGGTAATGTTAAAAAGAAATGTGATCACATGTCATATTTTCCTTTCTTGGCACTCCTGCCTTTACCTCCTAAAACACCACACATACTTCAATGAATTGAGCATTCAATGTTACAAATGCATTCTAGTATGTTTAGTTGTTCATTGTCCTAATGACACTTATTGCAATCTTTACGGATATGTCCAAATTATGACCAACAATCATTTTTAGTGGTTCTTTTGTTAAACTCTTGTTACACATCTTGTTTTAAATGTACAATAAAAATTAATTTTAAAAGTGTTTTAATTGTTTTCATTCAAGTGGTAAATCAAAATTGTGAACATATATAACTAGGTTTTAAGTCCAATTTCTACTTGATCAATGAAAGTATAAAGAATGAAATATATGGAAAACCTAATACAGTTACATACAAAGCTATCAACTAGCATCAAGCTAATCATTGTTACATTTACTTACATGTGTATTTATCCTACTTTTTCCATTTTCGTGTTGTTTACATGTCACATGTCTTACAAGTTTTCACTACAGTTCTTTTCTATAATTTGTCACATTGGACCATTCACTTCCTCTTGATTGGTATGATGTATTCATATGGATTTTTAAAATATTCATCAACTGATTTGCTTTGAAATTCCCTAAATGAGTCCTTCTATTTTTAAGTGTATCCCTCTCTTTGTTTTCATTTAAATAGCTGTTCTGCTCTTGAATCTTATCATTTTATTATGTTTTCTTTTGGAATATTAAATATTTTAATGACTTTCAAGATAATTTGTATTTGTATACTATAAATATTTGTTATAGTTGAATAATCTATAATACTGCATATATAAAACAATTAAACTTATGGTAGTTATCTAAGAGTATATTAATCTAGATATACATACCTCTAGTATCCATCAGCATTATAGATTACACATGCTAATGAAAGCAGAGAGTTTATTTCTTCCTAATTCTACTTTTGCTGACATTATTTTGGTGGCTTAAACCAGATATAATTGACATTTTGTGTGAGGACTCTTGACAAAGATCCAAATCAGCTCTATAACAGCTTGGGTGAGACAGCTAATAAATAGCTTCAGGTACTACGAGATCTTATTGTGCAATCCTGAAACATATGATATTATTGACATTTATTTTCTTCTTTCTTCTCAGTAAATTTCATCAATGTTATTAAGCTATCTGTATGAAAAGCTAACTCTCCCCTTCTACCACCCCTTGCCAATACCATCATATGACACTAGACCAATAATTTTATAAAAATCAATATCAAATGAATGATTTAAAATATAAAATTTTCAAAAGACATAAAAAATACATACATGCAAATTATTCAATCCAAGATATCTAAAATTGTATTTCAGTAAATATAATGAAAACAAATATAACCTGAGGAAAATTATACAAAATATAACTTATGACTAAAATGTTTGCAAAGATAATTAATATTAACATTGCAAAACATTATAAAATGGGCATTTCTTATGTTTAACATTACATTTGTCTTTTTATAGAATCCTTATATATCTATATTTAAACATTTATAAAATATAGTATGTATATTTAAATTTCTTTATGATAAATTCTTTTGATTCATTATTAATAATTTGTTTAATGTATGTTGAATCAACTTGTTATTTTTTTTAAATAACCATAGTTTTCTCTTTTGTTTTAATAACATAACAAAAATAATGTTATAGAGATACATTAATAACAAGCAAAGATATCATTACTAATATTTTAACAATCTGTAGATAACTTTTCAAAATAAATAATGCTGCAACCTGTAGGACTATAGTGAAATTTAAATAGTAATTTTCAAAATAAGAGTACTCATTCAGAATATTCTATGTATATATTTCCTTTTGTTAAAAATAAAATTTAAAATATTTCATTATATTTGAAATATATTTGATTAGATATGATTACAGAATTGTAAGGTCATAAGAAGATCATGGCTGACTAGAGTGCAGAAGCAAGGGATTAGACTCTGAAACCTGCACTGGTTAAAAGCAGGTACCCTGAAGTGGGAACTACAGATGAAGCTTGATAGAAGAGGATGAAAGGAAAGAGAAACTAACTGAACCAAAATCAAGTGTCAAAGAAGTTGAGAAGTGGAAGCCACACGATTTCTGGATCATGATACTGCATACACCTCAGCACTAGCATATGTGTCATTTTGAGAAAGGTCTCGGCTCGCCAAGGGAGGGAACTAGCATTTCAGTGGCAGCCCGTTACACGGAATATGCTTGCTATTACTCTAACCTCACACCAGAAAGAGGATCACTTTGAGTTGCCTAGAAGCTAAGCCTTCTGAGAAACTGAAAGCCCAAAAGCAGTGTGTAGACACCACTGGACAGTACATAGAATTTGGAAAAAAAAAAAAAGGCCCTACTCTGTTAAAGACCTTAATATGAATACTGATATATACGGGGCATGGAGGCTACTGGCCTGAGGGCTACATGAGTGCCAACAATCACTATCTGACAGCAGAATGAGAGCAAATCAACCCAGATATACTTAGCCACCTGTCTGTTCCTCCATATAACATGGGGGCTGTGCTTACAGGACAATCTATGCACTGTCTATGATGACACAGAGGTGCCCATGGGGGAAATCCCAGAACATGCTGCCTGAGACTGCTGAAGGTAGGGAGACCTGTGATGCGACCAAATTCACAGGTTAGAGATTAAGTCTCTTGCTCTCAGGAGAGTGACTGAAAAAGACTGGAGGTGGAGGAACAGTGACACCTGAGTTGGAGAGTCTCCACTAATGTATTAAGCAAAGGGTTTGTGGAAGAAACCATGGGATTTTTCCCTGCAGTTGAAGAAGCTAGAGTGAGAAATCTAGTTAAAATCAATACGGAACCTGTTGCTGGGTCAATTATGCTCCATGCTCTCCTCCTCTAATTAACTCAGGTAGTTAGATCCAGGGACAAAGACAAAGGCCTGTAATTAGCCATGCTCAGAGTACTGTCTTCAGACAGGAGGCTAGTCCAGAAAACAGCAGGAAGATCAAGCCTTCTTGCCTACAGGCAGGAGATAGTGCAAACAGACACAAATTGGCAGATAGAATTAAAAGAAAAACCCCTCAACACTGTGCTGTGTTCAAGACATTTATTCCAAAAGGAAACTCATAGATTGAAATCAGAGGGTGAGAAACAGTATGGCGTTCAAACAGAAGGGGAAAACAAAAGAGGCAGAAATAGATATTCTATCAGCAGGAAAAATAGATGTTAAAACAAAACTAAAGAGAAGAGGAAAAGAATATCACTACATATTAGTTAAGGGAATGATTCAGAGAAAAGACATAACAATTGTAAGCATTCACGCACCAAATTGCTGTATACCCAATTCCATAAAACAGACACTAATAGACATAATTTTTTTTTTAAATCAACACAATCTTAGAGGCATCAATATCTCATTTTTACAGATAAACAAATCAACTAGACAAAAAATGAGCAAAGGATATTAGAGTTGAAACACATCTTTAAACAGGCTTAATCGTTATATACAGAGTATTTCAACATTCTTCAGCACAATACACATTCTTCTCAGAGCACACAGAACTGTCTCCAAAATACATTACATAATAGCCCATAAACCTTGCTTTTAAGTATGTACAAAAAAATAAAATTTTCCTACACATATTATTAAAACTGCAATACCCTGAAATTAGAAATCAATGACAAAAAATAAAGAAATTTAACACACATGTAGAGATTAAATAACAAACTCCTGAATAATCAAGAGGTCACATAAAATTAGATGAAAAAAAAAATCTCAGCATTTCCTAGGCTCAAATGATAATGCCAGTACAACATAACAGAATTTAAGGAACTCAACAAAATCATTCATTTCAAGGAGGTTTATAGTTGTGAATACCCACATTAGAGAAACAGAGTAGGCCAAAATATATAACTTGATGCATGTCAAGGTCCTTGAAAGATGAGAACAATCCAAATCCAAACCTAATAAAGGAACACAATTACAAAGTTCACTACTAATGTTAATAAAATTGATACAAAAATAATAAATAGGTAGTGGTGGCTTTGAAGGAATAAAAGAATAGATAAACTTTGAACAAAACAACAAAAGAAAAAGAAAATATTCATATCAATCTAGGTAGACAGTAAGAGGGAAAAATCACAACATACATTGCAAAAATCCAGAAGATTATTAGTAAATATTTTCAGATCTGTATTCCAACACATTGGAGAATCCACCAGAAATAGATTCTTAGACATATATATATATATATATATGTATATATATATATATATATATATATAAAACCAAAACTGAATCAAGAATATATAAAACCCTGAAAATTTCAATAAAAGAGAATGAAAGTTTGACCATAATAATAATAATAAAAAGAATTATCGACTAAAAAGAAATCCAGGACCCGATAGATTCACCTCTGAATTCTATAAGAACGTCAATAAATATCTAACCTAAGTATTCCCCGAATTCTTTAATGAAATTGAAAGGGAAGGAATTCTTCCAAACAAATTCCCGGAAACTGGAAACTAGTATTTCCTTGATTGCCAAACTGGATAAAATTACCACACTCACCCGCCAAAAAAAAGAAAAACAAAACTATAGACCAATTAGCTTAATAAACATAGATCCAAAAATCCTCATCAATACACTGGGGATAGGTAAATAATTTTTGAACCAAAACCCAAGTACAAAAGAAATAAAATCAAGAACCAATAACTGTAAAAAATTAGAAATGTTCTGCACAACAAAGGAAACAAACTATTGAAAAAATTTTGCCAGGTATTTTTTTGGATATAGAAGTAGTATTGAAAATATATAAAGAATTCAAAAAATTCAACCTCCCCCAAATAAAAGATCTAATCAAAAATGGGCAATTAATTTGAAAAGATACTTCTCAAAGGAGAAGTTCAAATGACAAATAAATACATGAGAAAAATGTTTAGCATCTCTGGCCATGATGGAAATGCAAATTAAAATAAAATCCATAAATTAAAGTTTTTTATTCTTGTTTAATGCTCTATCTCCCAAGTACTCAATATATAGGTAAATATGTTTATCTTCAGATTTCAATTTTCTGCATAGCTGTTAAATTTAAAAAAATAAACTTTGGAGGACCATTTCTCCACTTCAATCCCCAATTCTGGATTTTAACCTTTCAACTTCTGTTCATTTACTTTCCCACATTATCCACTTCTCTGTACTTGGGTTACGCTCACTTATCTCTTAGTGTTGCACTCCCTCTGCTAGGATTCACATAACATGAGATCAATAAAAATTGTTGTTTCCTTCTGAGTCACCACTTACTTGATATTATTGTAAACCTTAATAAATCTTACTCTACTTGACTATGGTTACATGAATTTTTCACAAGACAGTAGATATTTAATGATTTCTAATTTTCAGAACATTACAGCTCATGTGGAATATGTTGAACATTCCTTTTTTTTTGTTAAATAATTGACTTCTTGTGGTAGATTTTAGAGAAACAAGTATGTGAGCAATTAGATGTAAGAAAAAATAAGAACTAGGGTAATAGAAAAATAGAACAAAAGAGAGGTACTAAAATTCTCCAATTCCCATGTTAACTAAAGAAAGCCAAGAACTAAATCATACCGAGAACTAAATTCAGGGTGGTGTAATAAACTGGTAACAAAGTCAATACATGAAAACATTCAAAAATGTTAACTTAATCCTGAAAGTCAATTGGAACTCATGGAACTCAGTTTTAATAATCTATAATTTATACAGATGATTGCAATTTCTTAGGACTCAGAGGACTCCAAGGGTGTTATGTTCATACACTGTATTTCAGTGAATGGATACAAAGCAAAACTGGCAAAAAGAAAAGATGGGATGATGTAATGTCTGGTGAAAAATAGACACCTTCTAAAAGACAGCTTCTAACAGTCTTCTTCTTATTGTGTCATAATGGGTACTTAATTTTCCAAAAATGAACTGTGACAATCCATGGAATGTGCTGGCTAAATGGCAGGCTATGTACAGTCTCAATCCCTGAGGTTTTCATTTGTGTCTTTTCACATAAGTGCCCTCTCTCTAGAACATATAGATATCTCAGCCCCCCTGAGGATAAGTTTTTATAGCTAGGCATGAATCCACATGTCAGTAGTTCCAGAACTCTGAGGCTGAGGCAGAACGATAGCAAGTTCAAACTCTGGCTGTGCATTTTAGGGGAACTTATCTTAAACAAAAAGTTTAAAAAGCATAGCTCAGTTCAAAGGCCCTAGATACAAATTTCAGAACTGAAAAAAAAAAAAAAAAAAAAGGATTAGCCTAGAATTCAAGATGAGAATTTCTTATTAAGGAACAATTCATATTTTATGTCAATATAAAAGCCAGTTGACCATGCAACTTCTCAGATATCAGCCAAGAATCAAACTTGAAAATAGTTTTTTTCTTAAGGATAGGCACTCTCAGGGCCACCATATTAAAGTTCTTTTCTGAACAGCTTTATACACTATATTAGCATAGATCATAGCTTTGAAAAAGGAAGGTAAGGGCCGAGGATGCAGCTCAGTGGCACTGTGCCTGCCTCGCAAGCACGAGGTCCTGAATTCGATCCCTTGTACAAAAAAAAAGGACGTCAAATATTTGCATTCAGTTATATCTTATTTTGAAATGTCAATAAACAAGTTAGTGTCAAAAATCCAATATGAGACATAGTTGGCAGTAAGCTAATCAATGCAAGGTTTTTGTTGCTGTTGTTATTTTTACTTATTTATTTATTTATTTTTGAGTACTGGGGATACTAGAGATAGAACTCAGGGACTTCCCACTGAGCTACATCTTAGTACATTGTTTTTGTAAGACAGGATCTTCCTAAATTACTAATTTGCCCAGACTGGGTTGAATTTTCAATCCACTTCAGTTTCTCTGTAGGCTGAAATTATAGATGTGTCCCACTGCATCTGGATACACAAGTTCATAAAATAATTCTCAAGTCAGGGAAATTAAAGAAGTTTTTCTTTTATTTTGGAGCAGATAGAAATGTGTATTTTTTTCTGATTTCTAAAATCTCTTGAAAATAAGCTAACTTTAAACATAGATTGACATAACTAAGAAAGGACACAACTATAGCCACTTCTCAAATGATAATAAAAGGAAGCATTCTGAAATATTATCTTTGTATAATATTCCTCACATAAAAATTACATATGAATTCCATTTGTGTATGTCTTTAGAGTCCATGTAAACCTCATATTGTCACAACCTCGATGATGATGCTAATACTTATTTTGAGTTCCTGACAAACAGAGATGTTGCTTTGCATTTTTGAGTGATTTTTCCTGATGTTTAAGATGGTATTTAATTGCTACCGTGTAAGAGGAATGAGTAGACAGATCTAGATCTCCTGAACACTTCATTGTACTCTTACTCTTTGTTATTATGCAAAAGGAAAATTATAGCAATTCAATGAAGCAAATTTGATGATATTCTAAAGTCTTTAGAAATAAAAATGTGTGTCATCTTTTAGTAGTCAGCCTTTCTTTTGCTGAGACTCAATACAAAAACCCTACAATTTAAAGGAATAGAGGTTTAATTAGGCTCATGTTTTCTGAGGTTTTCAATTCAGGCTCCACTATTTCCAAGGCTGGAACACCATGGCATTAGTGTGTGGGAGAGCAAAGCTGCTGAGTTCCAGCAGCTGGGAAGGAGAGGAAGAGAACTGTTTCAGAAAGAAAAGAGGACAAGCACCATATATAATACCCAAGACCGTGCCTCCATCATTCACATAGATCACACAAACTGTGCTTTACATGTCAGGTCTTTTTAATCTAAACAATTTAATAAATCATGATTGATAGTCACAATATATCTGTGGTTAAGTGACAACAGAATAATTTCCTTACACTATACTTAATCTAAAAAGCACATTAATAATATAACTCCAATTAACATGATAACAGTTATCTTGCATACAACTAAAAACACAATCATTCATTCCTTAATGTCTCAAGAGTTCCAGCATTTTTCAAAAGTCCAAGTCAATCTCATTTGAGATAGGAGGAAGACTCCTAGTTTAAAACTTCTGTAAAAATAAAAAAACAAGTTATATATACATAAGCTACAAAGGCACAGGGGAAACATTCCTATTCCCCTGTTACAAAAGAATCAGGCAAAGCAAGACAAAAACTCAGCCTTTCAACCATTAAGTTATGTAGATCCTAATCTGGCATCCTGGGTACATGAAGAAACCCTATTCCTATGACATTGCTGGTTGCAGCCCAAACACTCTCTCCTGGGCCAGCTCAGCTCAATACCTGCTGATAACATCAGCAAACATTCAAGGTCACTGTCATCTCTGACTTCCTCTGTCTCCTCTATAATTTCGACTGTATTCCCACACCTTCACTCAGGGTCCTCTTAGAGTATCATTGCCTGGTCTTTCAGCACTTCCTTTGAAATCTGTGTGAAAGCCTCCCTGATTTCACAACTATTGCATTCCACATGTTGGTAAAATAATCATCATAACCATGAATCAAAGCCTGGTTTTCAGTGTGAGCAGTAAGGAAGGCACCTTGGATCAAAGCATCATCAGCCCTTGAGTGCTTGGGAGGCTAAAATGCAACCCAGGAAACAAATTTCTAGCCCTATTTGCAGCAAAGGAACCAGAGACTGTATTCTCAAGGAAAAAATTTGCACTTTGCACATTTGAGCCCGAAATGGTTGGGGTCTTGATTATATTTGAGATGGCTTCAAAGCATCTTCTTCTCTTTGTACTAAATACTGTTTTATTTTATATTCGTGCTAAACTTTTCAAACACTACAGCTCTTTGGGCATTGCCTTCAAACGTGGTTTCTTTGGGGAGTAAATTTAAGCTTTCATTTTTTTTTTTCTGCTCTGTTTTTTGGCCCTGATTCTCACTATTAATCTGGCTAAAATTAGCCAACAGTATCCATGATATAGGCTGTTAGGCTATGTTGTATGTTATACGAATGTTAGGCTGTCTTGAAATATTCTCTACCAGGTCAATTAGTCCTTTACCCTTAATCTTTTGTAAGTGCCAGGGCATGGATCAACTGTAGACTACTTTTGCAGGGGGAGGGGGACTCTACATGACTTCTACACAAGTTCCAACAGAGTGCTCATTTCCAACCAAAACCTCCTTAGCATAGCCTTTTCTTTTTGAATTCCTAACATCATTTTGGTCTATTGAGCTCCAACTAGAATTGCCTATCAGGCTCCGGTTATAAAATTCTAGAAATTCACTTCCCTACATCTTTAAATCTTTTTAAACGCCTCCACCAAATCAATTCCAAAGGCTTCTGAATCACATGGTAAGGTACTGTCACAACAATAATTCCATTTCTCTAGTATCAATTTTGTGTTTTTATCAGCATTCCTGTTGCTGAGACAGAATGCCCTACACCTACAATTTAAAGGGGATAAAATATAATTATGCTTAAAATTTCAGAGGTTTTAAGTCCAGGTGTGCTGACTCCAAGATATAAGTATGGCTGAACACTGTGATGGAGCATAGGTACTTAAGTATATGGCAGCTGGGATGCAGAGCAATGGAACAGTGCCAGAAATGAAGGGAGTAAGTGCCCATATAATCTACCCAAAGCAAAGTCTCCATGACCCACCCAGACACACCCAAAAGTGTGCTTTACCAATCTGACAAGTGTTTCTTAATTTAATCAAGTTGACCTAGAACAACTGATGGTCAAAGAGGCATGGACACCACAATTAGTCAAGTGACTTGTTTAGTACAATTATAGATAGAATGGGTCCTAGGAGGAGGTATAATTACCAATTTGATCACATCATCATCTGAAGAAACTAGGGTTAAAAAATTATTAATTTGACCTATTTTTGTTTTCATATTGTTACTTTAGTACATGTGTTAAAATTTTTACTTGCCTCTTCCAATCTTCTGTCATGTAATATAATTTTGTTATTTGGGCTAAGGTATATCAAAGGGAAGTGTGACTAAGGTACAAAAATACAAATCCCAGAGACAGATATAGAAACACTTGTGAACGTATTTTGAGGTAACTTTCAAAGTAGATATCTTTATTCATGAGAAAAACAAGTACCTTGAGTCAAGTCATGATTTTGCTAATGTCTTAATTTGGAAGTTAAACATTCTTAAAAGTATTTTATATAGAGGACCATAATTGGACTGTAGCAGGATTGTAATACGTCAACATACTTTAGTGAGAAGTATATGTTCCAATGTCCCCTTCCCTGTATGTTTCATGCCAACATGATAACAAACATTTTCTGTGAGATATTGGAGGTGCAAATCAAACTGCATTCATATTGTTTTTATATTTTCTGTGTGTGGCTGAATGATATAAACTGGCTGTTTTGCCTGATACTTCTCAACTGTATGCTTTCTACACCAACCAAATCCAACAGGAGAGCTGGCAGAATTGGTGCAAGTACACCTCCTCCTAAATCTTTGTTTTGCTTTTCTGATTCCAAAGTCATGTGAGCTCCAAGATCCTTTCTGAAAGTTTCAACATTGCTGCGTATTACCCTATAAACAAAATTGAAGGCTTCAAATCAAGAGAAAATAATCTTGATTCCTCTGTGTCTTCTTAGATCTCACATACACTCACTGTTTCATTTCTCCTTTCTTTCTCTATTTCCCATCCATTTTTAGTTTCCAACTGTCAGATCATTTAATGATTTTGATTCTGATTATACTCTAACATATGGAACAAATATACAAAGATCATTTGTACATAAAACACCCTTTTTCATGTCTCAAAACTTTTAATTCAGTGAAAATTTAATTATGAATGAGCTGTGAGTTTTAACAAAGTTGCTTATGAGTTTTAATACTCCAATTTCCTTCCTTGAAAAAATAAGCTTAATAATCCTGAACTGAAACAATTTTCGGACAAATAGATAAGATATGCTAAATACTTTTGATATAGTATAAACTATTCAGAGATTACTCATATGAAAATTAAAGTCTCTTATGCTAAAGAAAAATGAAAATATTGCCCTTAATTATATGAAAATGAACATTTACTTATAGATTCTTCTGTTGGATGATTTCATACTTTTAAGACACCGAAGAAGGAATAATACTATTTTGGGTTAAATAAAAGTTAATTTCCAAGTATCTTTTCAAGAATTGTTTTTGGTATCACAAAAATGTGAGAAATGTGTTATGTTTCAAAACAAGCAAATGCTCATCCTTATAAATGCAGCAATTATATAATCTTAAATCTATAAAATATATTAAATCATAAATATATTTTCATTTGGAACAAGGGAATGTCAAACAATCCTGGAAATTTTGAGTGCAAACTGCAAGATAAGTTAGGAAAACCTAAAATGAGGAATCATAATGTTATCTTAAAATACAGCATTCATATAGGAATGATGAAAAAAATCACTAAAATATGAAAAATTTCTAAAAAGTCTATTTACTTACTATATTTTTGGTTTAAAGAGTACTTTTACTAATGAAGTTATCTTCAAATTGTAGCAATATTGTAAAATAGATATTACTATTCCCATGAAAAAGAGCAGGAAATGTAAACAGAGAAAAATGTTGGTGTTTTATAATGACCTGATCATTTAGTCAGGTCAAATATGATTTCTCTGTGCCTCATTTTTGTTGCTAGCATAGATTATTTCATTGTGGAAATTATAAATTCTTTGTAACAATTTATTTTCTAATTATACATGTAAAATGACTGACTGTGATGCTTTTTGATCCTACATCATAAAGAGATTAGTCTATATATTGGAATATATTCATAGCAATTTTCACAAAAATGAAGAGAAGAAATAAGTAAGCGTGTTTTGAATGACACGAAAAACCTGTGCTATCCAACATGTGTCCTCTGATTTAATGAGCTGATAAACATTAGATATTAGTTTAATTAATATAAATGTCCCATAAATGTTGTATTACTAAGTTTCTGAATTCTCCCTAAAATCACACTACTGCAATAAAAAGTACAATGTACATTAATTAGGTGCAAGGAAAACTTTTTTTGTTTTCTTACTTCTCAGTTTTTTCCTAGAAATTAGTCTTATTTTTTAATGCAATTAAATCTCCTGCAACTCCAGCTTTTGTTTTTGTTCAGCATCTCATTCAACAAACAGCAAAAGAGGAAAAAGACAAGAAAAAAGTGCTAATCACATGATAAATTATCAAGTTTACAATAAGGCTAAAATATGGAATTTAATACAAAATGCCAAAATTAGTAGAAACTACAGGAACAATAGATATTTCAATAATATACTAGAAAGAATCTGCAGTGACAGAGTGAGGAAGAGGCAGTGAGAGAAAGGAAAGTGGAATGAAAAATTTGACTGAGCTAAGGAAGATGTCAACTGCCATAATAATTCCATGTAGGTAGATGATTTGAGAACTGTGGGGAGGAGTGTTTTTTAATAAAAAGCTCATAAAGGCTAGTTTTCATGTAGATTCTTTTATGTCAAAAGTAAATGTCTTTTTTGTTTGAAAATTGACATTTTAGAAACATCAAATTTTACTCTGCATATATTTCTCTAGAAAAATGAAAAAATTCATCCAATTTTCTTATAGTATACACTAATACATGTCAGAAACAGAACTTTTTAATCATCATTTTCTGAGACAGTTAGATATTTAAACATCAATAGAAATTGTATCCAAGTTTGTCATCTTTATACTTTGTTTGGTAAAGATCATTATAACCTTATCTCTAGTATAAGTTGATAATAATAGGAAATACTGTATTTTATTTTCATATTTGATACTGTGAGAAAATAAAGAATTTTGAAAAACACTAGGAAAACTAAATGACTCAAAGTATATTGCATATCTTTAAGTATAACATCTCAAAGAATATTTTAACTCTGATCTGTATTATTTTCTTAATAATGTAGAGTATGTGAGTGAGAAGAAATTTTACAACACAATAAGAAATGATATAAAAATGCAAACATAGAATATTGATTTCTTTAAAGCCTAAAGCTTTCACTTCTGTTATTTTTCAACCTTTTTCCATTCTAGGGAGTAGATTTAGAATAATCCATTTGATAGGGCAAGCCAAGGAAAATAAAGTTTACACTGCATTTCTGCACACATCCATGTGTAAACAGAAATATCTGTTTGCATTCGTAGGTCTTGACTATAGGACAGGAAGTCTAGGGAATTTTTTATTTTCACTTTGTAGCTCATGAGCACCCACTTAGAGCATACTGACGTATGTTACAAAACAAAACTGAAAATCTGTGGGATTATTTTGCTTTGTAGTACTGTATTATGTAGCTATTATAAAGTGAGAGCAAACTTGAAATATAGTCTGTGTGATACCAAACGTATCATTACTTTTCCTATTAAACTATGCCTCATGCCTTATACAATTTATTATTATTAAGTTTTAAGATACTAAGTAGTTGTCTAAACTTTGCCAAAATTTTGACTTTGGAATTCATGTAATATGAAAGTTTAATGTTTCGTTGGTTTCTTGCATGAATTTAACCAAAATTACTTATGATGAAGAAAAAACTACAATTAGCTTTTAATGTACTTTGTTTCAAATAGTGCTGTATTTTTCTGTCCTCCGGATTTGAAAACATAAATTACTTTGAATCTAGCTACAAGATATATCTTTCCAATGGTCCTTTTTCCTGTTCAGTACGTTATTTAACTTTTCCCCCCTTTTATTAGAGTCAAATGTTTTGAAATGTTAGCCAGTTGGTGTTTGCTAAAGTTTTATTGCAAGGAAAAGTGAAAATTTGCTCCCTCTCTTACTGTGGCACAAATCAATTAAAACTTGTTGCAATGTGACTTCATTTGTGAAAGACAATGAATGTGTGAGCCAACGAAGAAATGCATTGTTATTTACAGGTGCAATATGAACACATTAACTGTGAAATTTAGAGAAATAATTATCTCACAGAAGCAGCAATGGAAATAAAAATGTTTATCAAGCAATTTTTCAAACCTGTGTGGTTTTTGTTGGAATTAACAAGTATTTATATGCTTCTGTTTCTCTTTCAAAGAGGAAACAATCTGAAGTTGTTTATCTTAATTTTTCAAAGTTGAGCCATTGTTTAATGCTAATAAATACTTGAGCTCGCTTAAAATTCCTATGCTTAAAAGAGCATCTTAATGTGTGCCTGAGGATAATCTAAGACACTAGTTTTTGAGTCAGATATAGAAATATCCCAAGTAGAAAAGTGTAGAAGCAGGACCAACTACATCATTTTATCTTATAGCATCTTCTTTGAGATTAGCTGTACTTTTGTAAATTTCTCCTTTTAAAGTCATTGTTTGTTCTTCCCTTGTAAAATCTAAAGAAAACTTTCAAATAGCTCTACAGTAAGCTATCCAGAAAAATGGGACAGTGAGAAAAAAAAACTCATCGGTCCCAGGTCTCCTATTCAGTAATCTTTCTTTAGTTTTTCAGAACCCAGAACATCTGTTGATCTTCAAATAACATTAAAGTGTAAGCCAGAGACTTGCTAGCCATGTTTTCTAATTAAAGAAAAAAATGTTTAACTTGCATGAAAAAATCATGTTTTTCTAAAGGATTATAGCACTGGTCTAGCAGCTAAAAGTCATTTGTAATCTCAGGAGTGTCCAAAAAAGGTGAAGGAAGAACAGATTCTGAAGGTGCCCAACATGGCACACAGTCTTCTTGTCCATTGCTTCCCTAACCTACTTTTTCCTTCTCAGAAAGTCTCATTCTACAGAGTTTCTTGAAATTCACATTAATGTGAGTGTCCAGATCAGCCAGATTATTGTGATGAAACCTGATTTTCTTCCCAAAACTCTCTTCTTCCAAATATTGGCCATCTTGAAATAAGAGAACTGCACCTCAATGAGTAACAAAAGTAGCAAACCCTGATGAATGATAAGAGCCAGATAACAGGTTTCATAAGCAAAAAAAGTGTGACACTGGGGATAAAGCTAGAAATAAAACCCAACAACACAAAAATGCCTATGAAACTTATAAGAGAAATGTGAATAGTTCACTGGTGGCTATATCAAAGTGAACTTTAATATATTTTCATATTTCAGCATTTCCATAAAAGTCACCAACAGCCAGAAGACTCATCTTGGTAGTGCATTCACTGAAAGAAGATAAAACAGAAATATACAGAGTGAAGCAATTTAAACACAATTGAAAAAATGTGATATTTAGAAAAACAATTATTTCTCAGAAGAAAAACATAATGAAAATATTTTATATCTTAAGAAGCAACCACACTTGTGAAGCTAAAATGTTTTCAATTATATTTGTACAAATTAACTTCTAGTTTATCTATTATCAGAGTTAGCATAAGATAGTTCCCTCACACACTGTGTTAGTGGCAGTAACTTGGCATAAAACTGTAAAGTGAGAGGAGAGATATCAATTTAAAATATGTGAATAATTCATTTTGCCAGTTTTTCTTCTGATAACATGTCGTATAAATATGCCTATACATGTAGGTTAAGATTAAACTGTAGGATTTTGAAATGCAGAGGGATTTTCATGTAGAGAGAAGAGACACTAAGACCTTTTTCCCAGGAAGCAGCTTTATTTGTGCTGGCATTGAGCCGATTCTTATCCAAGTCTCAGTGCCAAACATGGCATAGTTTCACCCCTTTATACAATTTTTGTGTCTTTATCTCCCTTATATGCCATACTCTAACATTTTACAGTCTGGTTGGGTATACACAAGCATTCTAAAGTCTCATTGGGTGTATGTTTCAAAGGTACATCAGAACTCCACATGTGTGCACAGAGTCTGATATCTCTATATTGTAAAAAGTTCCTGCCCCTACAATTTAAGAGGGACCCTACCACATTCCCCACTTTAAGGCTCAAACTCCATTCTATTTGGGGCCAAAGAACATCATCATCATTCAGAAGTTTATATTTCCATAACATCATCACATGTGTGGCCATTTTCCTTTTGACCATCTTCTCAATGAGGCTGGAGACAGAATATATAACAAAGGGAGCCAGGCTAGGCAGGATAAAACAGGTTCTCAAAATCAGGAATCCAATAGCTATCAGGGTTTTGAATCCCCCAAGTATTGAAATCCAACCCCCAAACAGTTCCCTGGGGTCCCGACATTTCGAGGTCTGAGTTGAAACATGAGCAATCTTTCTCATTCGATTTGTAATCTCCTCTATGACCTTTCCCTTATTATCTATTTGTAGGCAGCAGTTGCTTAGGTTCAATTTTCCACAAACCCCTCCCTCTTAAGCAAACAGATAATCTAAAGCCCAGTGATTTTGAAAGATACCATTGAGCATTTTAGTCTGTTGTTTGGCTAACAAGTTAAGAGCTTTGGCAGTTTTATTAGTTATAATTTCCACAACTGCTTAAATTCCAATTACGCAGTTTAGCATATAAACGGGATGCAGTAGCCACAGGACCCATCCTATGCCCAGGCGGCAGAACCATAATATCAAATTATGTGTTCAGGGAGCCATTTGTTGTCTTTTCAATTGCCAATTTGCAGGGTATGTTGTTGTCTATGGATCCTCCTATCCCAATACACTTGGATCCCCAGATGTTCTCCCCTGACAAGTGAGAATAGAAAGGATTGGTGGATCATGCCTAAAACATGAGACCCTGACAAGTCTGGGAGAAGTATAGCATATGTGGTTCTTCAGCATATCCAATACAATCCATCTGGGGCCCACCATTCCATGTGTGCATTAACCTAGTCCTAGGCCCTCCTTAGGTGAAAAAAGTTGAACAAAAGGTGAGGATCTGGTTCACAGTAGTCAAGGGACCCCACCATTGGATCTTCCAGGCAGTTGAGTTCTAGGACCTTTGACTCAAACACGTTAGGCTTCCTACAGAGACATCTTCACCACTGGGCAAGACACTTTCTTCCAATTATTGAGGCCTTCAGAAGCCAAAATCCTGAGCTGGGTTCCCTATACCAGTATGGGGATCTAATTCTCTAGTGTGTCATGGCCATTGATCTTCTATGCGGGTTTCCCATCAAACAGCAAGAAAAGACTTTCAGTCTCTGAGATACAGTCTCTGCCTGGGCTAAAAACAAGATTTTGGTTGTGTCCAGGATAGGAGGGAGGCTATTTCTACTTCCTCATAAAATGAGTGAAAAGCATTATCATGATATGGTCACTCAAAGTGTAGTGACCCTATTGAAATGTAGTACAGCCCCTGAAAAAAAATATATATATATATTTTTTTCCAATCAGGAGGTAATTTTCCCACTTTGGGCTTCCTAGATTACAGAGAGTAATATAAATGAAATTACAGAATCCCAATTCACAGCCAAAGTTGCAACCAATTTGGAGGAGTGGTCCCTTATCTTTATTTTTTCAAGTGGCCTATGAGAAACAGTTCCAATAGGGACCATAATCCCAGTGGTCACCATAACAGGCAGATTGGGGCCAGGTCTGTTCACACATATACTTATCATTAAGACTGTATTCTCCTTCCCATGATAACCCTCCACATTTTAGGACTATCCAAGAATTTTTACTAATGGTGGCAAACACATCAAAAAATACAGATACTGGCAGGTGGGGGATTTGTAACATGGATTTTGTTAATTAATAGTCCTTCACCATGGGAACGTTGGACTTTGAACCATTCTTCAGTCAGGGAGTACTTTCAGTCAGGGAGTCTAAACAGATGTACTAATTTTCATGTTGGCAGATAAAATAGTCTTTTTTATGTGTGCAGGTCCCTTGATCCTCCCTAATCCTGAGAAGTGGATGTGGTAAAATCTAAGTAATCCCCTAGCCTAACCTGGTTGGATGAATACATGGGTCACATGACAGGGAGCTCATGTTCACTAACAAGGCCCTTAGTAAAAGCAGCCAAACATTCCTCTCACGAGAGAAAGGTAAGGGACAGCAGGCACTTCTCCCCACATTTCCAGTAGGCTGGGGCAGTCTCAGCAAGGGCTATGGCAAAAAGCATGGCTAGTGACTCAAATACAGTTAAGTGTAAGGAAATGCAGTACATTACAGATAGTCACAAAAGGGATGTGGTTCATCTGTGTTGCCAGTTGGTGGAGTCCTCAAGGTTCTGCAGTGGGTAGACTAGTCAGCCTCCAGAAAGACTGGAGCAGGGCTATAGTCTTTCATCAGTGTCTCAGAGGTTGAGGGCTGCTTCTTCCATACTGGCAGCTCACATTGCACAGAAGGGTCGGGATACATCCCCAGTCTCCACACATCGGAAGGGGCCTACCACATCAAAGCAGTATTTTTCATCATATAAAATATTGAATTAAAAACAGTTCATCAGTATATCAGTTACCTTTCTACTGCTGGGACAACATGCCTGAAATAAAACTAAAAAGAGGAAATGATTGATTTGAGCTCTTTTTTCAGAAGTTTCAGTAAATGGATGGCCAGTTCCAAGGTGAAAATATCATGGCGATGGGCATGGCTGAGCAAAGGTACTCAACTCACTGTATCAGGGAACCAAAGAAGGGAGGAGGAAGTGCTTCAGAAGAGCAATAGGGCCACATACAGTGCCCAAGCTCATGCTCCCATAACCTCCCTTCTTAAACCTAGAAGGGTGGTTTACTAACCTCTTAGGCTTGTATCAAGCCAATTAAGATGATACAATTAATGAACAAAATCAGCACAGAAATTATTAAATAAATCATGGCACACGTTTTAGGAATTCCACAACTACTAAATAAAATTAAGGTTTATTTGTATTTTCCTACAAAAATATAGAAGACATTTTTATGTAAAAACACAAGATTTATATATATAATTAGATATAATTAGATTGATAGATACAGATACCGTTAATGTAAAACTGAAAACTTTAAAAATGTGAAAAAAACATAGTAGATAGGTAGATAAGTAGATATACAAAGATATAAACACATTGCATATGATAGTCTTTGAAAAATGTCTACAAATGCATAGATAATAAAAGTAGAGAACATTGTCAAATTTGGTATCAAAATGTAATGGTGCTTTACACCTTATGGATTTAATTTTTTGTCTCACTTAATGAACATTTTAAAAATTAAAACAAAATATAATATTTAATAAAAGAATGATAAATCCTTGTATATTAGTTAGATATGTAAATCTGTACTATTATGATATTTTTAATGATATGATTTGATTGCTTTACCTTTGTCTATTCCTTTTGCTAATATAGATGGGACAAATATTCACCTCTTTTAAACTGATATATATTCCTAAACTTCAAAGATTTGTACCAAGTTACTACCACTGAGACAATGTCTTTGAATTTATTTAACTTTACATGTAAATTTTGCCATACAATATTATTTAGTTGTTTCTAATGTTTTTAATAAATCTTTTTTGTCACCTTTTGTCACTTTGTCCCACTCAACAATATGGTGTTTGGATATGTTTAGACTTTTGTTTGCATCTTAAATAATTTGTTAAAACATTTACATAAATATTTATAAGTTGTATATTGTTATATAAGGAATTATATTCATTCCATACATACAATTTGATAAGTTTGAATATATGCAAACATTCATGCTACTCACCACTAGGAAGGAAACACTTCTGAAAGTTTTCTGCAAACATTTAGACTTGTTTGTTTGTTTGTTTTTGGTAGCAAGAACATTAAATATTAGGTTTACATTTCTAACAAATTTTGGCATGCATAAAGTATATCATTAACTATATGCACTTTGCTGTGCCACAGACCTCTCACACTTTTTTATTTGGCATAACTGAACTTTTGTACTCACTGAATATCAACTCCTCATTTCCCCTACTTTCCAGCCCCTAGCAAACACTATTATATTCTCTCTCTTCCTGAGCTGGGATGTTTTCTTGCCCTAATATTGAACTACCTACAGATTTACCTAAATTTCTATCCTACCCTAATCATATTATATCTTTAAACACAGAATATTTGTAAGCTTTAAGTTCTTCTTCAGGTGATCTAACCAAAACTGGTTGGATGTAACATAGCTGTCAGACTAACCACCAGAAAACGTCTGTCTTCATTATAATCCCATCTCAATGCTAAATGACACACTCTCCAGCACCAAGGCAGTTGGCAGTTCCCATGGTAAATACCAGAAAGAACCATAAAAGTAACAAAACAGGTGATGCCTTAATTATTGAGAAAGGCATAATATTTTCCCCTTCGTTAGCTTTTCTCTCCCCCTTATTCTTCTATTCCATATCTATAAACTCCTGACTCGTAACAGGTTAAGAATTTTCACTTCTCTTCTTGGTCAAGAGAATTAGTCTCCTTTACTGCTCAATGGGTTCTTTGTCTTGCTCTTTGTCACAATCTCTAGAAGAAAAAAAGAACTCACTTTGGAAGGAATAATTTGTAAGACAAGTACTATAGCTACTTATTATAAATGAATATGCACCATCTGTCCTGTGACTGGCTGATTTCAGTTAATATAATGTCTTTTAGGTTCATCTACATTGTTCCAAATGGCAAGATTTCCTTTTTTTTTCCTAAGGCTGAATAATCTCCCATTGAATGTATATATAATACCAATTTCTCTTTATCCATTGATTTGTTCTTTGAAACTGGAGCTCTCTCTGCCCCCATTTTTGGATCTTGCAAATGATGCTGCGTGGTGAACATATTAGAAATTCAAAACTATTATTTACTTTATTTTATTTTTGAAAAAAATTAGATTCATTTCATAATTCTTTTTCATTCTTTTCTATAGCATAACATTTTAAACTTCTCATTAAACGATTCTTTGTATTACATTTGTTCAATTTCATCTAACTTAACAGCTTAGGCCTTGCCATTGAGTTATTGTTAAAAAGAAACCCAAACATGTATTTAAAAACAGAAATGGTGAATGCTATTTTTGTAATTGCTCTATGCCTGAAGCAGTATTTATATTTTGATTTTAATAACAACCCTGCAGTATTGATAGAAACTTCATGAGTAATCTTTTAAATCTTGCAAATAATATGGTTTGTAGTTAATGAAATAATTTTCTACTCATCAAAGAGTAAGAAAGTTTTAGTTTTGCTTTGCAAATCCAGCCTGTCTGAAAATAAATGTGCTAAGCATTATATAATACACAATTTTATTGCCTACTAAGTTTATGATTGTTTGATTTTTGTTTTATGGTTTCACTTAAATCTATTATCATTAGATAGATAGATAGATAAATAGATATTCATTCCAGCTGAAAACTAAGTCCAGGTAAATGTGTATTACGTGTATTATCATTAACCTTTAAAGGAATTCCAATTAAATTTAAAATAAGATACTATTATACACTGAATTAAAATACCTGAATTAAAACAATTGACAATAATAAATATTGATGAGAAAATTGTTTAAATAGATCTCTTAGAGTATGCTGATGAAATGTAAAATTGTATCATCACTTTATAAAAAAAATTAGCTATGCCATTTAAACATATATAAGAGGATTACAAGTTATTATAAGGAATATTTGATATACAAAGAACTGTACTCATTAAACAGGTGCAATTTAGTAAATTTGGACCCAGAAAAACACCCTCAATATATCATCACCATTAAGGAAATAGACATATCCAACATTTCCCAGTTTCCTGGTTCCTTTTGGTGGGGGTATTTGCACTTACTATGATTTCTATAATGACAGCTACTATAAAACTCAGTAATTCTACTCCTAATTATTTATCTAAAATAAATTTTTAAAATAAATACTTAAGTTAAAAATAAATATAGATAACGTTCAAATTAAGTTAATTCCTATTAAACCAAATGTTGAAATTTATATATTTGCATGGTAGTAAAAACCTTTAAATTGTTATTTAATACATTCAAAAACATAACTGAATGGTAAACATGGTAAGCTGAGTGAATTCAGTCCAATACAAAATACTTCATACTCTATAATTGCTCTTTTGCTGTACTCAAGTACAGGTAAATATAAGAAGAGAAAATGAGTGATTATTTACAGGATCTGAGCTAGAGTAGATGAGATTGTCTCAAAAGTGTATGAAGGATTTTTAGGACAGTGGAACTAAACTCTGTCTTGATTTTAGTGGTCATATCAAAAGTCATATGTACATATGTTAAAAAATGGTATATTTGAAATGGACCAATTTTATTTTGTGTATACTTTACCTCAATAATTAGGAATTTTGCAGTTTACCTTAAAGGGAAAATGTTAAGGAAATAATGGTTCAAAACATATTTACTTTTGTATTTAGCAAATTGATTGCCTTTAGAGTTCTTTTGTTTTAAATAAATATTCAGAATAATAATTTCTTCCACTAACATAGACAGCAAACAAGTTGATAATCTTAGTTGAAAGCAAGCATATCTTAGAATCCAGTACCTAATTTTACTGCCTAATGTTTTCATGCCTAAGAATTAAATATATTTTTAAAAAAATATAGGTCCTTTCTCCCTAATTCCAAAGACTATGACATAATAGATATAGGCTAGCCCTGAATTTGCATTCATTATAAGATTCTTTCTTTTTAAATTTTTTATTTTTCTTAGGTCATATTTGTAGTTCATAATGGTTACATTTATTGTGGGAAGTTGGCACATGTACTTAACACATCATGAATTTTTTATATCCTCTTCTCTTCCCTCTACACTCTTTTTCCACCTCTTAGAAATGTTCCCCTTTGCAAAAGATCCATCTCCCTTTTTGCTATTATCTGTGTTTTACATTACTCTTTAATTTATTTATACTTTGAGTTTTTCATTTAAGAGAACCCATGAGATATTTAAACTTCTGTTTCTGATTCATTACACTTAACATTATGGTCTCAAGGCACAAATGTTTTCCTACTAAGATTCTAAATGATGCTTATGTTATAGGTTCAGGAAGTTAAAAACATAAATAGATATGTGTTTTGACTCACACTGTAGTAGTTTATTAACCCTGAAAACATTCCTTTAGCTTGAAGCTAAAGAAATTGTCCATAAAGGATCTACATCTTCAGTCTCTTCATGTCTTAGTTTTAGGTCCTATTGTTGTTGGGAGAGTGATACCAAACCTGAAGATTTCTGAAATTTTAAGGACTTGGGGCAAATGGAAGGAGGAAGGGATAGGGTTAGGAGCAGAAAGATACTGAGTACTGAGTGAAGAAAAAAAATTACCTTCAAGTATCCTTCCCTTCCCTAGAGTAAGGAAGTATCAACAGAGGCACACGGGGAAGGTGATTGCTGAGGGATTTCCAACAAAAAAGACCTCTCAAAGAACCATTTAAAAATGGAAAGCAAATATGGGTAAGAATATGGAGGTGATGTGCAATATTGGTAGTTCTGAATCATGATGAACCTATAATTCCCTTTCTAAGACATGATAATCTAGATTAATAGTTGTCCTAGGAAGGACTCATGATTACGAAAGAAGACAATAAAATGAAGTGGAGCCAAAAACTACAGGAAAATACTGAATATAATGGAACAACTTCACAGAGGATTTTAAGAGTTGAACTAGAGAACTGCAAGTAAGGAACTCACTTTCAAGAACATTTCTTGGACCTCACTCCCAATCAGATTTAAAAAGATTGTTAAAGTTAGCCCAGCAGAATCTAAAGCAAACTAGCAAGAGGATATAGACAAATAAAACTTGAGAAAAATACAAAACAAGAAAGAAAATAGAAGTCTAACACCTGGGACTAGGGATAAGTAGACTAAAGAAAGAAAGCTAAAAGATTTTAAGAATACTTAAAACCCTGGAAAATCACTGGACCCAAGGGAACTCTACATATGTTTTCTTTTGTGCCCCCCTTTACTTATTCCCTTATTGGGTATGCTAGAAGACTTTTAATTCAGGTGGAATTTAAATCTAGTTTAGAGCAAAGTATTAAATATTTGGTATCAACAAAATACAATGCATACCTAATCATACAACCATTCATATGCATTCATTTTATTAATGAAATAAGATAAAAGTGTATGGAGCAATATGTTCTTTTCTAAATTTTCTGGGAAAGTGAGGAAAAGAAACTTTCTCATTAGGCAATATTTTACTATTAACAGTGAAGCTGAAAATTATCATCTTAATTACAATAGCAAAACCAATGGCTTCATTGAGTAATTTTGCAATGCACTATCTTAAACACCTTTACTGCTTTAACATAATATAATTTAAAAAATCAAAAATTAAACTATTTATTTTAAATTACAGATATAAATATGCCTACCAAAACAAAAGGCAAATATTTTCAACAAATCATGAGCCTTTTGAATATATTTCACAAAACACATGAAAGAGGTGTCTAGTAACCTTTAATATTACTGCAATAATTTGTGGCTATTCTTTGCAACATATTCAAACAGCATATGGAGCATGTATTTTAGGGAATCCCAAATTGTACTTACAGTGATTCATAGACTCAAGCTTTAAATTCCTATATATTGTAGTATTTAATTAGGTCTAGTACAAATATTTTGGATTACTTTTTTAGATGGACTAGTTTTTTCAAAACTAGATATTGCTGTGTTACTCTCCTGGCAATTGAAGTCTTTGTGGAAATAGTGCATGTCACCTTGGTTAGAAACTCTTGACACGCAGTACATAATTATCTATCCACCTATTTCTCTAATGTAGAGTTCCTGGAAGAATTTGTTAAAATAGATACTCTCTGTCTTTAATGTTAGGTAGATATTTAATGAGAGAAAAATTGAGTTTGTTATGGATTATCTGTGAAGCTATAATAGCAGATTATTGCTTTACCATAACTAATTCATTATAATTCACTAATGTGAAACAAATTCTCATGATAAATTCACACTTTTGTGGCACTTTGAAAATTATTATTATCCAATTGCTAGCAAGGAAAAAATATATTAAGGTCAAGTATTTTCTTTAAATAGAGAAATAAAATTTGATATATCTAGCAAGGCAAAAGTAGTAATTTTATTGAAGTAATTACTTACATTAAAATGTAACTACAAATCTTCTACCACAAGAAGAGATAGAAATTCATGTCAATGATGAAAATGTGAAATCTAGATGAGTGGATATGATATACAAATATATAATTGGATTTAAGCATAGTATCACATATTATGAACATTATATATAAATGATTTTACATATTTATATAAATTTAATATTTATGTAGAAAAATGATCACTTGGGAAAATAATTTTTTGACTTTTTTATAATTTAATAACATTAAAATCCTATTGCACCATTTTGTCATATACTTTCTTTCTACTCTTAATATTAAGTGAGTGGAATAAAACACATATATTCTTCCCTGGCTTCCTCATGAGCACAATTCTTTCTATTAAATTCACCCCATGTTTTGCAAGCAACTACAGTTTGGTTATAGATTATTTTTGCATAAATATGTATTTTGTGGCACTTAATTATGTGTGTATCTAACAAAATCATATGTACTCTACTGTTGATATTTTTGTTGTCTTAAAGGCATCATTTTTTTGAATGTTAGGTTACGTTTTTGTCGTGCAGCGTGCATATATTTTTGAAAAGTATTTACACAAGACTAGAACTTTTATTGCATTGGCTTTACCCATATTTAATTTAGATAATGTAAATATCTCTTCAAGTGTTCTAATAACCTATGAGAAATGCATAAGACTTTATATTGCTATTTATTTTCATGATTATTTATCTATCACCTGTATACCTCAAAACTAACAGTATATCTGTATAATCTATGTGCCTCTATTTACTTCCTTAACATCAGCTTACCTGAGGGGGTAAAGAAGTGATGGTAGGTGGTAGTTTGTATTATTTTTTGGATTATTAAAGCTAATACATTTTCATGTTTAGTGACTATTGTGTTAACAACCTTTGTTATGCATTCATTCCAATCTCCCAATTTTATATTATATTTTTAATAATTTGAGAGTTTTAAAAATTAATTTGACTTTATTCATTATTTTCTTGTATTTAGTGACTTGAATTTTTATTCTTTTAATAATGTCTATTTTAAAACAGAATTTTTATGTAAAAATCAACTATTGTACACTTTCCTTAAATTCTAAGTTGAAATTTTTCCATCTCAAAACATGTCTACTTTTAAATATTCATATATATACACAATTTTTCATTTCCTATAGAATTTATGTTTATATGCCATGCCAAAAGAGTTGTATTTTCTTATTTAATATGGATAGTAAATCTACATATTTATTGAAAAAAACCAACCTCATCCACCTGCTTCAAAGTACTAATTTTTGTCACAAATGAAGTGACCAATTATGTATAAATTCTTTTTTTTCTATTGTGTTCCCTTCCAACCTTATTATAAAGTCTCTTGAAATTTGATAGTCTCTACAGCACTTTTATTAAGGTTATTTTATTTGGCCCATTTGCTTTTGCATACTAATCAGTTTCTACATTTATTTCAAAATATTGGAAGAAGATTAAAAAAGAGGAGAAAAAATGAGATTTTACTAGGTTTATATGGAAACATAGATATTCTTTATTGGCTATTACAAAACTGCTTTGGACGTACCTATATAGCTTATATATAATCAACCTGGAAATAATAGAAGAATGATCTTTTGATCTTTTAATAATTAATCCCTTGAAAAAGCCATTGTTTCTGAAACTTCATTGTTCTTTTCATTACAGGAAATAAATCTACAATTTAATTCTACCTAAGCAATTTTTTCTGTTATTTCAAAGTAGAAATGGTTCATTTTAACTAATCTTAATTTTCCACTATATACTACAAAAAAAGGTCCATCATGTATCAGGGTTTTCTTGTAATAATTCAGCATATTACTGTTTAACCTAGTGAACCAAATATTCTTTATAAACCAGCTACACTATCAAATATTATATTTTGAGCATGGCTTGCATCAAATTGTCATGCTTTTTGTCTATTTTTAGTTTAAATATGAAAATAGTATGAAAAAACAAAAATGAAACCCCCTCCAAACCAAAAATAACTGTCTGATATGCTCTTTATTCATTTTCTGTCCCTCTTTACAAATCAACTAAGTATTCCAGGTTGAAAAATATAATATTCTCTCTCTGACTTAGCTTTTATAGAGAAAACTGTAACTTCTGACAATGTACAAATGAGGAGATTTGAAGGTGTTGTAACTGATCATTAGTGTATAATGATTATGGTGATCTGTCTATAACTATTGGACATTTTAAAAATCAGATAATAAATTATTTTAATATAAAACATAGCAATAAAAAGTACATAAAGATATTCAATGAAAGGAAGATGTTTGCTATAGAGTATTGATTTTACAGGGAGATGTTGTGCTATATATTTTAGGAATAAAATAGTACTTGTGAGATAATTAGAACAAAACATTACTCTTATACTTTATTGGTCATGATCTTTGAGGCCAACAGTTTGTTTTTGAACAACAAATTAAGTCTGACAGACATGTGTACATTAACAATTATACAATATACGTAATATTCATATATATATGACTGTAACAATTTTATATAAATTATAAATGTAATGTACATATATACATTCACAAATAAAATTATGTCAGTAACTGCTGAAGTAGCCTATATCAAAAAGAAAATACAAAAAGAAAGAAAAAATAAAGTGAAAGATAAAAGTCTCTGAATATATGAACACTGAAATTCTGAAATGGAATAATGAAGAATGTTATATAACCAGTAATACACATATATATATACACACACATAATACATACATATGTATGTATAATATTTACTGATTAAAAAGACAGTCTATGATTAATTAAAATTATTAATGTTCTTAAAAGCATTTTAAGTTAGGAAATTTAAATGTATTATTTTATTTTTACTTATCTAGTCCGTATGTTTTGAATCCTATTGTTCAAATAACATAGTTTAATAATCATTGTTTTACCCTTATATTGACACATGAAATATTCACTGGTGCTATTTATTAGTCAAAAAATTATACTAACCTTAATGACCCCAAATGAGAATTTTACATCCTACACTTTCATTTGGAATTCATGAGTAAACTTTTCATGTTTCAAAGAAGATGTATATTATTATCACTGAATTCTAACCCTACTACTTCTAGAAAAAGTGAGATATTTGATCCTCTGGATGCTCAGAAATTGTCAAAGTGTGAAAGCATGTAATTACATATTCTTTCCTTAAAATTTCTTAGTTAAAAAAGAGTAAAAATAATAATAATTAGAAGAATGATACAAATTTAGCTAATATTTTTTAAAAACTATTCAAAAAGAGATGAAAGATAAAATGGTTTAGATATTGCAATGGTTAATCATGTTGGTGAACTTAGGTGCACTGATAAATACCCAGGACATTAGAAAAGCACATTTCTGTTGTCCCTGTGAGGATATTTTAATTAAAAATTGGCATGTGGAAAACCAAATTAACACTCATCCTGAGTAGAAGACCCAACCTGAGTAGAAGAACCATCTGGAATGTGGGCAAGTTATCCAGTTAGGTGGGAATATGTATGGAGGGAAGGCAGAAAGAAGTCCAAAGAAATTTCCTGTTGCTCTACTTGTTACCATGAGATGAAAGTTTTGTTCAGTCATCCCCTTTCACCATGATGATTCTGCATCACTATTAAGAAAAAAGCAACATATGCACACACATAAATTCATACATATATAGATATAATATTTACTGATGAAATAGCCATTATATTTTACTTCTTTCAGTGGCCAAAACAAAAGGAAATTCTGTGAAGTCTATACCTGATGCTTGCTCTGTGAGTGGGCAGTTTAGCTGTATCAAAATCTCTCATCTCAAGAATGTGGTCTATATAATGACCGGCAACAAATAGAAAATGAATAAGTCTAAACTGTAGCAGAAAAAAAGAGAATGTATACATCAAAAATGATACAGTGAAAATATATCAGCCTTCTTTTCAAAGAACACATATCAGAATAAGATGATATTAAGAGCTGTTTCTTTGGATGTGGTACCAATTCACTGATTGTTCTCAAAAACATCCCTGCTTTGTTATTCTCTGAAAAAAAATTAATTCAAAATATGAAATTTATCTGAGTGGTATACTTTAATGATTTGAAGGAGAGACATAACTCTGTGTCCTATGGCATTGTACTTGTATACAGCGCACTGGAAATTTTTATTTCTGTTATGCTTAAAAATTATCTTTATACTATTGGTTCTTATTCAGACTAGAGATAAAAATCCTCCCTCTGAGTTAGACTTATTCTGAATGGCATGTGGCATCTGACATATAGGTTACAGTGAGTCAGGATAACAGCATATTCAGGCAATTTCTTAGCTTTGAAAAGCAACGGATTTCTTTGGAGACACAATTATTAAATGGAAATATATTATGCTTAAATTGCTATGATGGCACAAGTATTCAGGGGCATAACCTTTGTGGTAGATTAATCAACTCAACACTGCTTGGGTTCAAGAGAAGGCCTTGGGAACTTTAGGTACAAAGACAATTATTTCTGGGGGTTTATGTATAATGATGACGGCAATTTAGATCCTAGATGGGGCCTTCCATTCATTCTTGATTCCTAGAAACTGCTCATATTTAGCAGTCTACCTTGAAATCTGGTGAAACTAAATGCAAATATTTCAATGCTACCCTTACATTGGAAACACTGAAAATCATAAAGCAAAGTTATTAATATTATTCCAGTTCACTCACATACATTTAAAAGATGTCTTGGAAAGCTGGATCCTCAGGATAGTGAGGTAATCTTTAGCAATCTCATATTCTGTCTGTGCATTACAAAGTTATCATTATCAATTGTGGGATTTATTTCTGCTTTCTCTTGGACATATGCTAGAAGTTGAAAAAATTACTTATATCTCTTGTGTTACAACTGATTGGAATGATCATATTATGATAAACAGCATGTCCCCATGGAAGGTCAATAAGTGCTTTTCCCTAGTAATACTTGGAAACCTGTTATAAAGAAAACGTGTTTTGAGATTTGTGATAGCAGTACCCCAGGTAAGGTAGAACTTTGTTTACTCAGCAATGGTCTATAAGGACTCTAATTTAGAGAATGTAGAGTATATGATAAAATAACTTTTTCTCCAAGAAGGTATCAACAGTTATATCAATGTTAAACAAATGAAAAGAAAGTTTTGTATTTTCTTCAGTAAAGTATACAAATTTAATTAATATTAACTTATGTGTTGTGTTAATCATGACATTAATAATTTTTCAACAACATTGAATGACATTTGTAGTTGAATTCAACATGTATAGTTGAACAGAAATGAAAGTCTATAGAAAATAATCCACTAATGAAAAAATATTCAGTATAGTTTGTTTATAATTAATTTAACTTAAAGCAAAATGGATAAAAACGACTATGAAGGAGAAATAAATTTTCTTGTAGAAGTTACTAACACAGTTCAGTGCTTCTATCAGTGTCTGTAGAAATTTCTAGGTAATAGTAGTTAAAGTTGAATTTAAAAATAGTCCAGTAGGTAATGAATTATCATAAAATTGTTTCTATGGTTACATTTAATGTATTTGAAGTGAGACTTCTAAATATGTCTCACAAATATTGTACAAGTTTTTCCTTTAAATTACATTTAAAATGTTTGTTGAAATTATAGCAAGCATATCAATGATCAGGATGAGAATAAAACAGGAAAGAAAAGATTAAAAAAATTTTAAGAGTTTTATTAAAGTCTTCCTGAAAGCTGAAGTATTTGTGCATTTTAAGACCCTTCATATCATTTAGTTGTGACATTTCTGAGAGTTGAACTCAACCTATTTTCGAATACAAATGAGTTTAAAAAGAGACTATGCTCCAAAGCAATTACCTGAAACTGCACACTGTTACTGATTATAGAATTGAGAGTACCTGTTATTGAAAAGGTGCAGCTTACCTGGAGAATAAAATCTAACCATATATTGCTGAATAATTATTTAACTGAGTAGGAAATGTGTTTAACTAAAGGAATCCCACAGTCATGACTTCCTGGAACTGAAGTTGTATGCAAACAGCCTTTTCTCTTGTGGGTACTCGTGTTCAGTATGGAATGACTGGGGTGGGAAATGTTGTGTATGGAGGTCAGGAGATCATTGCTACATTGCTACTGAATATTCTTTATTGTTTCCACTCCTGTGCCGTTTTGTCATGCTCAGTTAATGTGGAGTTAGTTGAAACTCTTGCTTTTACAAGGTAGTTAACCTGAGTTTAAGATCATTGCTGTTAATGTGGAAGGATTAGTGGTGTAGCAACCCATTCATAGAATCAAGATTGTCTACTAGACCTGAAACATATAATTAAAACAATATCAAGGCATATCATGATAAGACAACTGGAAATCAAACACTAACTTAGAATAACCTAGGAAAAAATATACAATTGTTGTCAAAGGAAATATCTTGATTGACAATGGAAATTTCTACACCAATAACACCACTGAGATGAAATTGCAAGCTTCAAAAAAAACTGAAGAAAAAACCTTCAATTTAAACTTAATTCACTTAAAATTACTAGTTAATATTTTTTTCTGCAAAAAGTTAAGTGAGCATTTACAAAATACTTGTATTAAGAAAAAAGATATAGACCAGCCCCCAGCTTGGCCTTGAGGTCTGAATGATCGCTGGTGGCTGTGCCTTCTCCATCTGGCATCCCCACCCACTTGCATCCAGGAAACTGTAAGACTCCCCCGGGCATGCCCATCAGCCACCAGCTTAGCCTTATGGGTGCCTGCAACAACAGGCCCCCTCCCCACCCCCACCTCTGGCCTCTTGGCTGTGCAGCTACCTGGTTCCCACACTACAGAGGCACAGGGGGACATAAAGACCATTGTCCTGAGCTGCAGAAGTGACCATCAGAGAGAGGGTCTCTCTTTGGCTACCTGATGAAAACTGAAACCCACTGGAAAAGTGGAGAGAATCTCTGCAATAAAGGCACACCAGACCACCATACTTGGTAAGTTGGAGGCATCATCACCTCCTATTTGAACATGGACTATCTTCAGGGGAAAGGCAGCAGGAAATTGTAATAGAATCTTGCAGGGTTTAACCTGCAGGAGGACAGGGATCTCAACTTGGGACTTGCAGCCAGAAATCTGCCTGAATCTCATGGGCCTGCGACTGGCTTACTGAGACTCATTGACTTATAACTGCATAGTGCTCCCCATGTTGTTTATTGTGACAACAGAGATATACCCTAAAGGAGGCCCTTCATTTTTAACTTTTATTTGTTATTTTCAAAATTACCACTATTTATTTTGCTCTTATTTTTTATTTTTTCTCTTCTTTTCTACTCTTTTAAAATATTTATTTTTCTCTTTTTTCTTTTTCTCTTTTCTTTCTCTCTTTCTCTCTCCCTCGGCCCCTTGCTGTTCCACATTGTTCTTCATCTCCCTTTTTGTTCCTGTTCTGCCTTCAATTCGTATTTCTTTATTTTTCTTTTCTTCTCTCCCCTTCTCTTGCCTGTGCCCTCTGGACTCACTGCTAACCTTCTCCTATCCCTCTATCTACCTATTACTCCCTCCCAACTCCTTCTAACTCCCCATCAGGAAGGGTAAAGTTGTTATATTGAAGAGTTTATTCACTATAAACATGTTGGATTGGTTCTTGATCTTGATTTAATTCACACAGTTAAAGGTGATAGGTTAATAATGACCACAAATTATCTTTTTCTTCCCCTCTGTTAAGTTTATTGGTACATTTTAGGCATAAAATGCATTTACATACATCATTAGGATCTTGTACCATTACATGAGTATCTTGCTTCTCATTTTTTCCCCTTCCCCTGCCCTCCCTTCACCCCCTCCACCCTTCCCTATTTCCAAAGATTTTGTTTCCATTTTTTTCCTTTTCGCTTATTTTTTACTTTTCCCTTCTTTCCTTTCCCCCACCCCTCCCAATTCCCCTGCTCCTTTAGACCTTTAGTTCCTATTACACAATATCAACTATACATTTTTAAAATTAAAATATCAAGACCTAGGAGACATTATCACATATTTTACAGAATTTAAAAGGATATAGAAAGCATATTTCAAAAATCTGTTTTGAAATAAATTTGACAACTTCTAAGAAGTTCCTTGGAAGACAAATTAATGAAACTACTCTGAAGGAAATATGAAATTTGAATAGCACCTATTAAAGAAAGTATATTCCTAGCTTGAAAACCTACCCATATGACAACAACAGGCTCATATACATTTTAACTGATAAATTATATCAAACATTTAAAGCAGAAAAAAAAAAGGAACACTTCTCCCCTCATTTTAGGAACTCAACATTGTGCTAATCCTAAAAGTGGATAAAGATAATAGAAGAAAAAAGTATGAACATAGATAGAAATTTGTTTAACAAACCAAACTATTAGAAGTCAGATCTGAGAGGATGTAGAAAGTGGTTTTATTATAGGGATGGCAGTGTTGGTTCAGCATTGGAAGATCCACCCCCAAAAGTCATCATTTTAACAGAAGAAAGGAAAAAAACATATGATCCTGTCACTAGTTGGAGAAAAAGTATTGGACTAAATTCCACAGCTGTTCATGGTAAAAGCTATGAGGGGAACTAGAAATAGAACAGAACCTTCTCAGCCGATTAAAGATATGTACTCCATACTTCCAGCGAAAACGCCTTATATGAATGGAGAAGATACAATGCTTTCTCCTTAAGGTGGGAAACAAGGGCAGATATGCTTACTCTTTATCTGCCCATTAAACTTTGAAACCTAGGCCCAAACCAAAATAGTCTGGCAATAAAATGACACAATTAGGATAGCATTGGCTAGGTAGAAGCAGAATCTTTATATGCAGATGAAATGATCATCTACAGAGAAAATTTTGAGAAATCTCTAGGAGGCCCTAAAACTTGTATTTGAATTTAGCAGGATTTAGAAAACTCAAGGTATATATAAAAATTCAGGTCTGTGTATACTTGCTATAAATGAAGAATTGGATATTGAAATTTAAAAGTTATGTAGGAGTACAAAGGACCTAGAAAAGTTAAAAACAAAAACAAAAACAGGGTTGAAAGACATTTAGTACCTAATTTTAAGACTTCTTCTAAAGCTTCAGTAATCATGGCAGTGTTGGTGTAAGGAAAGACATATAGATCATTGGAATAAAACAGAGAATCTAGAAATAGAACCACATATATATAGTCCATGAGTTTTGAAAGATTATTTAACATTAACATTTTATGGAATATAAACTCAATTCAAGAGCCGAGGAAAAGATAGTGTTTTCAGCAATTAGCACTTGAACACCCGGTATCTGTATATAAAAAATTAGCCTCAACCCTTTCTTTCCATATATAAAAATAACTTGAAAGGATCTATGAACCTAAATATGAAGGCCTAAAAGTATAAAACTTTAAGAAGAAATTATAAGGGAAAATGTTTATGAATTTAGCGTAGGCAAGAACTACCTAGGATACAAAAAACATGATGTATAAAAGAAAAAAATTGATAAAGGAGATTCCATCAAAATTTAGAACTTTCAATGACATCATTAAAATGAAAAGTAGTCCTTAAACAGACCATATTTGCAATGCATATAACCTATGAGCAGAATATAAAAAGAACTCTTAGAGCTCATTAATAGACAACCCAATTAAAAAGGAGACACAAGAAGATGGTAAATAGCCATTACAGCACAAGGAAAGGTGTGCAACTTTAAAATCAGAAAAATACTAATAGTACAATAACAAGATTGAATTATACACTCATTAGGAAGATGAAGTTAAAAGTTTTAAAAGCCTTGTCATGACTCTTTCTTTTTGTTGGATTCTCCCCCTTTGCATTTAATTTGTCATGACCACTGGATTCATTCTGCTGGGCTTCCTGGGGTTGTGATCTTCATTGGGATATTGTCTAAAATTTTTGAATCGCTGGTTTGGTATTCATGAAGTTCCTAAGGTGCTCTTTGTCATGAAAGTATCTTATTACTCCATCAATTTCAAAAGATAGTTTGCAGGGTACATAAATCTGGGTTGGAGGTTGTTTTCCTTCAGGGATTGAAATACATCACTCCAAGCTCTTCTTGCCTTGAGGGTTTGTGTTGAGAAGTCTGCTGTGATTCTGATGGGCTTTCCTTTGCATGTGATTTGTTTCTTTTCTCTCAGTGCTTATAGAATTTTGTTCTGCTGTTGGGTCTGGAATCCTATTATATGCCTATGTGTAGATTTTTTTTTTGATCAAGGCTATTTGGAGTCCTATATGCCTCACTTATCTGTATGTCAAGTTCTTTTCCCCTGCTTGGGAAGTTTTCTGCCATCACTTCTGTGAACAGATTTTTTATGTCATCTACACTCTCTCCTGTTTTTCCATTGACTCCAATCAGTCTTATGTTATTCTTCTTTGCATCGTCTAGCAGCTACTAGATTGATTTCTTGTGTTCCCTCACAATTTCAAAGCAATTTTTCTTTTCCTCCTCACTAATTGCAATCTTATTTTCTGTATCTGAAATTCTATCCTCACATTGGTTCATTCTGCTGTGCAGACTTTTGATGGAGTTTTTATTCTCCTGGAGATCTGCTTGCATCTGTTTTATGTATTCCATTTGTTTCCTATGTTGGGATTCCATCATGTTCCTCAGATCCTCTATTTTTTTTATCTGCATCTTCTCTAGATTTATTAATCATGTCTTGCACTGTGAGCACAATCTTTGCTGTTATCTGAGAAATTGTTTCTGATTTCATTTTTCCCAGATCCTCTTTTGTTGCCAGTTCAGGGAGTCCAGGTGGTTGAGTATCAGATTGTTCTTCTCATTTCCCTTTGTGGTTGCTGTAGGTGATTTGGAAGTCTGTTTTTGAGGCTTTTTTACATGTCTTCTCATTTCCCCGGGGCGGGTGGGGTGCTTTTGGCCCCCCCACAGCTCACCTTCTCTACCCTAGGAGAGTGGAATGGCGCCAGGGGAGCCTCTGCCCAGGTGCTGGCACTGGCTTACCTTCTCTGCCCCAGGAGCATGGAATAGTGGCAGGGGAGCCTCCTCCCAGGCACTGTGAGTGGCTCACCTTCACTGCCCCAGGAGCATGGAATGGTGCCAGGGGAGTCTCCTTCTGGATGCTGGGAGTGGCTCATCTTCACTGCCCCTGGAGTGTGGAATGGCGGCAGGGGCATTTATCATTTTCTAAAAGGTACCTGATGCTATTGTGTTGTTGATTGTGTCACTTGGGCTAAGGTGCTGTGATTGATCTAATCAGCTGTCCTTCCTGGTATAATGAAAATGAGATAGCTTCAGAGCTATTAGAGATTTGAAATCTAAACACCAGGTATACCTGGAAGGCATCTCTGAGAAGCAATCATTCTATAAGGGTTTTAAATGCCTCAACGAAGATACTTACAATATGTAATTTCAAAGTATAAACCCAGGAACTAAACCAAGGACAGTATCGAAAATAAAAATAAGAAGACATTTAAGCAAGGCACAAACTCAGACTGCCACCCCACAAAAGGCAAAATCTGAGGAAAACGAGGTGGAAAAGTCTGAAAATCAATCACATGGACACCCTGAACTGATAGCACAGGAAGTAACAAAACAGATGAATGAGGCTCTAGAAAAATTCAAAGAAGAGATAATCTCCCAGATAACTGCAGAGATGGTGAGCAGAGTGAAAGACATAATTAAAGGCTCTAGAACAGAAACAGATAAAAAAAATAGATGAGCTCAGAACCATGCTAGAAGACATGAATGCCCAGCAGAAGAAAGAAATGGAAACCATGATCAGCCAACATAAGAAACAAATGGAATCCATGAATCATATTCAAACAGGTATTTAGGAGATTAAAATTTCCACTGAAAGCATACAGAGCAGTTTAAGGGAATCTGAAGATAGAACATCATATGTAGAAGACAGGATTGTCTTTAAGGACCATGAAAACAGAGATTTCTTAAAATTAGTAAGGGACCATGAGAAATCAATCCAGAAGCTACTAGATGATGCTAAGAAAAATAACATAAGATTGATAGGAGTCCATAAAAAAAAACAAGAGAATATATAGTTAACATAAAAAAAAACTCTTCACAGAAGTAATAGTAGAAAACTTCCCAGATACAGGTGGAGAAGTGAACATACAGATAAATGTGGCACATAGAACTCCAACTAGCTCTTATCAAAAAAATTTATGCCTAAACATATAATAATAAAGAACCCAGAAATCCAACAGAATAACAAAATCCTACAGGCAATTAAAAAAAAAATCATCTACAAAGGAAAGCCCATCTGAATCACAGCAGACTTTTCAACACAAACCCTCAAATCAAAGAGACCCTGGAGTGAAGTATTTCAAGCCCTAAAAGAAAATAACTTCAAACCTAGACTGTTGTATTTGGTGAAATTATCTTTCAAAATTGATGGGAAAGTGAGATACTTCCATGACAAAGAACACCCGAGAAATTTCATGAACACCAAACCAACCTCCAAACAACTCTTAAGCAGTATCTTAGAAAAAGACAATGAAGGTCCCAACTCTATGAGGCCCAACAGAGGCCAGGAAAAGTAAGAAACTAAAGGGAAATGGGGGAAAATAAGAAATAAAAGAGCCAACAATGGTAAAACATCATGACAAGTATGAGTCAATATCTATCAATTGTAACTGTCAATGTTAATGTTCTCAATTCACCAATCAATAGACTGACAGAATGGATTAAGAAGCAAATCCAATGATATACTGTATACAAGAAACACACCTAACTCAAAAAGAAATACATAGACTGCTTTGTTTTGTTTTGTTTTGTTTTTTGTACTGGGGATTGAACTTGGGACCTTGTGCTTGCACAAGAGGCAGAAAAACCACTGAGCTAAATCCTCTGCCCAAAATACATAGACCAAAAGTAAAAGGATGGAAAATCATGCCACAGGAAACCAAAAAAAAGCAGGGGTAGCAATTTTATTTGCAGACAAAGTAGACTTCAAACCAAAACTAATTAAGAGAGACAGAGATGGTCACTACATCTTTGTGAAGAGGAAAAGATGACAATCATAAATATATAGGCACCAAATATGAATGCACCTAACTATACAAAACAAATGTTAATGGACATGAAAAAAACAAATAAGTACTAATAGTGGGGAAACTCAATACCCTATTATCACAAATAGACAGATCATCTAGACAAAAAGTTAACAAGGAAATTCTTGAACTGAACCAAGCTATTGAACACATGGACTTAACAGATGTTTGCAGACTGTTCCACCCCACAAAATCAGAATAAACATTCTTTTTGGTTGCAGATTGGCCATGCTCTGAAGTAGATCACATGCTACCTTGTAGGACATGTATAAGTAAATGTAAAAGAATTGAAGTTACCCCCTGTATATTATCACACCATTGTGCAATAAAATTGGAGATCAATGACATAAGAAACTGCAAAACTCAAACACATGGAAATTAAACAACACCCTCCTGAAGAACCAATGGGTCACAGAGGAAATTGAAGAAGAAATTAGACAGTTTCTACAAGTAAATGATAATGCCAGTACAACATACCAGAATCTATGGGACACCATGAAAGCATTTCTATGTGGGAAATTCATAGCACTTAACATACATATTAGGAGAACAGAGAGAACTAAAATAAATAACCTAATCCAGAACCTCAATCTCCTAGAAAAAGAAGAGCATAACAAACCCAAAGCTCATACAAGAGAAGTAATTATAAAGATCAATGCAGAAATCAGTGCAATGGAGACTAAGAGAATGATACAAAAAATCATTGAATCAAAGTTGGATTTTTGAAAGAACAAATAAAATCAATAAACCCTTAGCCAACCTTATCAAAAAAGGAAAGAAAAGGCTCAAATCCATGCAATTAAGAATGAAAAAATTGAAGTCAAAACAGACCCAGCAGAAATCCAGAGCATCATCAATACCTACTCCGAGAAACTATACCCTAATAAAATGGAAACACAGAAGAAATGGATGGATTCCCAGACACATACAAATTGCCAAAGTTAAATGAAGAAGATATAGAAATTCTCAACACCCCAATTACTATGAGTGAAATTGAAAATGTATTAAAAAATTTACCAACAAAGAAAAGCCCAGGTCCTGGTGGCTTCACTGCTGAATTCTACAAGACATTTAAAGAAGAACTATCACCTTTATTCTTTAAACTCATCAAGGAAATTGAAAGGGAAGCAAGGCTTCCAAATTCATTCTGGGAAGCAAGTATTATTTTGATTCCAAAACCAGGGAAAGACACAACCCAAAAAGAGGACTACAGACCAATCTCCCTAATGAATACTGATGCACAATTCCTCAACAAGATACTGGCAAACAGAATACAAAATATCATCAAGAACATCATACACCCTGACCAAGTCAGATTTATCCCAGGAATGCAAGGATAGTACAATATTCATAAATCAATAAATGTAATACACTATATCAATAGACTTGAGGACAAAAACCATATGATCATCACAATAGATGCAGAAAAGGCATTCAACAAAATCCAACACCATTCATGATAAAAAAAAAAAAACCCTACAGAAAACTGGAATGAAAAGTCTTTATCTCAACTTGATTAAGGCCATCTATGAAAAACTAACAGCCAACATCATACTAAATGGTCAAAAACTGAAAACTTTCACACTAAAATCAGGAACAAGACAAGAATGACCACTATCACGACTGCTGTTAAATGTTCTTCTGGAAAGATTAGCTACAGCAATTAGAAAAAAGAAAGACAGAAAAGTAATAAAGCTAGGAAAGGAAGAAGTTAAACTGTCATTATTTGCTGATGATATGATACTTTACATAGAAGATCCAAAATACCCTGCCAAAGACTTCTAGACTTAATTGACAGATTCAGTAAAACAGCTTAATATAAAGTCAATAATCAAAAAACAAAACCTTTTTTTTTTCGGTACTGTGGATCAAACTTCAGACCTTGCACTTGGGAGGCAGCAGCCAGAACCACTGAGCTAAATCTCTGGCCCTCAAAATCCTTTTTTTATATAAATAATAGCCTCACTGAGAGAGAAATTAGGGAAATAATTCCTTTTACAATAGCATCCAAAAAACTGAAATATCTAGGAATCAGCCTAAAAAAGGAAGCAAAAGATCTGTATGTTGAAAATTGTACCACACTGGACAAGGAGATTGAGGAGGATATAAGAAAGTGGAAAGACATCCCTTGATCTTGGGTAGGAAGAATCATTATGGTGAAAATGACAGTATTTCCAAAACTACTGTATATATTTAATGCAATGCTGATTGCAATTCCATCAATATATTTCACAGAACTAGAGAAAAGAATCCAAAAATTCCTTTGGAACCAGAAGAGACCTAGAGTAGCAAAAGAAATTCTGGGCAACAGAGACATAGCTGGGGTATTACAGTCCCTGACTTGAAACTATACTACAAAGCTACTATGATAGAAACAGTCTGGTATTGGCAAAGAAACAGAACAGACTTGAGGATCAGTGGAATAGAGTAGAAGATGCACAAACAACTCCAGATATACTCAGCCACCTCATCTTTGACAAAGAAGCCAACCACCCTCATTGGAGGAAAGATAGCCTATTTAATAAATGGTGTTGGGAAAACTGGATTTCAACCTGCCAGAGATTAAAACTAGACACATACCTATCACCATCCACTAAAGTAAGATTGAAGTGGATTAAAGATCTAAATATTAAGACAGAAACACTAAATTTGCTGGAAGATAAGTTAGGTAGAACTCTTGAAGACATTGGGATAGGAAAAGACTTTATGAACAAAATCTCAGTAGCATGTGAACTAGCACAAAGAATCAAAAACTGGGATCTCATCTTATTAAAAAGCTTCTGCACTGCAAGAGAAACCACCAGCAGAGCTAAGGGACAACCTATAATCTGGGAAAAAAATTTCAGCGGCTGCACCTTAGACAAAGGACTATTATCTAGAATATATAAAGAACTGAAAAAAATCAGATCTCCCAAATTCAAAGACCCAATTCAAAAATGGGCATCTGAAATGAACAGATATTTCTTAGATAAAGAAATAAAACCAGCAAATAAATATATGAAAAAAATGTTCAACGTCACTGGTTATTCAAGAGATGCAGATAAAAACAACACTGAGATTCCACCTCATCCCATAAAGAATGACTGTTATAAAGAAATCATCCAATAACATATGCTGGTGCGGGTGTGGGGAGAAAAGAACCGTTCTCCATTGTTGGTGGGAGTGCAGACTGGTGCAACCACTATGGAAATCCATGTGGAGATACCTCAAAAACTAGGACTAGAGGTCCCATTCGACCCAGCTATTCCCCTCCTGAGTATCTTCCTCAAAGAATTAAAAGAATCATACCACAGTGATATATGTGCAGCCATGTTTATAGCGACACAGTTTGTAATTGCTAAAGCTTGGAAACAACCCAAGTGCCCATCAACTGTAGACTGGATAAAGATATGGATTTTTTATAATATGGAGTACTACTCAGCCATAAAGAATAAGAAACTAGAGACATTTATAGCTAAATGGATTTATATTGAGGCCATACTCTTAAGTGAAAGAAATAGGACACACGTGTAAATACCGAATAGTTTCTCTAGTATGAGAAACTGAAAGTGTAATTAAGGATCAAAATGATTAAAATGAATAATGGATAATTTGAAATACGAAGAAAAGGTTTAAATGGGTAGGGGTGGCAGGAGAGGAAAGGGAGAGTTCAGGTTACAGGCTGGAATATGGTAAGAATCCATATATAAATTGTGTTTAAAACTATAGGAAGAGATGTAGATAGAGACTAGGCTGGAGCTCATCAGTGCGTTGGGATGGAAGAGTCACTGAGATCAAAGGAGAGAAGGATATGTTTCCAGAAGAAGCACATACAACTATGTATAGTACACCGTACTCAATAGTGTGATAAATTAATGTTACTGTTTTAGGTACTTATCATAACATGCTGTGCTTTTCATCCTTTAGAAAATAATCCTAGTTATATAAAAGAGTTTACTGTAAAATAGTGTGCTACTATGCCAGTGGTAGCCTCATATATTGTGTGTTTAGCTGCATATTTGGATGATACCAAGGGGCCATCACAGGTGATTGATGTATAACTTTTCAGTTTGCACTTAGAATTTGGCACTCTGTATGGTACTTTGCAATACACATGAATGAATGGGCTAATAACATATTTCTGAGAGTCCCATCACATGTCACAAGTCTGTATTGACATTTAAATAAAAAAAAATTTGGCCTATGTGCAGTCTACTAGTTAATTAGAATTTTTTTCTCCAGACCACCATTTGTTCAGTATTAGCATTGAAAAATCTTTCTAAAACAAATCACATCTTCTGATGTCTTGTTAATGCCTGAGTTTTTTTTCAAATTATATGGAAAAATGTTTAAGTACTTCTCACATTGGCTTTGGTTGAGTTCTATTATATTTGAATATTATTATAGGGTTTTTTGCCTTGCATTGCTTTTCTTTGAATAATTTTAATTTTTGTATATGTGTGCATTTAGTAAATGATAATAAAGTTATACATTAATAAAAATTTTATAAAAAGTTATATAAGATCCTAAGGCAGAGAAATAATGATCAAAGAGATAAATGTGGAATAACATAAAAAGGTAGAATAATAAAACGTTCTGAAACATGTAAGTGCAAAAAACTGCTGAATATATACTGACTATGCAAGCATAAAATCGTGTAGCCTTATAGGATTTAAAATGAGTAAAGTGTTTATCTGACACCAAAAACATAACAGATTGGCATTAAACGTGAAGTACTGGAGATATCAAAAAGCTAGTAAATATTATAGTTTAAACAATATTGTAAAATATCACATATAAATCACTATGACAATCATTAACAGAATAGTAAAACATGAAAAATGAATAAAAAGAAAATTAAACTTGGGCTGGGGATTTAGCTCAGTGGTTTCACTGCCTGGTGTGCAAGCACAAAGACCCGAGTTTGATCCCCAGTACCAAAAAAAAAAAAAAAAAGATAAAAAAAGAAAACTAAACTAATCAATTAAAAACTTTAAAATTATGAAAATTGACATACATTATTACACTAAAATAATTAAATTTTAGACATAATTACAAAATAATTATTAATTAACATGAATGAAAGAGAGATGACTCCTATGGAAAGAATAAGATTATCAGGTTAGATTTGGAAAACAGTAAATTATACTGCAGCAATATATATGCTTTTAAGCATAAGGCCACAAGAAAAAGATGACAATATATCACATAAAAACTAAATAAAAATGACAGCTATATTAGTCTTAAACTGAAAATTTAAAGACACAAAGTCAATAAGAAAAAGTTGAATATTTCATGATGATTCAAGAGTAACAATCCACTCCAAAAAACCTTTCAAAATATATAAAAGAAAAATCATAAGTGGAAAAATAATCCATCAATAATCTATAATTTTAAATGAGAGCTTAAATAGTTCAAAATACAAATAGATCAAAAAAGAAAGAAAAAGAGCATCCCAAAGAAAGATAAATGAAAGGAACACAAAATTTAAAGAAAACAGCAAAAATTAAGTCACCTAATGATACATTTAGTTAATACAGTAAAAGAATATCCACATTTATTTCAAATGAACATAGGTCATTTACCAAAATTGATTGTATATGCTGGTCATAAAGCAAGAATCAACAAAAGTCACTTTGTCAACATTATTGACAGTATGATCTCTGACAAATCTGACCATAAATACTCCATAAAACAAGTTTGTAAATATTCAGATTATCATTTAATATATTATTTAAAAAATAACAACACAAGGTCTTGAGTTCAATCCCCAGTACTCAAAAATAAATAAATAAAATAAAAAATAAAACTAAAAGGTACTGTTTTATTCATTTATTTAAGTCAATAATGCAAAATAAGAATTGTTTTTCACAGATAGAATTGTTTTTATGCCAGATAGCTGTGATTATGGTACATTTTACATTAAAATATTTAAAGAAAACATTTTCATTGAACAACTAGATGCTTTGCAGTGACATCCTTACTTATGAATGAGTTCCATTTCAGGAGAACATTCATAATTTGGACTAATTTGTAAGTCTGAGAAAGTGAGTCTTATACACCTTTGACATAAATAGAAAATGTATATTGCTTTGCACTTCCCAACAGTCCCCTCAACTTCATGACTACCTTTCCTCTTCTGGACATACTAGGGTCTGATTGAGCACTGTATTACTGTACACCATCACACTGTACAGTAAGCACACAGCAGCACGACTGTTACGATATCTGGCAGATAGGTGAGCTCCTTCCACAATTTGGATATACAAATGTTCATAATGTGAAGTCTGTTCATATCTATGAGAGTTTACAAGTAATATTTGTAAGTCAGGGATATTTATATCTATATATTTTTTAAAATTTAAAAATCATTGCTAAAATAAAATATATAAAGACATTTTAAAATTTACAAACACGATTTAATCTTGAACTCATTAATTGTTGAAACACATTTTATAGTGTGATTATTAAAATGTTTATGTAATATGGGGGAAGAATATTGTGTTAATAAACAAGTATAATGAAGTTCATAAACATTGATTAATTATAAACAATTAGTGATTTTCAAGAGGTAACAGAACATTTAGTATTTTCACATTTTAATAAAATGGATATGAATCACTTAAATTTAGAAAACCAGACCTCATCATAATAGGACATTTTCACTTGATTAAATTAAGACATCATTATTGCTTTTTATCTCAATTTTTCAAATAATATTAAAATGAGCATGTAATTAATAGCAGCATCTTTTTCTTTTTTTCTTTCTTTTACTTTTTTTTCTCTGTCTTGATAATTAAAATTAGGGTTCATGAATGTTAGCCAAACACTCTGCCACTGAGCTACACCTTAGGTACAACTTACAGCATTTTTAAGAGTAGTCATCTCACAGTATCCATCATGATTTCAGACTTCCTGAGGACATGAAAATGTATAGGTTCTGAAATCTCTCAAGTAAAGAGATGCAGTGTTTGTACAAAACTTATACACATCTTCCCATGTACTTTATAGCATCTCTGGTTTACTAATAATACCCAATGCAATGTTATTATGCCTTACTATTTAGAGAATAATTACAAAGAAAGAAGTCCAACTATGCTCAGTAAAGATGTATTTTTTTGTGTGGGCATGTTTGGCCTTGTACTAGTTGAATCCATGGATGTGCAACCCACAGATATAGAAGACTGACTGTATATCTTGTTTCAGAATCAAGTAACAAGAAAATAATCCCAAAGGAGAGGGCCAAGAAAAAAAAAAGAATGTAATTATAGCAAGTGATGTCAGTAAACATTTGAAAAAAGTTGAGAATGAGCATTCAAAAATTTTTAGAAAATATTATAAATTGTCAGTTGTTTAGATAAGTAATATTGTTTTAGCAAAAGAAGTGGATAGAATTCAGGTAAAGTATTAAGATTATTTGAGTGCATCACTCCAACACTGTAGGAAGTAACCAGCAAAAAACAGATCTTCCATTTTCCCATTTTACCTTCCCTGTCTCTCACATCCCCTCCTATTTTTCATTATTGTTTCCTTTCTTTTCTCTTCAAAATAAAAGACTGAAAACATTTGCCTAGAGCTTCCCCTCATAGCTTAATTCTTAATCTGTATTTGGATTCCTCAAGGTACTGGTTTGCCTGCAAACCAAAATCTAAAACTTGCCAAAGCCTTCCAATTTATTCATTCCCAGACACAAGTTCAACCCTCTACTCTAGATTTAAATGCTGCCCCCTTACTTTCTGGACCTGGCAGAATTCTCTCCTTCAGGCTCCCAACATACTGTGAGTGTCCAATATCTTGTGTACACTGTGTATGCTGTGTAATGCAATTATTAATAGTTTTATATGCCTTTTTTTCATTTACGTTCATCCACACACTCTTAGCTTTTTAGAAAAATTCAAGTGTTCTTTTATGTAACTATTTTTTTCTAATCTTTTGTTTTATTGGAGTATTTTTAAGAAAATACTCAGCCATAATATTCAATAAGCTATTAATATGTCTTTGAAATGTAGAAAATTTGTTTTGCTATAAACATTCCATTACCATATACAATGTCACTAAAACAATAGTCTTAATAGTCTTATGATCAGTTTCTGATTATAGCTCCAACTATAAATGTGAATCATAATTTAAGAAAAAATCCACACATTATAATTTGATGATAGGTTTCTTATGTTCATTCTCTGGTAATTTATTCTTTTGCAAAGCCATTAACTTTTTGAAGACATCAGGTCATTAGTACTATAAAAGTCTCTATTTTACTAACAATAGGTTAATTAAAAATTTTAAATATTTAACCAAAAGATATAAACAACCATTTTTCAACTTATCTTTAATAGAGTGTGACACATCTTCAAAATACTGAAATTATAAGAAAGGGATCTGTTGACCTTTACTATAGAATTTTCTGTACAGTAGCAATTATGTGTAGATGGTCTCTCAAAGGGGAGACAAGTCTTTCACAGAAAGTGAGTAACTCTACTGAAATACAACTAAGCATTTTCTATGGTTGCCTATCCATGTGAAAGATAATTGTTAATACTACCAAAGCTGAAAAATATTAATTAACAAGGGAAATATACTGCTCACTTTCACAAAGAAAGGATCACCAGTTATTTTTATCATACAAATGCTGCTTAGTATTCAATATAAAAACGAGATTAGCAAAAACATAGAAATTATAATTTTTGCTAAGTAGAAGATATGCATTTCATTTACAGTAGTAATAGTTATATATATAGTTATAATATACATTATATTGCTTAACATTAACACATTCATTCTCACAATAAGTTCTAATGACTCTTTTTCCAGAATATTTTTTCCATTGATATATTTCCACTACTTTCAGTCTTAAGTCAAAACTGTTTCATCTAGATCTTTAAATTATTTTTTTCTAATTGTACTTGGTTCAACCTCATTTTCTAGTGCTTTCATGCATTCTTTCAATTTCAAATATGAAATTGAACATTTTGTTTTCTTCCACAAAGTAGGCATAGTTCATATATTTGATTTAAGATTTTCTGCAGTACTCACTTTATAAATACCCTCTAAAAGGCCATTCTGTCTTGCCACTATCAGTATCATTAACTTTGAGTTTTGTCCCTAGTACTCATTTTCTAAATTTTATTCATGTGTCCCTGTTATAGTTTGTGTTTAGATGTCCCCCCTGCCAAAGTCTCATGCAGATGAGGTGGGACTTTCTTTTCAGAAATAGTTGAATCTGGAATGTGTTGATTCTGGGGTTAAGGGCGTGTGGTTACTAAACCACTACATGTGAGTGGAGTTAAGGGCCTGTGATTACTAAACCACTACATGTGAACCACCCTAATCCTGGTGATCTGAATAAGATAAAAGGGGGAGAAAGACGCTTTTAAAATTCTCTTGTTGCCTTTGCTACCTTGTCCTTGCTATGTTTTTTTCTCCTCTGCAATCCTTGCCTTGGAGGCAGCTTGTTATAGACTGAAACCTCTATGAACTGAAAGCCAAATAAACCCCTTCCCCTTTAACTTTTGGTGCCCACTGTTTTGTCTCAGCAGTGACAGGAAAGTAACTAACACAGTCCCTTTCTGCCTCTCTACTTGAATGTATGTATCATGAAAATAATAGATTTAAAACTTAGTATTCTATTTCCAGAACAGATTTGACATTATTTATATGTATCTTATGTGAATAAATGAAAAAATTGGCTCTGTATATAAAACATGAGGGAAAAATAAAGACAAAAATCATGTCAGCTATGTGCTTCTTTAGTAATCTTATCTATAATTAAGCCATCATTCAATGAAAATCCTTATTAAAATCTTCTTTTGAAATCATTGCATAAAAATAAATCTAAAGCAGTGATTATTTTACTTTAAAATAGCTTTTATACTAAATCATAAAAATAATTTAAACAATGACAATATCAATGGAAAATAATTAGCTTTACTAAAGCAAAAATGTACAACTATTTTGAATGACTTAGCTTATAATCTAATGTTTCCTAATTTTAAAAATACATATAATACCTCAGCTTTGTCATTTATGATGTAAAATAAAAATTAATTATGCTTTCAATATATAAGAATCAGGAACACAATAGTTAAAGTATAAAATATTGAAAGTGTTTCTAATTACCTCCTCACACAAATGTTGTAAGAATATATAAAACATTTAAATGCAATTTCTTAGAGATCTATCAAAATTTATAAAATATCTACAGAGCCATTATAATAATTTGCATATAAAACATTCTTTTAGAAATTGTTTAAATGTATAACTTTGCAACAGATAATGTCCATGATAATTTTTTTCAAAGAATAATCTTTATTTTAAATACTAAACCTCTGTATGTTCCAGAAACTCTTCTGCACACTGTGGACACAATTAAATACCATACATTCACGGTTTCTTTTGACAGTCTTAAGGTCACCTACCACTAGGGAAGATAAGTAAATGAAAAATATATACAAAACATATAGATGTGAATAAAATTCACAACCAAAGTTGACTAATTAAATTAGGATTGTTTGTTCAAAACCTCCTATCCATGAACCTTGGTAAGACCTGATGTTTGAGTATAATTAGTAAGACAAGATTTTAGGTACGTGTAAAGAGTCATAGAATGTCACATATTTGAAAATGCTTTGGCACATGTGACCTCAGTGTTTTAGAGAACATAAAAGTAAGATATTTTGGATAAGTTGAGCATTATATGGGAACCGATGCAAAATATAAAAACAAATAAATGCAAATATAAAAGTAGAGTTAAAAAGTGTCAGGGATGTTTATATTGGGAAAATATCATAATTGTAAATCATAAATCTTATTACCCAAGCCAAGGATATATTGAAAATATAATAGATGATGATGAATAAACTGTTGCTATTAAAAACATAATACATAACCATGAAAAATTATAAAAACATCATAAGTGTAAATCAGTACTGACCAGCTCAATTCAAGCTCTATGCCTAGGTCATTTAAATTTAATTTTTTTCAGCAGAAAACTCCACCTTTATACTTCATATGTAAAATCTTAAGGTTAACTATACATATCTAAAGTAACACAAATAAAAATGAAATTTCATACCAAAAGGAAAAAGAAACAAAATAGTTAAGTGGTAACAGGAGGGATGTTAAAAAGACAACAACACTCATTTAATGCGAATAAGTTATGCTAGTGGCAGAAAAAAATGACTGATTAAAAGTCATAAAATTCAGATGAGAAGTTGAGAAATTATGCTTTTTTATATTTCTATAGTCAAGGAACTTCTTTACTCCTGTGCACCCCCTCATTGTTTTGATTTTCATTTTTCCTTCAGGTTCCAAACAAGTAAACCATGCAATAGGCTGAGAATAAGAAAGGTTGAACAAACTTGAAAATCTATTAATCTATTAATGCAAACATGACCAGAAATATGACAGCATTACTGTGTAATATCTTGAAAATGTTAAGTTTTGCTATACTAAACTAAAAATGATGAAATTATATTGAATGATAATGAATGATATAAAATGAAATTCTCATACAAATTCTATGTTCTTAGAAATTCTCATAACTTGTTTTTGGTCTGATGCAATATAAGCTTTATCATTAAAAGATATTTAGAAAAAAATAGTAAATTCTCAATAGAAAGAAATCCACCCAAGCCATTAAAATGTATATAAAATAATTAATATTTCTTTTTAAAGCATTTAGGTACTCATTTTCAAATAGTAGTAATAATATGGGCCTATCAGAGACAGTAGGTTCAAAACACAGAAACAACCACATATAATTTAACCAAAAAGCAAGCTGATTCAGAAAATTAAATGCTTCCAAATAATACCCGAAGAGTGGGTTCTTACTAAGACTCCCAAAATTATTCCAAAAACAATGTAGACTAGACAAACCAAAGGAGCACCTTTATGTGAAGACACAAAGGAAACTATGAGTTCAAGAATTCTCTCTTTTTTGCTGTCCTCTCCCAGATTAGCTAAAGCTGGGATGCAGGAATCAAGCTAGGGATTTAGCTCAGTGGTTCTGCCACCTGCCCCGCAAGAGCAAGGACCCGAGTTCAATTCCCAGTACAAAAAAAAAAAAAAAAAGCTACAATCAGGGTGAGACTGAAAACTGTTGTCAAAAAGACTTCATCTCACCATCCTATGGGCGAAAGAGTGTTTCACTTTCCCAAAAGATTTCAGTCTGGACATTCCTGGTGGAAAGATGTTTATGTTTACATCAAATTAATAGGTTTTCAAGGAAAAAACTTAATGGGCTTGTTAAAAATCTATTGAGATGAATTTTACTTAGTCATAGGCCTATTGAACTTTCTATATATTCCTGGATTTAATGTATCAAAATCTGTTATGAATTTTGGGGTTTATAGCCATGATAGATATTTACGTATGTAAGGGTTTGTTGTGTTGTTAGTATAAGTGCTTTTCTTTTATTAATTCTGTCTTACTATAGTAATTTTTTGAGAATCACTTCTATTTTGTGGTAGCATACATTATGTATATATAAGGTGATGCTATTATTTGATAGATGTTTGAACAGTCTTTTCTCCATTATTAATAGAATATAATTAGAAAAACATTCTAGATGTTAAATATTTTGAAAGTACTGTCAATAAAATTCAATGTTTGATATCTATTAAACATGCCCTATAGCTCAAGGACAGACATAATTTTGAGGACACAAAGTACAATTATTCAGGTAATGCACAAATTCAAATACATAAAAACACATCCTGTACATTTCAAGGGGTTAAAATGTAATAAAATATGTCCTTTCACTAAGAGAGACACCAGTTCTATTTTTTGTATGGAATTTTGTATTTGAGAGTTGACATTTCTTTTACTAAGGATTGAACCTCATATACTTGCAGGGTTCTGCATCCCCAGCCCTTATTTTTTCATTTATTCATTTTTCTAATTTGAAGATAGGATCTCATGAAGTTGCTAAATCACAGAGGGTGGGATGCTACTGCAGCCTCTCAGAGTGCTGGAATTACAGATGTGGAGCACCATGGATTTATGTTGTTTTTCATAAATAGTATATAGAATTTGTAGTTTTCAACCCCCTAAAACTAGTATAAAAAAACTGAATAATAATTGATTAATAGCTTAATATTAATTATTATACAATATTAGTTATTTAACAATTGAAAACATTTTCTGAAATATCCACCATCAATTCTCATGATCAGGTTCACAAGGTATAAAATCAGTATGTTTAATTTCAAGCAATGCTTGAATTATTTTTGTTTAATTATAGAAGGCAATCTTTAGAGGTAAAAACTAACTACAAAATTGAATTTGTTATTGGCTTTTGCTGAATCTTTTCTTTTCCTTTTTCTTTTGTTCTACTCTGGTGAAGACTGTAGGCTAAAAACAAAACACTCCAAAACCTACTAGACAGAACACTATTAGGTTGGAAAATAATTTGTCATTTCTTCTTAGAAGATAATCAATAGCTTATGAGAATCCTACATTGGGAGTTTTACAGAAAAATACAACTTATCCAAAAACTACTAAACAATAAACATAAAGGTATTGCTTTCTAAAATGTGAAATCATGGCAAGTTTGGAAATTAAAGAAATTTGAAACTAAATAGTGAATTTTGTAAATATTGGAAATAGTACATCTTTAGCAGCTGAAAATAAGGTGGTAATATATTTTTGCACATTAGTTATACATATTTCATACATGTATTCTACATATTTGATTAGAAAATTTTGATATATTTTATTACACATATTTGATATATCAACTATAGATTTTGATATCTACATTATTGAATGTATATGTACATATGATTTTACTTTATACAAAAACTAAATTTATATGCTGTATATAATGAATAATGTTAAAAAAGTGTACTACCTGTGTAAGCTAGTAAATACAAAAATAAAAGAGGAATACATATGCATAATTTTTATAAAGAATCATGGATAAAACTCACATAATTGTTAAATACAACTGCAGCTTATTCAAGTAAAATAAAGTGAAAGAAGCTCTTCTTGTTTTTAAAATGTACTGTGACAACAGTTTTCTGTTAGGCATTTTCAATTGAAGGAGATAGATACACACTGGCCATTATGACTTTCATCTCAGAAGCATTTCAATGCAATGTATTTGAAACCAAGAAAACAGTGCACATGTAGAGCCTTTCAACTACTGTACTAAGAAAAGCAGGTCACTAACAACAGCATTTTTAATTTGACAAGGGATTACAAAAACATTTGGTGATCTTTAACTGTTGTCAGAGCCATCTATTACATTAAGAACAAGGTGATTTTAATATTTGTCAAATTAAAAACCATTGTATCATGCTAACCTTGGGCATTCATTTGCATAATTGGCTCTGCTTGTTGTGTATTATGTGACACCCTCATTTGATTACTGTTCAATTTTTTTCTGAAATTCTGTAGCAGGATCTAACATAACCTGAATATTAATATTTTATTTTCACCAAGCTTACTTTATGCAGTCAAGTTGCAGCAAATGTTTCTTTTTTGTGATTAAGCTTGTTATAAGTCACTTGTTCAAAGTGTTTAAAAACAAAGTTCGTTACACATTTGTATCCTGTTTTGTAAAAGAATAGTAAAATTGGACTCCAAAGATTTAGTGTAAATGGGTAAACGATTCTTCTCTTGGGACTGGCCTTCAAGAACTCTCTGAAACTTAGGAAAATTAATGTAGCACTTAGTGGTCCCATGTCAGTTATTTTATAACAATAAAAAACTTAATGGTTTAACAATTATTTAATTATCAATCTTAGATGTGCAGGTCAATTGTGGCTCCACTGGGCTCAGCTGGTTGAAATGTCAGGCAAGAAAATGTGCAGTGAATACTTGTAAATTTATGTTTCCTGGGCATCCATTGTGAGTTTAGGGCTGTCTCAAATCAGAAGCAGAGGATAGTCAGTATTGAGAGTTTTGAGCTCTCAGTCTCCTTCCAGTTCTTCAGGGAAGTCAATCCACTTATCTGCCCTGTATCATCTGATAACAGTATCTTGATGAGACATACAGAGATAACTCACTGGACTTACCATTCACACTCTGCATTAGCTGCAGACCCCACTTTAGGGATTGTAAGATCCCATGGCATCTACAACTGCTTGTTCTCCTTGTGGAAAACCTGCTTGGATCATGCCTTGTGCCTTAGACTCTTTGTCCCTCAGGTCTTCTTTCCCTCCCCCCACCTGCCAGTTGAGCATAGTTTCCCCATGGACTTCCCATAGGCTTTTCTCTCTCATAAAATTGAAAGAAATAAATCATTTTTTGTTATTCCATGTGTTCTGTGCTGCTTCCTGTTATGTGTCGTACTCAACCAACACAACCAAGCCTAACTTTTCTCCTTAAAGCTTTCCCGGAGAGTGGCTATTGTGGCAGAAATAAACTGTAACTCAAATCAAACAAGCAGTACAATGAAGTGTTACACTTTAAACAAGTTTCCAGTGGAAAGGACACTTGATCACAGATTAAACACTTGGGAAAAAGCTGTCAGGTAGGATAAAGAATTATCTTGAAAGCACAACATAGACATTGAGCTACGTGGAGCAGGGCTAAAGTTTACAGGCACTGTCAAGAGAGAGACCTCAAGATCAAATCAGAGAGAAATAAAATGGACTGTTTTATCCCTAGTTCACCCACCTGCCATCTAGGATCCAGACTCTTAAAGCTGTGAGTTGAGTATTTGAGCATCTTGTGATAGCTAATCTCATCTGTTAACTTGACTGTGGGGTATGAAATTCCCACATCAGGAATCATATCTAAGTGTGTCTGTGCAGAGAACTGTAACATTGATTATGCCCAAGGCAGGCTATAAAGAGTTAATCCCACAATTGGCTTGTTTATAGAAGTGAATCTGGCAAAAGCCTACATGCAGAGGTCAGAGTAACTCGGACACAAATTCCATTCCCACATGTCAAACACTCAAACTAGAAGGACAATGTTCTAATTACAATCATATATTTTGTCTATTCTGTTCCTAATTTGAAAATGCTTTTTCTTGTCCTTTATGAACCTTGTTTACATTAATTTCCATAGAAATAACACATCACCTTTACCCAATTCATTGCCAATAAAAGTCAGTGCCTGGGATTGGTCAGCACCTTTGTCAGTAGCAACACCATTGGTCATCTTGGCACCCCACTTTCTCTCCTATTACTGTTTCTTAGTGTATTTTTTTCTCAGGCTTGTGTCACACACTGGCCAGGTGTGGACTAGAAACATACTGCAGGAGTCTCTGGCAATTGGCACCTATCATGGGACCTCAAACCATGAGCAATCACCTGCTAGGTGAAGCTACTCAGAATAAAAAAAGAAAAAGAAAAGAATCCATGATGCAGTGCATCTTGCATCAAGGTCAAGGACAAGCACAAAATCCTGGAAAAAAAGAAGTAGGTGGTTCAGATGTGAGAAGATAGTAAAGGTAGTCAGCTGGGACTAAAACACATAGGGTAATCACTTTTGGCCTAAGCTGGCCTGAAGTGTTGAAATAAATACTGTGAAAGATAGTTAAATAATTGTCATTTGTCACAAACAAGAACTTTAGATATGAAACTCAAGAGGCATGTTAGAAATAACATCCAAACAGCTCAACAAATAAGTTATCTCCCAAGACTTTAACTGAGAGCTTGACAACTTGGAGCCTTGTGGGCTCTATTTTGTGGCCCAAACAACTGAGCCTGGGAGCCACTCAAGCTTCTACTCCATGTCAATCAGCTGCTGGTGAGAACTGTTTAGTTTTGGTCTTAGAACATTTGCTTGCCAAATCTTCTCTCTTTCACACTAAAGACTTGCCTCTCTCAGAAAATGTGACATTGTTAGAGGCAAACTCCAGTGCTCCCCTTGGAAGAAGGTCAAGCTGCCTCCCCCTCCACTTGAGTTGCTAAGACCACAGGTTCAGAAGAGGTAGAAGCAAAAGATTGAGGAGAAATGCTCGGCTTTAGTGCACTGGAGGGTGCAGGCAGGGTGCTCTGCTTGGACTCAGAGAGGGTTGAGCAGGCCTTGCACTCAGGTTGGAAAGAACTTAAATGAGAAAATAAGCAATGGGTTGAAAACAGCTAGGAAAGCTCTGAAGAGCATAAAGCAAAATAGTGAGAAAAAATACTCCTGGCTTTAAGAGCCCCAAGACCAGTGCTGTGTTATCAGCCTGATGCTACCTGCAAAGTTCTGGAATTCAAAACAAAACCAGAGAAACTGCAACTGCGCTCTGCCAGAAATAGAGATTTTTTACAAGAGAAATCAAGTTACAAATTTTAGCTAATTGATAAATGTATCTTTGTTTTAATTTGAGTTGATGTTTAATTGGTGTGCTTAAAACATTTCTTGTGCATTGCAAATTATTGAATTGTAATTGCAGGGTTAACTTGCTCTTTTCTGTACTTTGTTGATGAAAAATCAAGGTTACTACTGTTCTATTGGCAGCCAGTCAAGTTTTATAATGTAACAATTTGAGAAAAGAAAAAAAAAGACACTTTAAAATTTTAACAGCTGAAGACAAGTTTGTTATAGAAGGTTTATAGTGAGATGGAGGAAAAATATTAAGAAGGCTGTAAGTAAAAGAGACATATACTTTTGATCTGAAAAGATTTTGTATGTTTGTCTTGTTAAAAGGATAAAGAGAGATATACAAGATCAGAAAGCCTAGGTACATTGAAGAGGTGTGTGGAAGTGATTTATCAAGGAAATATATATGTTTGCTTGTTGGTTTCAAGTTTTCTTTAAAAGGTTTCCATTTATAGGCATAAAGAGCTTTCATTCCTTCTGATGCTAATTCTACACAAGATATCTGTAAATTGACTTATAAAAAGTTATGACTAGTCTTATTAATAATTATGAACCTAAAAATTAGAAAAGGATATTATAATTCAATTAGGCTAAATATATTTGAGTGCATTCTAGTTTTATAAATTGTATTACATGTTCATTTTGTCTGTCTAATCATATACCTATTTTGTTTGAGCTCAACAATATTTTTCCTTTAATTTTTTTAAAAAAGATATTTGCCTATAATTTAAATTGGCCTATAGATAAAGATTATTAAAGATAAAGGCATGCATTTTTTTCAGGTTGCTAACATATCAAAATGATCTAATACATATTGTTATCTAAGTATAATCACTCCCAAACTTTGATTAAAAATAATGTGACAATTTGGTTTTTATAGGTTATTAAATAAACTTTGCCAAAGTAATTAAATGGAGACCCTTAGGTTTGGAGATACTGCTAAATGGGATTCCTCTTGGTGAGCAAAGAAGTGGCAGCATGGAAATACTTTCCAGTCTTTACTCACTAGGACCTCAACAGCTTCCATAATCTTACAACAGATTGACCTGATAGTTGTCATAGCCTTGTAAGAGACTTACTTCAATAAATATTACTTAAATATGTTATTATAATATGTTTACAATGGTTGTCATCAAAGGGTTAAGTCCTAAATATGTTATTGTGATATGTGTACATTGGTCATGTTTAAAAGATTAAATATTCTGTGGAAACAACAAGGTTTTATTGAAAAGATGCTTTTGGTGCCAAACTAAATTAAAGGGCATAAGATTTCATACATATAATTGTGATAATTATTATTGTTAATTTTCTGGTATACTAATTGAATCTATGCTTTCTGACTATACAGGTTTTCTAATATATTGTTTATAATAATAATCTTTTGATTCAGGTATTTGCCTTCCTCTTTCACTACGGCTACTTATGATAACAGGTACATTTATGGGATGATGTATTTTCTTTAGGTGGCATCTTATCAAAGGATAACAATTTTGATGAGAAAGTTTTGGGGTTTTAGAGAATGAGTGTGTTTAACAGTGGCTATTTTATATTAAGATGGACATTTAAGTGTGTTATAGAGATAATGTCATCATGATTGTCATACTAAAATATTATGTGTGCCTCTTGTTTTGAAACTTTTTCTCTGTTAACATTTTATAGGAACTCAACTACTAGAACAACGATGATTGATAATAATAAGTCTTCTAACTAGTTCAAAGTGCTTGATATCCAGGTAAAATTATAATAATTAAGTTCACTACTCCCCATACAATGTTAATGTTATTGATCTTCTCTTCTGGGTTTTCAACAACGAAAGTTTAGAGACCAGAACTAGAAAGGTAACTGGGCTAAGAGGACAACCAATATTTGGGTCCTGGCCCTTCAAGGTCTGCAAACAACCCAGGACATGAGAAAACCTTTTCTACAAGATCCTACAACTTTGTTAAGTCAACCAACCCCCTGAGCAGGGAGATTGGTGGACACCATAAAGATAGGAATCAATAGTGTGCCGGAGGAGTGTGACTTGTAGGGAAAAATCTCCCATGATTTCATAGAAAGCTACATGATCAAGCAAGGCTGTGACACATCCTGATGGCTGACACTGACAGGAGGTGAAAAGCTCTATACAAGGTTCAAAGTAATGGCTGTGGAAGCTTAATTGACCTTAATAGAAATCAAGAGGTTAATTTTAATTAATATATGCATCACCTTTACTTGGTTTCGAACACCAAGTAGAAAAGTATAATCCACAGATATATAAGGTCAAGGCCAAAGTAATAAAGCTGTATATAAGAAGGAGCTCCAATTGCTGATCCCTACTGGGAGTTTCTAACTATACTGGTGACTCACCCCTGGTATGGGTTAATAGAAAAAACTGGTAAACTTAATAGATCTCAACAAAAGTGTTTTTTTTTTTTTTTAGCTAAAGTTGTTTCTTTAATTATTACGTTTTCAATCTTTTTACTGCTCAAATTGAAAGAAAAATTATGACAAAATATCAGACTTATTGATAACCTCCATGAGTAAAAGAGTCTAAGAGCCAGCAGGTTACAAATCACTATTTTAGTCCTTTAAAACAATTTCTAAATTTGCTCTTTCTCAAACTTGCTTTTTTATTTTAGTACTTATACTTTAATTATAATTCTCTAATGTCTTAAAAATTTTGTTTATTCTTGCCTATAGGGTGCCAAACTCCCAGTGATAATATAGAAAAAATCAACAAAAAATGTGCTAGATTTTTTACCAAGATCCACAAGATTGACTTTATATAGAGTTTATAATTGCTAAATTACAACATGATTTTTAGTTAAGGCCTATTAAATTAGCTCCCTGAAGAGAGCCCCTACACTGACCCTTCTCAGCTTGAAGCAATTGGATTGAAACTATGCCCCTTCTCCCCTAACTGAAGTTAAAGGTGCTCTTTATAAAGGAAATTATTATAGACAGCTAAGTCAGTTAAACACATTATAAGTCCTTGTGACATAGATCCATTGGATAAATCATGGGGACAAGCCATTGTTGGGTGTACTCCCTTTTTCCTAAAAATGGAATTACATAAAAAATGAGGGTACAGCTACCTCCGCATGCTCAATTAGATCTTGTTATTTTCATTTTAAATTTTTAGATCCATTTATGGAAAGTGAATATATACAAAGATTGATCTATGTCTGTAGATCTATATCTATGACCTAGACACTAATGTTGTGAAAGTATCTCATAACTAAAAGGTAATTGGCTTAATACAATTACAAACATAGGGGCCAGGGTATGCTTATTTTTCAACAGAAAATAAAAAGATGATGTGGCCATCATCTCAGAATGTAGCACCACGGACCAAAATGATGGATTTGCTGCAAGCGGCACAATGTGACACTCTTGTTGAAAGCCATGAAAAGGCTGCATCTGAGTGACTCCCCTCACCTGCTACAGCCCTGGGACCTGCAAAGATCACCAGACCTAATGCAGCTGCCATTTTCAAATAGAGAAGGGAGAGATACAGAGGAATCATTTCTGAGTGTGTCTGTGCAGAGAACTGTAATATTGATTATGCTTAAGGCAGGCTGTAAAGGGTTAATCCCACAATTGGTTTGTTTATAGAAGTGAGTACAGTTGAAGCCTATGTGTGGAGGCCAGAGTTACTCACACCCAAATTTTGTTCCCACAAATAAAACCTTCAGACTACAAGGATAATATTCTAATTACAATACTATAATTTGCCTATTCTGTTCCTAATTTGAGAATGTTTTGTCTTGTCCTTTATGAACCTTATTTACATTAATTTCCATAGAAACCACACATCAACTTTATCCAATTGGTTGCCAGTAAAAGTCAGTGGCTGGGACTGGCCAGTGCATTTGTTGGTTGTGCTGGCATTGGTCATCCTGGCACCCCACTTTCTCTCCTAGTTCTCTCTCTTAGTGTATTTTTTTCTCAGACCTGTGTCACACACTGGGCAGGTGGGGACTAGTGACTTACTGCAGGAGTCTCTGACATGTCTGAAGGGGTTTTCAGATTGGGTGAGCATGTGCTTCACAGAACTCAATAAAGTGGATTGCTCTCCACAGTGGAGGAAGACATTATCCACTCTATAAAGAGCTTAAATAGAGAAAAGACATGGAAAAAGGAAAATGCTCTCCACTTTTTGCCTGTTTGCTTGGATAGGAATGTTGTTTAATTTTTTTCCACTCCTTGTCATGGGGTTGACATCATCAGGTCACCTGGTTCTCAAAACTTTGTGCTTGAACTAAGTTATACCACTGACATGTCTCAGAGTGAAGGATAGATATCAATGGCCCAAATAAATGTAGATGTTTCATTGACAGGAAAAGTAAGAGAAAATAGTTCTGTAAAAGTAATATAACCAAGCCGGAAGTGGTGGTATATGCCAGTAAGCCCAGCCCTCTGGGAGGCTGAGGCAGGAGGATGGCAAGTTCAAGACAAAACTTCTCACTTAGCAGCTTAGAAGAACACTGTCTCAAAATTTAAAAGAAATAGAATTAAGATATATTATGTACATATACCAAGTCTCCACAAGAAATGAAAACATTATGTACTATAAACATTTACTAATAAAATAAATAAAGATAAGTAAAAAAATAAGACCTGGGGATGCAAATTAAAGTCCATGTAAAGGCGCTGGTTTCAATCCCCTGTACAACATATCATAATATAATAATAATATAATAATGGCAAATAATCATAATAAAAATATTATTTATGCCAAACTTTGAATGAACTCTTTTAATTTACTTGACTTTTCATACATACAAAATGATTTCATCTTTACTGTAACACTGATAGGCAGATTTTTTTCTTTTTTATAGATTATGAAAATAAAAGACGCATATGAATAGAGTGTATTTACAAATGTGATTTTTTAGTGAGCTATTATTAGAATGTAAAAATATTTAACGTGAAAAAGCTTTTGGGAACATAGCCTAGTTGTTTTCTTACCATCTTCCCCACTCATTGCATCATCATCTTTCACTTCATAGGCTAACTTTAAAAAATCTAAGCACGGCTCTAGTCAGTCATCATTTTTTAAGTCATCTTTTCTTTTGTTCCTGCAACCTAACTCACAGAATTCACTGTCGTGGACATTTACCTGTCTTGAATGTGATATTTTAAAGGAAATAATCAATTAAATTAGGTCCAGTGGAGTTCATACTAATAAATAGTGACCTATATTTTTTGCATTAAAATAATGTACTGATAATGTAATTTGGTTATAGAACTGAAAAGACAAAAAAAAGATAACCATTTACCAAGTTCAAGGAAAATAAATATGAAATAAAGTGAGAATTTCTTACATTGAAATGCTAAATAATTATCAATATCTGTTAGCAACTGCCAGATTCCAAGATTATTATCCCCAAAATTTAACTTTTATACACTGTGCATTTTATATACCCAAATGAATTCATTTTTTGAGAGGATAACTGAGGAAATAAAATAATCAGGAAGCTAGATGAAATAGAATTCCAGTACATGGAATAAAAACTAAGTACTTCAGTTTTATGTTTATTCTTTCCAACCTGAAATACAATTTAAAAAATATTCATTAAAATCAATTATATCTTTCAGAAATGTAAAAAGTAGAAATATATGTTTGGACCAATGTGACAGGACAACTTTTGTTTTCATTTACACATATTATTTCCACAAGAATATATGTTTTCTCCTCCCAACATTTCTCTGCCCTGCAATCCTTGGGTCCAAATATGATATAAAGAACTGTGTTTCATATGTTTATTTTTTTACAAGTCACCAGGTTTATGTTTTCTTTTGTTCAGGTTATTTTTGACATTTATCTAAATGATGTAGTTTTATATTACTTTATCTACAAGTTGACCAATTCTATTTTCTGTCACTCTCATTTTGCCATTTTTAGTAACTTTTATAATTTTATAGTATAATACTTTAAATTCCTGTAATTTTATTTAATTCTTTTTATATATTTTATTTTTTACTGATACATTGTTATTTTTTCACTTTTTTCAAGATAATGTGTGATTATTTGCAGGAACCATTTTATGATCAAGATACTTTAATTGCCCCATTATAAAATACTAGCCTATCATTTTGCTCTTGATGACTCCTCACAGTTCAGTTGAGATTTTCCTGGTTCTTTTTGTGATGAGAAATTTTGTATTATATTTGGAATCAGGTAGTACTACATTATGTATTCAGATTTCTATGTAAATGTTCTATTTTGTCAGGTCATCAGTGAGTTTATATTCATGGTGCATATACTATCATAATTTTGTTAGCAAAGTCTCAAATTTAAATTTTGCTTTCAAATGTTTTGCACTTTTACTTTAACTTCCCCAGCTATCTACTATATAGAATCCTCTAGAAATAAATGAGTAATGATTTGCACTGTGGTTTACTTTGCAAAGCTGTTGCTGAGTAGATTCGTATAAGTTTAGTCCATAGATATTTCTGGTGTTGACTAACATTTATATACAGACTAGTAGATGCTTTCCTCCAAGTCTGTATTCTCTGCAACCTTAGTGTCACTGTCTTTGGAAAAGGCCAAGCTATTGTCTCTGTTTCCATTTGCTTACTTCAGGGTCAGAAGTTCAGCAGAGCTTTGTTTCAGAGCATATGCCACAGTTGGTACCAAAGAGAAGAGCACCGGCTTTAAGAATTTCTGCTGTCCAAAGTATTTCCTCTTCCTTTGCTTCCCAAATTTGGCACTTTAGTTAGAGAATACAGCTTATTTGTTTGTTTATTTTCTTATTTGCTTGTTTCCCATGAAACTGATGTTCTTTCTAGCAGGTTATTTACAGTTGCCCAGGTTGAGATACATAAGAAACAACAACGACATACACACACACACACACACACACACACACACACACACACACACACACAGAATGTAAAATTAGCCCTGAGGTCCTGAAGTCACTGGTCAGTGTGCCTTCTTTCTATTGCCCTCATAATCTTCTAATACTTGCTTTGTACATTTTCATCAGAGGTCACTACTGCAATTAGCAGTAGGCTTAGGGCCCTATGTGCTTATTCTTGTCTTTTCTGAGGCTGGAAGCTTCTTATCTTCTACATGCATTTGCATGGGAAAAAAAGGTAGACTACATGTACCCACATATTTATCATTTTTCTTGTTGTTTAATTTCTGTAAATCTGAATTATTTAGCTTCTCCCTATTGTCTTCATTTTGCATACTGTTTAGTCTTGATCTGTGCACTATGCATGCTCCCATGCTATAGCAAAATATAAAGTTACATCAATCTGATTTTCAGGTGATATTTTTGGTGTGCATAGAATTCAACATGATGTATATATACATGATATATATATACACACATATATTTTATGTATGTATTACATATGGCAGATAGATAGATCCAAGTATTTCAATTTTATTTGCTTAATTTACAACAGATCTTTATTGTGATTCTTAATGTTGTTCCTGTGGCAGTAATGTATCTTTTTATTGTATGCTGCTTTTACTAGTTTCTACTTAGCACTGGTTTAAATAATAGAATTGTAATATGCTTATACTATTTCATTTTTTTATCTGTGACTTTCCTTTTTAAGGGTTTCTGAGTTTCTTTGGTTTATATTTTTCATACCATTTTGAAAGTTTTTAGTCATTATTGCATTAAGTATATTTGCTGCTTTTTCTTATGGTAACTGGTTTCTCTGCTTATGAGTTTCCAGTATTGTACATAGCAGACTACTTGATTTTCTTATGCTTACTGATGTGTTGATTTTGAAAGGCTTTTATCTCTACATGGTTTCATTATTATGTTTCAATTTTATATATTTTTCTGCAGTGTTTAATTGATGATTTTAACCACTAAACGTATTTATTTTAGATACTATATTTTCATTAAATAAATATATTATATTTTTGTGTGTTATTTCTCCCTTTTTTGTTATTTACTCTATATTCTTGAACATGACTATAATGATAAGACCAGTTCAGTGCCTGTGTCCACAAATTCTATCATTTTTGTCATTTCCAGGTGTTTCTGTCTTATTTTCTCTCTTAAATAATGTTTTGATTTTTTAAATCCCTAGTAGTTTCTTATTGGATTCTAGATAATATTTTTTTTTAATTTGGCTTCTACACTTAGGCTTTATTCTAAGAGCAAGATAAACTAGTAGAAAAAATTTTTCTTTACTTGTTCATTTTTTTAGAGCTCATTTTATATCTTTGTTGGATCCAAAATAAGTGTGTATAGTATTAATTTCTCCTTTATATTGAGTAAATTCCATTACAAGAACTGCACTTTTTACTAATACTTTAAGAATATTTCCCTACTGATTGTTAGAAAAATGAATGAATCTCAAAGCAATGTGATTCTCAGTCTTGTTCTGCTACCTTTTCTCAACTACTTACTTCATATGTGTTATTCCCTCTTAGGCAATCAACTGAAGACTATTTACCTCTTTAAGCTTATACTTAGTACAAGGCATGAAGAGTGGGAATCAAAGAATTAACCAGAAATAACTTCTAGTATTTATTTGAATTTAATGTACTGAAAGAAAAGTTAAAAAAACATTTTACATGTAATCAACTTTTGCAAACGAAGTTTAAATGTAAGACAGAAAAGAATTTTTATTTTGTTTCAAGGATATAAGCATGCTGTTCAGAGAATAACATTTATTGTCAAAAGTTAATGAAGTGTTAATGGCTTATTCATGTAGTGTTTGAATTTGTCATTCAATGTGGAATTATTAATACTTTCTACACTGTATAAGCTAACTATGAATAATTGGCTTAAGGCTTTAATACAAATTAGTTTGTGACAAAAACTAATTCAGGCAGTGTATCCAAAGGAATTAAATAACAGCTATATTTATTTTTCTTTGTTAATTTAATTTCAGCATGTGTGTTAGATAGTAAAGTATTAATTATTTATTACCCTAAAGAAGTTTAAACATATGTTATATAGATCATCATATTTTTATTGAATTACTCAATGTTACAATGTTTACTTATAATGTTAACCTTGAGAGATATATACACATTGCATGAAATTGATTTTAATTCTTAAAAACATTTCTGTATAAAACATACAGTAAAAATTATTTTGCTTTTCAATGAAATGTGTACATATATATATATATTCCTACATTATTTTACTCATAGAATGACATATGTGCTTACCTAAATATAATCAATTTTAATTAACTTTATTAATATTTTTATCATTAATGTAACATTTTAAATTTTTACTTGTATCAGATTTTTAAGAAACAGTTTATAAACAATAAGGATCATAAAATAGAGTTAGAAAATTGTCATTATGCCAATTCCTTTATTTCCATCCAATTTAAAGTTTTATCCCAAGCCTCAGGAATAAAGTAATATACTTTATATCATTATAGATTCATCTGCATTTTCTAGAGTTTCATATGAGTGGCAATATACAGTGTTCTGTAGTGTCTGGGATCTTGTCTCATTAAAATGGCTTTGAGAGTAATTTACAATGACACATATATAAATGCTCATATATTAAAAATTAATAACTGTGTATGATTAAGTAGTGATTTAAATTATTATGTTTTTCCATTTTGTTGTTTAGTGGTTCTAGCAAGTTTGGCTTGAAAAATCTATTCTTTGTTTATTTTGTTTCCTCAGCAACACTGTCAAAAATTCAAACATATATTTTTGAAATTTATTTTTGAATTTTCTGTAGTTACATTCATGTATATGTTTAACATACAAAAATACAACATAATCTTCAAATATTTTATATTTTGAAGGTATTGCAAATTAATTATTGCTAAATGTTTCTATTAAATATTTATTCACACCACATAGTTGTAGAAATGTGCTTTTTGTGTGTCATGCTGATCTTGCTTCCCACAAACTTATAACCTCATTTATGCATCTAATATCTTTTAGTAAAAAAATTTAGATTTTTTCATAGCTAATTGTGACAATTATGAATAGATAATTTGTCTTTCAGTATTTTTCTTATTTTATTATATTGTTATTCATTATATTCAATAGTTATGTTATTTTAATTATAATTTATACATTTTTTAAAATTTCAATGAATTAAATTATATTTTATATATTATTGTAACCTATGACTATTTTTAATTAATCTATCATATTTAGTAGAGTTTTCTTAGTTTTCTTAGAAATTTCATAGATATAAACATTAAAACATTTATTATAAGTACAATTTAATTTTTTTTTACCCGGTAATCTATACTGGGGGCTGATCAGACCCCCAATCACCTGACCAAGGGTATGCAAGAAGGATATCAAAAGACAAGACAAGATCTTTACTGCATAAAGAGGGCCCAGGTTGTCAAAGCTCTAATCAGGCTTAGACACTGTCTCCTGGAGCTTGCCACTATTTATTGAACACACAGCTTCTTGAGGGGGTAAAGCACAGTGCAGGAACCATGGAGAGGAGAGCAATGACACAAGCAGGGTACTAGAAAAAAAGGAACAAAACATTCTAGCAGGAACAGATCACTGATCAGTAGAAAATGTTTTGTCCCTTAATTTTTGCTTCTATAGAAGTTTTGTGTACAAGTCATGCTGCCTTTAGCTACAATATTGTCTTGCCGTATGTCATAGACAGGGTTTTTGGCAAGGAAATACATTAAATACAGGACCCATAATTTATAGGATTATTTTATGATAATTACCCAAAAAAGTAAATGCAATGGAGTGCAAGAGAGATTAACTGCACACTAGGATTAACCACACAGTAGGGGCCCAAAGAATCCAGCCATGGGCCTGGATCCCAGCAATGTCCCACAGAAGTCCAACTAAAATCTTAGCATCCAAGGCAGTGTCCTCCACGAGTCCAGCCAGTGGCCTAGAGCCCACATAAAAGTCTCATGCTTATCTGTATTGAGGCTCTGCACCTGGAAGTCCCAAAAGCCAGTGGTGGAAGCCAGAAAACCTACATTGGTGAGATGAAGGATTTGTGCCACCAAACTGATGAATCCACATTGGAGGCAGGAAGTGATGCTCACAGTGAAGATCAGAGCTCCCCTGATGAAAACAGCTCCCATTCCCAGCAACAGCAAGGCCCCAAGCTCCTCTTCCAAAGAGAACAACCTAGTTCCCTTTCAGGAAAACTATCCGCAGCAAGCTTCTCCAAGAAAATCAACAGGCCAGCATCTTCCCCTTCAGTTCTCTTTTTATGGCAATTGACAACAATCCTCAGGTGGATCCTCCACAACCAGACCATGCTGATTCAATTCAGCTGGGTGTTACAAGTTGACCTTTAGTTAATCCATTACCCCATCACAACATCATCTATCATTGAGACCTCAGCTGTGAGCAGTGGCATGGGGAGTTGCTCCTTTCCCACACACCAACTGCTGGCTCTCCACTCAAGTCACTCTGGGCTAACAGACTCAGACTTGAATATAAAAAGCCAATTTATAAATTTGCAGCTCACTCAGGGTGGTGGTGTCCATTAAATCTATATGCTATTCTCTTCTTATATAGTTGAACAGCTACATGAGAAGTTTGATTAGGAATAAATGGTAAAATCAGAAGCTATATATCTCTAATTACCTATGATACAATCAATCAATCTGTGTTCCGGTTTGTGTTGTGTTAGTGAGCTTTCATTTACTATGGCAAATACCTGAGATAATCTTTTTAAAAGGAAGAAAATTATTTTGGCTCACAATTTCTAAGGTCTCAGTCCATGTTTGCTTGCTTCTTCCTGTTGCTTTAGCTTTGTGATACCTCATAGTAGGAGTGCATGGTAGATAGGACACATTCACTTCATGATGGGCAGGAGAAAAAAAAAGAGAAACAGTAATGACCTGAGATACAACTCTTTCTTCAAGTGAACACCTGCAAAAACCCAATTTCCATCCATTGGGCAACATACTGAAGGTTCCTCCATGTTACATTTGTAACACAGGCTAGGCATCAAGCTTTCAACACTTGGGTCTTTAGGGACATTCAAGATTCACCTTATAGTGCCTTTGTAATCATAAAATATATATATTTATTCTATTCTACAGTTAAGGGACATCGTGTCGTGAAATATTTATTGTCATTCATTATAGGCCTGAGCTAATCTAGATTATATTATATTATATTTAATCTATATTAAAGATAATCATTACATTATATCTGATCTATATTAAATATAAAGTTTATATTATATTTATATTATTTATAGTGTATTATAGATTATATTAAATGTAGGTTATATTAAATTTAATCTATATTAAAGATAGAAATCATATAGACTGAAAGTTTAGCCATACTCATAATTGATCAAAAAATAAAGGTAGTGAAATTATTATATTTACTATGAAAATTTGTACTATATGCGGATATGTATTAAAAAGTAGCTTTTAAAATCAGGAACAAGACAAGGATGCCCACTATCACCACTTCTATTCAATATTGTTCTGGAAACATTAGGCATAGCAATTAGAAAAGAGAAAGAAATAAAAGGAATAAAGATAGAAAAGGAAGAAGTGAAACTGTCATTATTTGCTGATGATATATGATACTTTACATTCAAGATCCAAAAAACTCAGTCAAAAGTCTTCTAGACCTAATTGACAGATTGAGTAGAGTACCTGGATACAAGGTCAACACTCAAAAAACAATAGCCTTCTTATACGCAAATAGCAGACCCATTGAGAGAGAAATTTGGGAAACAATTCCTTTTACAATAGCATCTAAAAAAATGAAATATCTAGGAATCAACCTCACAAAGGAAGCAAAAGACCTCTACACTGAAAACTACAGCTCTCTGAAAAAGGAGATCGAAAAGGATTTAAGAAAATGGAAAGATATCCCTTGTCCCTGGGTAGGAAGAACCAATATAGTGAAAATGGCCATACTTCCAAAACTACTTTATAGATTTAATGCAATGCCAATTGCAATTCCAACAATATACTTCACAGAACTAGAGAAAACAATCCAAACATTCATTTGGAAGCAGAAGAAACCTAGAATAACAAAAGCAATTCTAAGCAACAGAGACATGGCAGGGGGTATCACAATCCTCAACTTGAAACTATACTACAAAGCTATTGTGAAAAAACAGCATGGTACTGGCAAAGAAACAGACCCAAAGATCAGTGGAATAGATTAGAAGATGCAGAAACAACTCCAGACATACTCAGCCACCTCATCTTTGACAAAGGAGCCAACCACCCTCATTGGAGAAAAGATAACTTATTTAATAAATGGTGTTGGAAAAACTGGATTTCAACCTGCCAAAGATTAAAACTAGACCCATACCTATCACCGCCCACTAAACTAAGATTGAAATGGATTAAAGATTTAAATGTTAAGACAGAAACACTAAACTTGCTGGAAGATACGTTAGATAGAACTCTTGATGACATTGGCATAGGAAAAGACTTTATGAACAAACCTTCAGTAGCACGGGAGCTAGCACAAAGAATCAACAACTGGAAACTCATTGTATTAAAAAGCTTCAGCACTGCAAGAGAAACTACCAACAGAGCTAAGAGACAACCTACAATTTTGGAAGAAATTTTTAGCAGCTGTACCTCAGACAAAGGTCTACTATCTAGAATATATAAAGAACCGAAAAAAATCAGACCCCCCCCCCAAATTCAAAGGCCCAATTCAAAAATGGGCATCCGAAATGAACAGACATTTCTCAGACAAAGAAGTAAAAGCAGCAAATAAATATATGAAAAAATGTTCAACATCACTGGTCATTTGAGAGATGCAGATGAAAACAACACTGAGATTCCACCTCACCCCACAAAAAATGGCTGCTATCAAGAAATCAATAAATAACAAATGCTGGCGGGGGTGTGGAGACAAAGGAACCCTTCTCCATTGTTGGTGGGAATGTAGATTGGTGCAACCACTGTGGAAATCAGTATGGAGATATCTCAAAGAACTAGGACTACAGGTACCATTTGACCCAGCTATTCCCCTACTGGGAATCTTCCCCAAAGAATTAAAAGAATCATTCCACAGAGATATATGTGCACCTATTGTTATAGCGGCACAGTTTTTAATAGCTAAAGCTTGGAAATAGCCCAAGTGCCCATCAACTGGAAACTGGATAAAGAAGATGTGGTTTTCTTATAAAATGGAGTACTACTCAGCCATAACGAATGAGAAACTAGAGACATTTATAGCTAAATGGATGCATATTGAGGCCATATTCTTAAGTGAAATCAATAGGACACACATGTATAAATACCAAATAGTTTCTCTGGTGTGAGAAATTGAAAGTGTAAATAAGGATGAAAGTGATTAAAATGAATAATTGATAATTTGAAATAGAAAAAGGTTCAAGGGTTAGGGGATGGTGGGAGGGGAAGGGGAATGGGAAGAACGGAAAGGAAAAATTATGAGAAAGAAAAAAAATGGAATCAAAGTCTGTGTAAATAGGGAAGGGTGGAAGTGGTAAGGGGTGCACAGGTAATGGGAGAAAACAATAAGAACTAAAATACATCATGTTCTGGTACAAACACCCAATGATAAATGCAAATGTATTTTATACCTAAAGTGTACATATATATATATATATATATATATATATATATATATATATATACACACACACATTTTTTTAAAAGTAGCTTTTATCTATAATGAATGGGAGAGGTCTGGGAGAAAATTATGCTTAACAAGTTAAGTTTAGGCAAATGGAAGAAAAATTAATTAGTGTAGTATATGATTGGAAATAGGGAAAAGATATTAAAATAAATCTCTTAATGAAAAGGCTTACTTTTTCTAATGTAGACTAATGTACGGCAAGTATAGTGCAAATATATATGAATTGATACTATAAATTCAAACTGTATGGAGGAAATTTTTATTGAATTATTGTTAGAGTTTAAGCTTTGTTTTAGATTTAGTTTTCATGAAAAAAATCAATGGAGAAATTGAAATATTCTTACTCCTTGCTCTCTAAAGTATAAACATAGACTAACACTTAATAATTACATGAGGAGTGATACAAACATATGATGAATATTTAAGTTCAAAATATTACAATAAAAGACTCACTGACATTAATCCAACGCAAAGAACTTCACCTTCCTTCAAACACACTTATCCCATTATTCTTGCTATTTTCTAAAGCATTTCTCAAAGTCTTCTTTTGTGTCTTTAGTTTTACTCTCACGAGTAAATTGATGTCCTGAATATATTCAAAATGTGCAGTTTTTATGGTCATTTTGACTTTGGAGAAGAGTCACAAAATGCATGGTATAATATCCAGTAAATAAGGTGGGTGAATTGAGACCATAATATTTTTATGAGCCTGGCTGTTAATTGGACAGCACTTAGCAACAACATTCACTGCATTTTTTTTTAATAAAGTTAATAAAAACAATCATGAAAAAGGACTTCCAGAACTGCTTCAGAATGTTGCAGGAAAAATAGGATGTGTTTAAAATGGAGGACAATATTTTTTGAGTGATAAATATTGATGTGCTTTTAGCATATTTAAAAAAATTTGAACATTTGCTGTATATTTTGGTCATAGTTACATGCATGCACACACCCAAACACAAACTAAGTTCTGTTATCATTTGGTTGGCAGAAAGTAAGTTATGAGCATTTTAAGTGCAAGACCTAATTAATGTGTAAGTCTAATTGCTAGGATTGTAGGTTTTCCAACTTACTTTCAAAAATGTTTTAAATTATAATTTCTAGAGAATTATTATGTGTAAACAAAATTGCATACTTTAAATATTCATCAATTTGAATCTAATTGTCTCCTACTTCTATATATGGTAATATATTGTCATGACCACTAAAAGTCCTTTTTAGATCTACATTCTGTTCTATCTTATTTGTATGACTATTTATCAAATTATATTATCTGAATTAAAATATAATTTCCCCTTTTCCTTGTTGAATTATATTATTTACCAAATATCTTCCTCTTACATTCCATACATATTTATATGGTGTTGTCCTTTCCAGAAAGAAAATTTGTAGAAATTAAAAAAATAATCTCTTAAAATGGAGCTTTCTGCTCCATTTTTCTCAGTGTAGTTCTTTCTCCCTGTGGAAACATCTCCATCCAGTTCAAGTTTTCCCTCTACTTCTCAATCCTTAGATGTTAATTTTTTTTGTTTATTCTTTGCATCCTACTTACTTAAATCCTCCTTGCTTTATCTACTGTGAGTACCTAAATTATTTGCTATGGGGGACTCAAAATAACAAAGACAGAAAAAGGGATGTGATAATGTTAAGTGAAATAAATGAAAAACACAAATTTCTCTCATTTGAGAAATCCAAATCATTATTAAAAATCAAAATAAAAGATAGATTATAGGAAGTAGAAAGATAGATCTTTCTCAAATGAGAAAGAGATCAAGAGATGTGGAGAAGAGAGAGGGAGATGAAGAAAAATGGATGTAAAAAAGGAATTCAGATGTGTTATGTACCTAAACCAAGTCCACACAAAGTATGTAAACATTATGTACTACAACTGTATTAATAAAAATAAATAAAACAATACCTTATATTCCAAAGACTGCAGGAAGCATGCAAGTAAGCATGCAATCAGTTTGTTGAAAGACTGTTAATTCCATTGCTTGTGATTATGTCTGCCATTTGGGTGCCTGTGACAGCTTCAGGCTAATGCACCGTAATTTGTGACACCAGGTCTGAAAGGTCTTCAATATTTTCAAATCCAGTTATAAACAGGGCAGTCATTCCTCTTCTATGCTCCTAGATGACTTTGATTCATCTAACCGTGTTTTAGAGAAACCAGTTGCTTACATTTCTGTATTCCACAAAAATTGGTAGCACCTAGGGATTACCGCATTCTTACTGATCTCAGAATTTAAGAAACAGTGTTCAGGTCATAATAACCACTAAATAAAATACTAATTGACTTTCACTGATAATTATTTATATATTTAATTTTATACTATCCCTTGAGAAACTGAATATCAATCTGAGGACAAAGAGTCCTGGGCAATGCTTGGATTCTGAGATCCCAGATATTTCCTATCTGTTGTGATTGCATTCCCAGCACTAGACCATGTTATTCCCAGTATAGACCATGTCATATGAAATTGCAGTTTATTAACTTTCAAAAGAATGAACACACTAATCAGCTTGTGTTCCATACTTCTGAGAAAAGTTACTATTTTAAAACATGAATTTAGTTCTTATTTTAATATTATTTCTGACATTTTATAATCACTTCAAATAACCAATTGAGAACAAGTTATCCATTTTAGGCTCAGACTTCAGAGTAAATGACTAAATATTATAAAAATTTGATCTATGTTTATAAAATACATGCAGATATTGTGGAAATGATGATTTTAAGAGTATTTAATTTTTAAATATTGAAAAATGTCACTAAGGGATATGCTAAATGTCGTTCGGGAACGGAAATCTACAGTGAACACTGAATAAGTATTTAACTTTACCATGAGAATTAATATTTGAGAGACTTTTAAAATATTTTGTGATTTTCATCTATTGTAGATATGTACATTAATGACTAAATATAGTCAGTGTATAAGTCTATAAATCACATAAATCTATAAATAAGTGTTATACATGCCTATAAATGTTCATGCATCATGACACTAATACAAATCAAACAAATAGGTGGCCAGAAACTATTAATAAAAACAGATGACATAAAATAACCCAACCCCAAAGGACCTTATTGGCCACTAACACATATGTGTCATCATTAAAGTATTTTTTAAAAAATTGATACAACAGTCTCATCAATCATGAACAGAAAAGTAAATTCTTCCAGTAAACATTCTTTGCTTCTTTGTTAGAGCTAGATTATGCAGTTTAAGTCATGCTTGGTTAATGATCCTTCCACAGCATGAGTCATATAGAACCCTAAAATAAGGCTTAAGGAAATTCTGGCTTTTTTATCCTTTACCCAGGTATTATAGCGCAGATAGCCTTACTGCTAAACCTTGAAAATTTAAGATAAAATGCACAAAGGCATAAAGTAAAATTATTTTCTGCTTCCAGTGTTTTCTTAAGCAGGTCAATATTAGCTAATTGAAAATACCAACAGATTAGGAAGAAAATATAGTATTTCATTACGTCCTGTCCTTTAGGTCACTTTAGAGCATGAAATTGGTTAAAATTAAGTTTTCTATTCCAAAAATTGCAAAATGCATCCAATACTTAATGAAACACATTACTATTCTAGCATTTAGTTAGATTAACATGTTTAACTATTATCAAGAAAAATGTGAATAATAAATGGAGTTATAAGCATTGAAGAATAAAATAAATGTCATGACATAAAATTATTAGGGATATAATTGTAGAATATCAATATGAAATTGTAGAATATCAATATGAAAAGCCAATGTGAAATTTCAATATGAATACCAATATAAAATTCAACTTTTTTCATCTTTCATTTTTCGTTTACTGTAAATATGTTCTTAGTTCAATTATTTTTCAACTTTGAAGACCTTTTTTCTGACAAATGTAGGATAGCTGCTACAATTTACCATCAACTTTTACTCTTATAATTAGTCATTCATACAATATATCTATGTTCACAATACACATAAAGGCATATTTTAAGTAGAATAGATTCATGGTTTAGGTTTTAAATTATCTAGGGAGAAATGGTGGGATAGATCAGAGAAAATAGAAAACTAGTAGATTTTGAAGAGGAGATGGTACAGAAGCAAGTTGTCTTAGCTACTTTTTCTTATTGCTGAGACAAAATACCAGACCCCAAAGTAAAGAGAGGAAAGGTTTATTTGGCTCACACTTTGTAGAGGTTTCATTTCACAGATTCCTGGCACCAAGTCAGCGTGACATGGCAAAGGGGCATCATAGAGGAGAAACAGTTCATGGTGAAGCAGGGGAGGCAGAAGGAAGATGACAGCATGACATAAATCAACAAGTGATAAGCAACAACACTAGCCCTCTTTCTATACCTTATATTTTACCAGGTGGGTAGCTGTCATACCTAGTTGAGACACCCTTAATCCTACCCAGAACTATTCCAAACCAATCAATGGACTAATGTAGTAATCACACACCTTTGATACCAGCATCAAACACTTAACACCAGCATCACACGCTAGATCCAGCCACTTGTGAAAAAGCTCCACCTATAACTGTATGAGGCTTTAGAGAGACATCTATACACAAAGCATAACATTTCTTAAAAATATATATAACATTTCTCCCCTGGCCCCACAGAGACTCATGAACATCCTTTTATGCAAAAGACATTTAATCCATCTCTAAGAACTGCTAAAGTCCTAACAGTTTCAGTATTGTGGAAAAGTTCAACTCTAAAGTCTCCTCTGCGATTTAAGGCATACTTTTAGCTTCAAGCCCTTGTACAAATGAAAAGAAAGTTTAGCAATTCCAAAATACAATAGCCTAAGACAGACATTTCCATTCCAAAGGGCATAAAGAAGAGATAGAAAGGAATGATGACAAAGCAAGACCAAAATTCAGAAAGGTAAAGATTAAATCCTGTAGTTCCATATCCAGAATCCCCAGAAGTTTGTGGGAAGTTATGATCTCCAAAGAGCTTGGGTAGCTCCACCCCTATGGCACTTCTGGTGGTTTTAGGTCCCATGGCTTCTCTTTTGGAGCAATTTAGTGCTCTCCTTGCAGTTTTCCTCATAAGATCCATGCTCCTGGATTCTTCAACTTTACAGGTGCTTCACTGCAACTTCAGATTCACACTCACAGCTTTATATACTGCCCTCTTGGGTCCATAATGCATGGCCTCCCAGGCCTTCTTCTGAATCTGAGTGGAAGCCTTCCTGACTTTTGCAATCTGCATCCACCTAAAACCAGCACATGGATGATGTCAATGTCTGCTGCCAGCTGGAACAGTAGGCAAGCTTGCTTCTCTCTTAAGTACAGGGGCAAACCTGAGGAACACTTCCCTAGGCCACCACCATTTTGAAACATCGTGTTCTGGGGATCTCTTCACAAAGAACTCTTTCACTTTTGCAAATTTGATGCTGTGAAGGGATAAAGTCAAGTTAGTTCTTGTGATATCCTCAGGTCATCTTTTTTATTGTTCTCTTCTAAGATACTTGGCTTTATCTTCCTAGTCTTTTCAGCAACCAATTTCTCCTCTGATTTGCATTTGCAGGCCACAACTTCACCAATGCTTCCTTTCTAGTCAAACTTAAAACATTTTAATCATTTTCCTGGACTTTTTTGCTCTTGATTATCAACATAAATCTGGCAAGAAGTCCCCAATGGTAGTAGCATGCCATGGCCTCAATTTTAGACTGCCTTGAAATTTCTTCTGCCAGATAATTAGTCCACTGCTCTTAATCTCATTGTCAAGGAAAGTCTCTGAATACAAGAAAAATGCAGACAAGTTTTCTGCCAAGGCATAACAAACATTGTCTGGGGTCCAAAAGTTGGTGCAGTCCTTCTTCCCAGCAGAAACCTCCTGAGCCTGGTATTTACCAGCAGCATTTCTATCAACATTCTGATTTTCTGAGCTCTGACCAGAATCTCCCATCAAATACAATTTAAGGCATTCCAGGGCTGTTTCTTCAGCCAGCATCTCCAGACATTTCCAAAGTCTTCCCAAAGCCAATTCCAAAGGCTTCTGAACCACATGGTCAGGCATAGTAACAGTAATGACTCCACTTCTCTGGTACCAAATTCTGTTTTTGTACAGACACTTCTACTAACAAAATTTATATCAGTCAGTGCTTACACTTCACATTTCATAACTTGAATATTATAACTTAAGCTTACCAATACTTAAGAACGAATTTTAAGTTTATCAACATTATAATATATTTGAATCATATTAGGAGAGAAAAATATGAGCTGAAATTAAATTTAAGTTCTACATATGAATACAGCACTATCTAAAATTATGTATTCTCTAAATAGGCTTTCCAGAATAGGGAATAACAAAGGAAACAGGAATCAAGCTTGAAAATGATTCAAAAAATATCTAATTTGAAAAGCCAAAATATTGAGAAAAAGAGGTGTCTCAGAGACCTGTTGGATAGTATCCAAAAGTTTTGCATATGTATAATTTCAATCCCTATGGAAAAAAACAGAGTAGTTTAGGAAAAGAAAAAAGAAAGAAAATATATAATAGCTGTTTGTGGAAATGCATACATTCACATAAATTTAAATATTCAAGGGCACAGGGAACAATAAGCTGGAATAATGAAAACAAACAACAATAGAAAACAACAACAACAAGCAACCTATTTGCATTCTAGACAGAGCTAAAAAATTGAAGATAAATTAGCAATTTGGCTTATGCCAGGGAAAAAATTTGCATTGGAGGTAAAATAATCTGATTGAATATTCAGAAAGGATGAAGTTGAGAAGGCAGTGAAATAATACTATTGAACTGCTGAAAAATTGGCATTAACTGGTATTGAATATCTGGCAAAAATGCAAGAATAAAATTTAAATAAAGAATATTCAAATAAAAAATACTAAATTATTTTATTATTGCTTATGAAATGCACCATAAAAATGAGGAATTAAATTATTTAAGCTGGTAAAAAAATAGAAATAGGATTCTAAAGCAAAATGAAAAGCATGGAAAATACAAATATGGAAATATTAACACTACAAAGGAAATACTAATATTTTCCACCTTATTTTTAAAAGTAAAACACTTGATGTTGAAGCAAAATTATGATTGTATTGTGAGCTCATAAAATATTTTGGTATAATATATAAACTAGCTAAATATTAAGAATTTCCACAATTGCAAGTTTTTCTTCTTTCAAGAAAAGTGAAGAAATCTTCAGTGTAAGTGAGCTTCCTGATGTTAAGCATATTTTATGATATTTAAAGAAATTAGTTAAAAAAAATGGAAATTCTTCACACTGAAGAATAATTTCTCATGAAACTCATTGATAAATTAAATATGATTATAATTAAATCCTGAGAAAGGCCTATAAAATAAAAAGACCAAGCTGATAATCTTTTTTTGGAGATAATAATATTGATGTAGTTTTCATACATGCCCATTAATATTTTTAAAAGTATGTCACTAATTAAAGTAAAAGATCTCACATAGAAAATAATGAAAAAATAATTTCAAAAATAAGAGAAACAATTTTGCATTAGATTTTTGTTTTCTCTTTCATTGAAATAAACTTCAAGCTTGTTTTATTCTGTAAAAACCTTGTCATTTAGTATTCTTTTAAGAAATACTGTTAATCTAGTTATTTGCAGTTGAGTTTGTTCAACATCTGCTAAAGGATAGATGATATAAAGAGATCGAATTGCTAATGGTTATATTAAAATTTTAACATGAAACCGTATTTTTCTCTACCAATGCAGTTAAATTTATTTTTTAAATTGACTTATTGACCAGGAGAGATCTTCAATTTGGTGTGTAGATCACAGATCATAATATTATTAGTAGAAAAAATTCTCATTCATATTTTGCCTCCATGGGCAGCAATTGACTTGAAACAATTTTGTCAATATTTACTTTGGATTTTAAGTTCAGGTTTGACAGGTAGAATTTGCACTGATTTGAACACCTATCACTTTGTTTTCTTACTTCCTTCAATTGAAACAATTTACCACCTTTAGACACATCCTGTTTCTTTTGTGTACATTTGTTAGGTTAATTAAATTTTGCTAATTTTGTTTGTTTTAATACAAGGCTTAACAGTTAATTTAACCATAATCAACTAAATGTTGTGCCTTGTTGTATTCAAAACAAGTGGAGAAATCTATAAATTGAATGGGTGATTTTTTAAAAATAAAACTAGTTCTTATAACTAAGAAATATCATATTAAAGGTCAAAATCATTAGTTTTGGGCCAGGGATTTAGCTCAGTGGTTTCACCGCCTGCTGCGCAAGTACAAGGACCTGAGTTCGATCCTGGGTACCAAAAAAAAAAAAAAAAAAAAATCATTAGTTTTGACAATAGGACATAATAAACAATCATTTTTGGTCAGAAAAAAATTTTCTGTGTCTTCCTAATTTTTTTTATTAACATAAATATCTGTTTTTGTAGTACTTAGGAAAACAAAAAGCCTGATTTTATTTTTAACATGCCTCTAAGTTACACTTTCTTAGTGATTCTGTGTTCATTCTGCTACTACAAATATATTTTCCCAATTTCCCTTTCTATTTCTTTACGAATACATATATAACATAGTTCTTTTTGTTTTTAAAACAAATTAGATATTCTAAAATGGAAGTAGCAATCAAAAGTCTAAACTTACTGCAGACATTTTTTCTCTAAGAAGTTCTCTTAGGTATGGAAGATGACACCTGTTGGAAACCACATGGCAGTCACACACGCATGCCTAGAAAAAGTAGGAGTTTCAACCCTGCAGGGCCAGCATTTGACCTTTGAATGGCAGCTTACAGATCAATCTCTCCCTTTTTATCAGTTGCAGAGGATTCAGGTGGCAGAGTGGTGCATTAAAAAAACTTTCACTGCAGAAATTGTCTTACATCCAGAGGTCCAGAAGACTTTGAAGCTTTCCAGACTCATTGGGAAGCCATGGTGCTTTTACAGATGGTCTTTAGTAAGATCTCTCTGGCCATTTGCCATGGTCTTGGGCAAAATGATTCCCAGTTTAAGTAGGCACTCTCAGGCCTGTGTTGATGACAACCAGACATCTGTAGCAGTAGAAAGTCTCCTTTCCTATTTCTGCACAAGTTGTTTTTTACAAGTTAATTAGTAACCCATTTTAAATGCCTCCCAGGAGAGATCTATATGCAGGAATTTATTATGTGAATTTCAATAATGTTGATTGTTTTGATAAAAGGTGAGTATCCCCTCTTTCTCCATTCCTGATTAGAAGATTGCGGATAATATTTTCATTCCAAAACCCAGTTGCCCTATTACCCTTCTATAGTGTGTTTTAAAGTTAGTTTCAAAACACCAAGACTCTACTACTTGAAATGGACTTCTGAATAAATTTTATTTGGAGATTTAAAAGTATCTAGAGATTAAATGGGAGGCTTAAGTGTCTTGAAGCTTACACATATAGGCCAGGTTTGTTAATTTTTTTTTTTCACAAATCCATAAAATAAATTTTCTAGGGATCAGTGAGCATTCTGACCAATCAGACTTCACTGTGATCACCTAAGCAGTGCTTCTTATATTGATTTCCTTTTCTTTCTCAGTCAACAATTCTGACTTTTTATTCCTGCTCTCAAAGGGGATTTTCCATATTGTCATCTGCTTGTGATTTTGATTCAGATTCTACTTTGAGGATACCTAGGTTGAGATACAATTTATATATTTAAAGTTTCTTAAATATTTTCCTTTTTTCACTAATAATTGCTGAATCTAATGTTCTATAAGAAAAGATTAACATATTATATTTTATATAACTTCAAAAACTCTGTACATTCAAAAAGTAGGACATGTGACAGGCATATATTAGGAAACTATTCCTGTAATAGTTCAAGAAACACAATGTGAAAAGTTTTCAGGAATATTAAAACGGTATAATTTCAAAATTATTAACTTAGTGACAGTGAAACTTAGGTAATATTACATAGTAAATACATATGTAATTTCCTTTTCTCTAGTGAATATATATATATATATAGGCTAACTATATATATATAGCAATATATATATAGCAATAGGCTAACCTTTCTATTAATAGAAAACACATGATAGTATAGATGTTACCTTGATCATATGTTTCTGTCTGTAACAATAAATTATGTGTTAGGAGTGGAGGTACTAATTTATTCTGCACTATATAAAGCACTATTATATCTAGGTTTTAGGAGAAAATGTTAACAAGAGAATAAAACATTGAAAAGCATAACTTTATTATGAAGGAAACATGCATGGTGGTTAACATGTGCATTGCCTCTGTTTATCTTATGTTCAAGTTTATAAACATTTGTGCCATTGCATCAGCATGCATTATGTATAGGTGGTAAAGTTGTTCAATCACACTTCTTGAAACAGATGTCTTAATTTAAAGTACTATGTTTCCTACCATCTCCTTGCTATTTGGACATTTTCAGGTTTTTACTGGTGCATAAAATTTAAAGAAAGAGAAACTTACATTTAGCTTTCATAATCCTACTCTTCTTCTTATCTTTAATATATATATTTATCTTTGAAAAATGGCCAGAGTTAGAAATAAATATAAAACTTCAACAGAAATGTATAAATATGTAATGATTTTACAGAAACATTGTTGAAATCTATACAAGAAAAAAGATCTTTCCAAGTACAATGTCAACATACAAGTGGAGAAAGCAGAAGATTCTAAAATTTATAGAAGTCAAAAGCAATTTACATTTCTATGATAGCAACTTCCATACATAATATATTAAAAATAATATTTAAAATTAAGCATAAGAATTAACAAGATTAGTTATGTGACATCTTTCTTTTTTACTAAACAATGTTAAAGCTGAAAATATCTACTGAAACTACATAATTTACCCACATAAGTTTTCATAAGTTTTCCAGGGAAAACATAAGGTTTCCAAGGAAAAAGTACTCAAAATATTCACGACTTATTAACTTCATATATTTATTGTCAAAAGTAGGAGTACTGTAAAGTCATCTCTTGCTATCCTTAAGGATTTGATTCCAGGATTCCCAGATTAAATCTGGAAATGTTCAAGTGCCTTATCCAAAATGGTGTAGTAAACTGCGTATAACCCATGCATATCATCTTCTATATTTTAAATTCTGTCTAGATTGCTCATAAAAACTAATGCACTACAGATGCTACCCAATAGTTTTTATATTGTTCTTTATGGTATCTTAACAAGGGAAAATAATATAGTTGTTCAATAGAGTTATAATATTTGTGATACAAAATAATGCTTGACTGATTTCCTTATAATATTGAATACAATTGTAACATGGTTACTCTTAATGTTATAAAATCTATTTTAAAGCACAGTCTTTTAGATTTTAAAATGTCATAAGAAGGAGAGGAACCATACAAACAAATCCAAAAAGAGCACCACTGATTTATTTGTGTACTATAAAGACTGAATGACAGCCATTACAATATTAATTTCAGTACTATATTCTTCTGATTTTTCATTAGGATCTAAATTTTAAACCAGGCTCTATAATCTATTATAAATTATCCATTCATGAGTTGAAAAGAAACAGACAGATATGTGTGACACATACTTTTTAAAACTTACTATGTAGTCTGCCCTCTGTGTCTCTGGGTTTTTCTGCATGGATTCATCCAGTCAACTGCAGATATTGAAAATATTTGTGTAAATAGGTTCCAAAATCCAAAATTTGAATTCACCATGTGTCAAATAATACATAAAATGCAGACAAATGGATCACTGTGTAGTACACCCTGCCATATCCTCCCTTTCCCAGATCTTGTCTTTCTCTAGCATGTTTATTTGAGAAATTTCCATCTCCCATCTTTTTTGGGCATGACATGGTGGCCTATGATGGTTTTGTCTATATCACATGTACAGAATTCTTTTTCTTGTCTTTATTTCCTAAACACCATACAATAACATCTATTTATATATTATTTACATTGTCTAACTTTCCATAATGTCTAGAGATGGTAAGTATAAGGGTGCATGTGTGAAGGTTATTTGCAAATACCATGTAATTTTATGGAAAGAACTGAAGCCTCTACAGATTTTTGTATCCACACAGAGTCCTAGAACTATCACCAAGAACACAGAGAGAGGACTGTAGTTGAACTTCACGTATAATCTCCAAAAATCAGGACTATAATTTATTTTTTGTATTTTTTATTCATGATTGTTTGAAGGCAGAGGTGTAAACCATGAATGTGGATGGCCAGTTGTACATCTTTTCACACTTATATTTAGGTTGACCCATTATAAAATAACATTAAGTAGTGAAATTGTTCTTAACAAAAAATAAATTAATTTCATAGTTAATTTTATATATTAAATAATAATCATGAAATGACAGCTAGCCAATTTGATTACACTAATATGCTATGTAGGAGAAACAGCTAATAGACAACTGAAAATTTATATACTGGTGAATCTAAATGTATTAAATTCAAGGTAGCACAAACAACTCTTATTATGGTCTCTGATTGACTGAAAAACTAGTGAATTTTCACTAGAAATAAATTTCTAAAAGCCTTTAATTATAGCAAATTTCCTGCCTTAAAATCAGAACTAAAAAAAATAATGCCTTGTAAATGCTATTTATTATTATATAAAATCTCACATTGGATAAATTAATCTTACAAAATACTTATTGTGTTCATATATGCAAAATATATGTAGTACTGGTGTATTATAATGATTACATAAAGGGATTAATGTAGATTAAACAATGTCAACAAAGAGGTATAGGATAATTTTGCTAAAGTTTTGTCTTGAGCAGTAATTTGGTACAAGTAATAATTTTGCTATTGTTGAGTATTATCATTTTCTGCATAATTTTATAAATTCCAGCTCTATATTAAGTAGATGCCTTATAATGACTTTTGCTATAGCCAAGCACCATCCATCAGTCCATCAGTCCATGCACCCAACCTTCTATTTGTTTATTCATCCATTCAAGTTCATAGTTATTGAAATTCTCTATATTATTTTCAATTATGGATATAATATTTTATGTTAAAATTTTATAAAGAATTTCCAGGAGAAGCTCAACTGGTCCCAGTACCCAGAAGGAAGCTCCCCACCTCCATCCCAGCCTCCTAGGGCAGAGAAGGTGAGCCGGTCCCAGCACCCAGAAGGAAGCTCCCCCACCTCCATCCCAGGCTCCTAGGGCAGAGAGGCTCAGCCAGTCCCAGAACCTGGAAAGAAGCACCCAAGTTCCCCCACTGCCATCCTAAGCTCCTAGGGCAGAGAAGGTGAGCTGCGTGGGTGCCAGAAGCAACCCCCCCAGTGGAAATGAGAAAACACATAAACAAGCCTCAAAAACAGACTTCAAGATCACCTACAGCAACCCCAAAGGGAAACAAGATGGAACAATCTGATACTCAACCACCTGGACTCTCTGAACTGGCAACAAAAGAGGATCTGGGAAAAATGATATCAGAAATAATTACTCAGATAACAGCAAAGATTGTGTTCATCGTGCAAGACATGATTAATAAATCTAGAGAGGTCACAGATAAAAAAAATGGAAGATCTGAGGAACATGATGGAATCCCAAAATAGGAAACAAATGGAATCCATAAAACAGATACAAACAGATTTCCAAGAGATTAGAAACTCCATTGAAAGTCTGCACAGCAGAATGAACCAATGTGAGGATAGAGCTTCACATATAGAAGGTAAGATTGCAATTAGTGAGGAGGAAAAGAAAAATTGCTTTAAAATTGTAAGGGAACATGAGAAATCAATCCAGCAGCTGCTGGACTATGCAAAGATGAATAACATAAGACTGATTGGAATCAATGAAGAAAGAAGAGAGTGTGCAGATGACATAAAAAAACTGTTCACAGAAGTGATGGTAGAAAACTTCCCAAGCAGGGGAAAAGAACTTGACATACAGATAAGTGAGGTATATAGGACTCCAGCTAGCCTTAATCAAAAAAAAATCTACACATAGGCATATAATAGGATTCCAGAAATCCAACAGAAGAACAAAATTTTACAAGCAGTGAGAGAAAAGAAACAAATCACATACAAAGGAAAGCCCATCAGAATCACAGCAGACTTCTCAATGCAAACCCTCAAGGCAAGAAGAGCTTGGAGTGATGGATTTCAATCCCTAAAGGAAAACAGCCTCCAACCCAGATTGATGTATCCTGCAAAACTATCTTTCAAAATTGATGGAGAAATAAAATATTTTCATGATAAAGAGCACCTCAGGAACTTCATGAATACCAAACCGGCACTCCAAAAAATTTAGACAATACCCTAGGAAAAGACAATGAGGATCACAACCCCAGGAAACCCAGCAGAATGAATCCACTGGGCGTGACAAATTAAATGCAAAGGGGGAGAATCCAACAAAAAGAAAAAGTCATGACAAGGCTTTTAAAACTTTTAACTTCATCTCCCTAATGAGTGTATAATTCAATCTTATTATTGTACTGATTAGTATTTTTCTGATTCTAGAGTTGCACACCATTCCTTGTGCTATACTGGCTATTTATCACCTTCTTATGTCTACATTTTACTTGGGTTGTCTATTAATGAGCTGTAAGAGTTCTTTATATATTCTGCTCATAGGTTATATGCATTGTGAATATGGCCTGTTCAAGGACTACTTTTCATTTTAATGATGTCATTTAAAGTTCTAAATATTGATGGAATCTCATTTATCATTTTTTTTTCTTTTATGCATCGTGTCTTTTGTATCCTAGGTAGTTCTTGCCTACCCTGAATTCATAAATATTTTCCCTTATAATTTCTTCTTAAAATTTCATACTTTTAGGCTTTCTTATTTAGGTTCATATATCCCTTCAAGTTATTTTCATGTATGGAAAAAAAGGGTTAAGTTTAATTTTTTATATACGGACACCAGGTGTTCTAGTGCCCTTAGCTGAAAACACTATCTCTTCCTCGGCTCTTGAATTGAGTTTATATTCTATAAAATGCTAATGTTAAATAATCTTTCAAAACTCAGTGGACCATATATGTGTGGTTCTATTTCTAGATTCTCTGTTTTATTCCAATGATCTATATGTCTTTCCTTACACCAACTCTGCCTTGATTACTGTAGCTTTAGAAGAAGTCTTAAAATTAGGCACTAAACGTCTTCCAACACTGTTTTTGTTTTTGTTTTTGTTTTTAACTTTTCTAGGTCCTTTGTACTCCTACATAACTTTAAATTTCAATATCCAGTTCTTCATTTATAGCAAGTATACACAGACCTGAATTTTTGTATATACCTTGTGTTTTCTAATCCTGCTAAATTCAAGTACAAGTTCTAGGGGCTCCTAGAGATTTCTTAGAATTTTCTCTATAGATGATCATTTCATCTACATATAAAGATTTTGCTTCTGCTGTACCAATCCTATCCTAGTTGTGTCATTTTATTGCCAGACTATTTTGGTGGGGCCTATGTTTCAAAGTTTAATGGACAGCTAAAGAGTAAGCATATCTGTCCTTGTTTCCCACCTTAAGGAGAAAGCATTGTATCTTCTCCATTTATATAAGGCATTCTTGCTGGAAGTATGGAGTATATGTCTTTAATCTGTTGAGAAGTTTCTCTTCTACTTCTAGTCTCCTGATAACTTTTGCCATGAACAGCTGTAGAATTTAGTCCAATACTTTTTCTCCAACTAATGACAGGATCATATGGCTTTTTCCTTTCCTCTGTTAAAATGATGACTTTTGGGGGTGGATCTTCCAATGCTGAACCAACACTGCCATCTCGATAATAAAACCACTTTCTACATCCTGCCAGATCTGACTTCTGATAGTTTGTTTTGTTAAACAAATTTCTATCTATGTTCATACTTTTTTCTTCTATTATCTTTATCCAATTTTAGGATTAGCACAATGTTGAGTTCCTAAAATGAGGGGAGAAGTGCTCCTTCTTTGTTCTGCTTTGTTTGATATAATTTATCAGTTAAAATGTTTATGAGCCTGTTGTTGTCATATAGGTAGGTTTTAAAGCTGGGAATATACTTTCTTTAGTAGGTGCTATTCAAATTTTATATTTCCTCCAGAGTTAGTTTCATTAATTTGTCTTCCAAGTTACTTCTTAGAAGTTGTCAAATTTATTTCAAAAAAGGTTTTTGTAATATGCTTTCTATATCCTTTTATATTCTGTAAAATCTGTGGTAATGTCTCCTAGATCTTAATAATGTAATTTAAAAAATGTATAACTGATATGGTGTAACAGGAAGAAAAGGTCTAAAAGAGCAGGGGAATTGGGAGTGGTAGAGGAAGGGAAAAAAGCGAAGGGAAAAAATATGAGAAGAGGAAAGAAATGGAAACAAGGTCTTTGCAAATAGGGAAGGGTGGAGGGGGTGAAGGGAGGGCAAGGGAAGGGGAAAAATATAAGAACCAAGAGACTCATGTAATGGTACAATATCCCAATGATGAATGTAACTGTATTTTATACCTAAAATATACCAATAAAGTTAATGGGGAAAAAAATACATAAAATAAAATTTAAAAAAAGAATTTCTATAAAAAATTTATGTGTTTAATTATTTTAATGACACTGAAAATAATGGTATATTGAAAAAATTTCAGTGATTTTTTTCATATCTCATAAGACATTATTCACAAAGAAATATTGTCACAATATAAGGAATTCAGAAGTTCCAGATCATATAGAAAGGTCTTATCATTGAATTGAAGTAATAAAGATTAAATTATGAAAATATAAGATTTTTGAAAAATATTTTATTTTAAATATATTTAAAGAAAATTTTCATTTTTTCAAAATTCTTATACAGTTTATAGAAAATTGCCTCTTTTAAAATCATAAACACATATATAAATTTCAAATGTAATTTGAATCATATATCAGACAAAAAATTTCAACTAGGAGATGGTAGTATTTTAAAAATGTTTCTATCATGAAATGAATGGCCTGTATCCTACTAGGAACTTTTAGTAAGAATAAATAAATATATACATATATACAGACAGACATATGTATACAAACTGATTTTTTGATAAAATTAATGATTTTAAATTTAATGTTTCTTTATTATTTTGACTTATATAGGTGGTAATAGTTTTGTACATAATTGAGTCATCACATTTTAAACAATGTTTTCCCAATTAAATCTTTAAATATTTTTTCAGAAAGTTTTATGATGGTGAGGAGAGATAAAGTTATGTGATCAAAATAAAGTAAATTCAAGTTTTATTTAAAGTTAAGAAGTTTGGCATATTTAAGACAGCATTAATTTTTTAGAATGCAATAAATGACATTGAGTCACTACAATAAACAGTTTTACTTGCTTTGTGGATGACCACTAAGTACTGGAATTGTACTAATTAATCCTAACTCCTAAGAGAATGAGGCATAGCAAAATTTAAATTGCTTTAAAATTAAGCAAATTTGACTGCAATAATTAGACAAAGTTACTAATGATTTTGCTCACCTAAAGAAAAATTATGAACTGAAACTGTTAAAAATGGCACGGACATTTATTTTCAACTGATGCATGACTGTTCTTTTATTTATAAAATTACATTTATTTAAATTTTTATTAATTCTGGTAGATAATCTTGATTAGCAATTGCACCTAGTTGAGAGATAGTTAGAAATGTTAATTATCCTAATTTGATAAGTATACTTTGTGTGGATGTGTTAAAATACTCCAACACCCATTATTCAAATTCCCTTTATCTGCCTTTCTTTTTCTCCAGTATTCTATAGTCTTGTTGCTGATTGAGATTTTTTAACTTGCACATATTAAAGAGCTGTGGCATTTATCTTTCAGTTTTACTTATTTCACAAAAGATCATGAATTTCAGGTTCACTCATTGTGCTGCAAATATTAATACTGCATTTTTCTTCATGACTGCATGACATTGCACAATAAAGGAATAATATTTCATTATATACCACAATTTTTTATTCACTCATACATCAAGGGACACATAAATTTATTCCGTTTTGTGGTTATTATGAATAGTGTCCCAATAAACACAGAAGGGCAGGTATTTGGGGGTATGTTGATTTCCTTTGCTTTGGTTATATAATGACAATTTGGATAGGTAGATCATATGATAGAGCTATTTTCAGTATTTGATGAAACTAAATACTGGTTTTATTAAGGGTTGTACTAATTTATATTCCTATAAATAGTGTATAACATTTGTTTACTTACTAGTGGTTTGTTTTATTATTTGATGAGAATCATTAGAATAGGAGCATATCTCACTGTAGTTTTCTTTGCATTTCCTTGATTCTTAATGATATTGAGGTTCTTTTTCATATGTTACTTGGTGATGTATATTTTTTTAGAAGGATGTATTCAAATCAAATGCTAATTTTTAAATTGAATTAGTTGGGATTTTGATTAATTTTTTATCTCATATTCTAGATAATAATCTCATCAATATAAATATTAACAAATGCATATATGACATATTTTTCATTTTGCACATAGCTTTAGACTCTGTCAATTTTTCACAGTGCAGAAGCCTCTTAGCTTGATATAATTTCATTTTTCTGTTTTTGTTTCCTGTACTTTAGAGGCCATGCCCCCAAAAATTACTTATGATGTTTTAGTTCCCAATCTTAGATGTAGGGCTTTGATACATTTTGAGTCTAGGTTTTTTTAATTAAATAATTTTATTGGTATATTTCATGTACAAATAATGATCACATTCATCATAGGAAATTTGTACCTCTATATGATATATCTTGGTTCTTTTATTGTTTCCATTCCTCTTCAATCCCTTCAACTCCTACACTCCTCATTAACAAAAGCTTTATTTCAATTTTGTTTTCTTTTCTCATTTTTTCTTTCCTTTCTTTCCTTTCCCTTGCCCCCCTCCCTAATTCCCCTACGTATTTAAATATTTTCTTCCAATCCAATTTCACAGTATCTATTATACATTTTGGTTTTCATTTAAACTTTCAGTTTCTTAAGGCAGAGAAACAATTTGGTATTTACACATGTGTGTTCAATTTATTTCACTTAGGAGTATGATCTCAAGGTGGATCCATTTGTTTATAAATTTCTCAAGTTTATCTTTTTTTATGTCTAACTCATATTCTATTGTATTAAAAAAACCCACATCTTCTTTATCCCTTCATCAGTTTATGAACATTTGGACTATTTCCAAGATATAGCTATTACAAACTGTACCACTATAAACTGTGCCACTATTACAACTGTGCCACTATATTATATGCACATGAGTGTGCATATATTGCTGTGCTATGATGTTTTTAATTCTTTTGGGAAGATATCAAGAAGGAAAATACCTGGGTCAAATGGAATTCTCTAGGTTTAGTTTTTTTAGAAATCTCCACACTAATTTCCACCGTGGTTGCACCAGTCTACCCTCTCACCAACAGTGGAGAAGGGTTCCTTTTTTCCCACATCCCCACCAGCATTTTTTTGGCTCATTTCTTGATAACAGTCATTCTTTTTGGAGTGACATAGAATCTCAGTGTTGTTTTAATTTGCATCTCATGAATAACCAGTGATATTTTTGTTTTTGTTTTTGGTGCCGGGGATCGAACTCTGGTCCTTGCACTTGCACAGCAGGCAGCGAAACCACTGAGCTAAATCCCCGGCCCAATGACCAATGATGTTGAACATCTTTTCATATATTTATTTACTGTTTCTACTTCTTCATCTGAAAAGTGCCCGTTCATTTCAGATGCCCATTTTGGGAATGGGTCTTTAATTTGGGAAGGTCTGATTTTTTTTTTTTTTAGTTCTTTCTATATAATAGGTAGTAGTCCTTTGTCTGAGGAACAGATAGTAGAAATTTTTTCCCACATTGTAGGTTGTCTCTTCACTACGTTGGTGGTTTCTTTTGTTGTGCAAAAGCTTTTTTTATAATGAAATAACCCAGATTATTTACTGAAATGTAAATTAAATGTTGGATTATCCCTTATCAACTTAATAAAAAATAAAAATAAATGCAAAAAATTACAGAAATTTTCATTCAAAAAGCTGCATAGCACATAATGAAAAAGAAGATATCTGTTCCAACAAAGGGGGAAAATATCTTAGTGTTTCTATTTTTATGGTAACAATGTACTGCTTTATTTGTTCTTATAAAATATATAAAAGCAGACTATCTGAGTGATCTTTACCAATAAATAAGGTACATAGATGCTGTACAAAGGTTAATATAAGAGACTGTATAAATATGTATTTCTACCCTTCATTTAACTTGACTGTTTCTTCTTTATTTTTTCTTCCATTAAGTTTATCAGTACATTTTAGGTATACAATACAGTTGCATTCATCATTGGGAACTTGTACCTTTACATGATGTATTTTGGTTCTTATTTTTCCCCCTTCCCCTGCCCTCCCTTAAACCTCTCCAACCCTCCCTATTTACAAAGACTTTGTTTCCATTCTTTCCTTTTCTCATATTTTTCCTTCCCCTTCTTTCCTTTCAGTTATCCTTCCCTATTCTCCTGTCTATTTAGACATTTTCTTCATATTTCCTATTATCAATTATTCATTTTGATCCTTATTTACACTTTCAGTTTCTCACACCAGAGAAACTATTCATTATTTGCACATGTCAGTCCTATTTATTTTACTGAAGAGTATGGCCTCAGTATGCATCCATTTAGCTACAAATGTCTCTAGTTTCTCATTCATTATGGCTGAGTAGTATTCCATTTTATAAAAAAAACCCACATCTTCTTTGTCAAGTCTCCAGTTGATGGGCATGACCATACTTCCAAAACTGTTATATAGATTTAATGCAATCCTGATTGAAATTCCAACAGTATATTTCACAGAACTAGAAAAAAACAATCCAAAAATGCATGTGGAACCAGAATAGACTCCAAATAGTGAAAACAATTCTTGACAACAGAGACATGACAGGGAGTATCACAATCCCCTACTTGAAACTATACTACAAAGCCACTGTGATAAAAACAGTATGATACTGGAAAAGAAGCAGACCACAGGATCAGTGGAATAGATTAGAAGATAGAGAAACAACTCCAGACATACTCAGTAAAAGCTTTTCAATAAGATGATGTTCCACTTGTTGATTCTTTGTACTAGTTTCCATGTGATTGAGGTTTTTTTCATAGTCTTTTCCTACACCTATGTCTTCAGGAATTCTACCTAACATATTCTAGCAGGTATAGTGATTCTATTTTAATATTTGGATCTTTGATCAATTTTGATTTTAGTTTAGTGTATAGTGAGCGATATGACTCTAGTCTCAATCTTTGACAAATCAAAACCCAGTTTTCCTGGGACCACTTATTAAAGAGACTAGCTCTCCTCCAGTGAGGGTGTTTGGCTCCTTTGTCAAAAAGAGTTGACTGAGTATATCTGGAGTTGTTTCTGCCTCTTCCAATTTGTTCCACTGACTCTCAAATCTGTTTCTTTACATTACCATCCTGCTTCTGTCACAGTACCTTTGTAATATACTTTCAAATTGGGCATTGTAATGTCATCTGCTTTGGCTTTGTTGCCTAGAATTAGTTTTCCTATTCTAGGTCTCTTCTTATAACAAATGAATTGTCTGGGTTTTTTTTTTTTTTTAGTCTGTGTGATAAACTGTTGGAATTTGATTAGTATTGTATTAAACATATACAACAGTTTCAGAAGTATGGCCATTTTCCTTATATTGATTCTTCCTACCCTCCCAACAACAGAAGATGTCTTTTAATTTTCTGATAACCTCTTTGATCTCTTTTTTCAGACTGCTGTAGAATTCAAAGTAGAGGTCTTTTAAGGCCTTCATTAGATTGATTCCTAGGTACTTCAATTTTTTAGATGTTATTGTGAAAGGATGTTACTCTTTCTCCAATTCTTCTCTCAATGAGTCTGTTATTCATATACAGGAAGGCTATTTACTTTTGAGTGTTGACACTGTTTCCAGCTACACTACTAAATTCACTTATTAAGTCTAGAAATCTTTTGGCAGAGTTTTTGGGGTCTTATCTATAGAGTACAATGTCCTCTGGAAATAATGACAGTTCAACTTCTTCCTTTCCTATCCTTAGTCCTTTTATAACTTTCTCTCATCTAATTGCTATGGCTAGTTTTTCCAGAATTATATTGAACAAAAGATCAATAGTTCTTCAATTACCAGTGCTCATCATGGGGACATGATCAGGGTAATCACTTTTGGCCAAAGACCAACATTACATCTAATTGCTCTACACTCTTTTTTAAAAAATTAATTTTATTGGTACATTTTAGGTATACAATATAATGACATTCATTATTAGAAATTTGCACCTTTACATAATCACTCTTGGCTCTTATTTTTTCCCCATTCCCCTGCCCTCCCTTCAACCCCTCCATCCCTCCATATTTTCAAATACTTTGTTTCTATATTTTTCATTTTCTCATATTAATTCCATTCCCTTCTTTTCTTTCCCCTACTCCTCCAATTTCCCCTTCCCGTTTGCACCTTTTCTCCCTGTTTCACATTATCTATTATACCTTTTAGTCCTTATTTACACTTTCAGTTTCTCACACCAGGGAAACTATTTGGTATTTGTACGTGTATGTCCTGTTTATTTCACTTAAGAGTGTTGCCTCAATGTGCATCCACTTAGCTATAAATGTCTCTAATTTTTCATTTTTTATGCCTGAGTAATACTCCATTTTATAAAAAAAACACAATTTCTTTAGTTTCTAGTTGATGGGGAACTGGGCTGCTTCTAAGTTTTAGCTATTACAAATTTTGCTGCTATGAACATGGGTGCACATATATCGCTGTGCTATGATTCTTTTAATTCTTTGGGGAAGATACCCAGCAGGGAATAACTGGGTCAAATGGGACTGCCATACCTAATTCTTTCAGGTATCTGCATACTGATTACCACAGTAGTTTCACCATTCTACACTCCCACCAGCAGTGGAGCAGGGTTCCTCTTTTTCCACACCCCCACAAGCATTTGATAGCAGCTATTCTTTCTGGGGTGAGGTGAAATCTCAGCGTTGTTTCCATTTGCATCTCTCAAATGACCAGTGATATTGAACATTTTTTCTTATGTTGATTTGCTATTTCTACTTCTTTGTCTGAGAAATGTCTGTTCATTTCAGATGCCCTTTTTTAAATTGGGTCTTCAAATTTGGGAGGTCTGATTTTTTAAGTTCTTTATATATTCTAGATAGAACACCTTTGTCTGAGGAAGAGCAGGTGAAAATTTTTCCCACATTGTGGGTTGTCTCTTCACACTGTTGGTGGTTTCTCTTGCTGTGCCGAAATGTTTTAATAAGAGATCCCACTTGTTGATTGTTTGTGCTAGTTAATGGGCAACTGAGGTTTTATTCATAAAATCTTTTCCTATACCAATGTCTTCAATAGTTCTACCTAACCACTCTTTCAGTTGGTTCAGCATTTCTGTTTTAATATTTAGATCTTTAATCCATTTTGATTTTACTTTAGTGCATGGTGAGAGACATAGGTCTACTTTTGGTCTTTGGCAAGTTGAATCCCAATTTTTCCAACACCATTTATTAAAGAGGCTATCTTTCCTCCAGTGAAGGTGTTTGGCTCCTTTATCGAAGATGAGATGGCTGAGTGTGTCTGGCATTGTTTCTGCATCTTCTAATCTGTTCCACTGGTCTTCAGGTCTCTTTGCCAGTATCATGCTGTTTTTATCACAATAGCTTTGTAGGTTAGTTGCAGGTTGGTGATTGTGATACCCCCGACCATGTCTCAGTTACCTAGAATTGCTTTTGCTATTCTGGATCTCTTCTTGTTCCAAATGAATTTTTGGATTGTTTTCTCAAGGTCCATGAAGTATGTTGCTGGAATTTTATTTGGGATTGCATTCAATCTATATAGCAGTTTTGGAAGTATGACCATTTTCACTATGTTGATTCTTCCTACCCAGGAGCAAGGAATGACTTTCAGTTTTCTGATATCATCTTCAACCTCTTTTCAGAGTGCTATAGTTTTCTGAGTAGAGGTCTTTGATTTCTTTTGTTAAGCTGATTCCTAGCTATTTCAGTTTTTTGGATGCTATTGTGAATGGAATTGTTTGCCCTTTTTCTCTCTCAGTGAGTCTGTTGTTTGTGTAGAGGAAAGCTATTGATTTTTGTGTGCTGATCTTGTATCCAGGTACATTCCTGAATTTGATTATTAAGTCTAGAAGTCTTTTGGAGGAGTTCATCTTGTCTTCTGCATAGAGTATTATGTCATCTGCAAATAATGACACTTTTACTTATTCATTTCCTACCTTTATTTCTTTTTCTTGTCTAATATCTGTGGCTAATGTTTCTAAGACTATATTGAACACAAGTGGGGATAGTGGACATCCTTGTCTTGTTCCTGTTTTTTAGTGTGAAGGATTTCAGTTTTTGACCATTTAGTATGATATTAGCCATTGGTTTTTCATAGATGGCTTTCATCAGATTAAGATAGAGGTTGTCTATTCCAATTTTGGGGTTTTTTATCATAAATGTGTGTTGGATTTTGTCAAATGCTTTTTCTGCATCTACTGAGATGATCATATGATTTTTGTCCTTAGCTCTATGGATATAATGTATTACATATATTGATTTGCATATGTTGACTCATCCCTGCATACCTGGGATGAATCCCACTTGGTCAGGGTGTATGATATTCTTAATGATCTTCAACATTCTATTTGCCAGTATCTTATTAAGGATTTTTGTATCTATGTTCATTAGTGAGAATGGCCTATAGTTCTCTTTTTTGGTTGGGTCTTTCCCTTCTTTGGAGATCAAGGTGATGCTTGCTTCCAGGAATGAACTTGGGAGTATTGATTCTCTTTCAATTTCATTGAAGGGTTTAATCATTAGTGGCAGTAGTTCCTCTCTAAATGTCTTGTAGAATTCAGCAGTGAAGCCATCAGGACCCATACTTTTCTTGTTGGTAAGTCTTTAATTACATTTTCAACTTCATTGATTGATACTGGGTTGTTTAGTATTTTTAGGTTTTCTTCATAACTTTGATAATTCATACTTATCTAGGAATCTTGATTTCTTCTGTGTTTTCCATCTTATTGGCATAGAGGTTCTCAAAGTAGGTATTGATGGTCCTCTGGATTTCTGCTGGGTCCATTGTAATTTCATCCTTTTCATTCCTAATTGCATGGTTTTGGGACTCTTCTTTCCTCTTTCTGATAAGGTTTGCTAAAGCTTTGTCAATAGTGTTTATTCTTTCGAAGAATCAACTCTTGGCTTCATTGATTTTTTTGTATCATTCTCTTAGTCTCCTTTGCATTGATTTCTGCTCTGATCCTTATAATTTCCTCCCTTGTATGAGCTTTGGGTTTGTTGTGCTCTTCTTTCTCTAGAAGCTTCAGGTTCCACATCAGTTTGTTTAATTGGGCTCACTTTGTTTTCCTAATACGAGTATTTACTGCTATGAATTTTCCTCATAAGACTGCTTTCATTGAGTCCCATAGATTTCAATATGTTGTGTTGGCATTGTGATGTAATTGTAGGAACTGTCTGATTTTTTTCTGCAGTTTCCTCTGTGACCTGTTGGTTAATCAGAAAAGTTTTGTTCAATTTCCATGCATTTTTGAAATTCTTGCTGTTTATTTTGTTATTGATCTCAAGTTTCATGACACTATGGTCTGATAATATACAGGGGATAACTTCAATTCCTTTCACTTACTTAAAAATGTTCTATGCACAAATATGTGATCTGTTTTGGAGAATGATACCTGTGCAGCTGAAAAGAATGTGTATTCTGGTTTTGTGCAGTGGAACACTCTGTAAAAATCTCTTAAGTTCATTTGTTCAAGAGTTTGATTGAGTTCTAGCATTTCATTACTTATTTTTTGTTTGTTTATGTATTTGTGACAGTGGGTAGTGAGGCCCCCTACTACTATTGTATTAGTGCTTATTTGATATTTCAGGTCTGTTAGTATTTGTTTTATATTGTTGGGTGCACTAATGTTTGGTGCATATATATTAATGATTGTCATCTCTTCCTCTTTGATTGTTCTCTTTATAATGATGGAGTGTCCTTGTTTGTCTCTCTTAATCAGTGTTGGTTTGAAATCAACTTGATCTGCAAAGAGGATAGCTACTCCGGCTTTTTTTCAGGTTCCTGTTGCATGGAGTATTATTTTCCACGCTTTAACTTTCAGTCTATGAGTTTCTTTTTTAATTAAGTGTGTTTCTTTTATGCAGCATATTGTTAGAACTTGCTTCTTGACCAATTCTGCCAGTCTATTTCTTTAGTGAATTGAGACCATTAACATTGATGGTTATAACTGATATGTATTGTTTTATCCTTGTCATGACTTTTTCTTTTTTTCTTTTTTTTTTTTTTGATTCTCTCTTTTTGCATTTAATTTCTTGTCATCGGCAATGGATTCATTCTGCTGGGCTTTCTGGGGTTGTGATCCTCATTTTCTTTTCCAAGGATATTTTTTAAAATTTTGGGGAGTGCTGGTTTCATATTCATGAAGTTTCTAAGGCATTGTTTGTCATGAAAGTATCTTATTTCTCCACCAATTTTGAAAGACAGTTTTTCAGGGTACATCAATGTGGGTTGGAGGCTGTTTTCCTTTAGGGCTTGAAATACATCATTCCACACTCTTCTTGCCTTGATGGTTTGTGTTGAGAATGCTGCTATGATTCTCATGGACTTTCCTTTGTATGTGATTTGTTTCTTTTCTCTAACTGCTTGTGGAATTTTTTTCATTCATTGGGTTTCTTGAATCTTAACTATTATATGTCTAGGTGTAGATTTTTTTGATCAAGGCTAGTTGGAGTCCTATATGCCTCACTTATCTGTATGAAAAGTTCTGTTCCCCTGGTTAGGAAGTTTTCTGCCATCACTTCTGTAAACAATATTTTTATTCCATCTGTACTCTCCCCTGCTTCTTCATTGATTCTGAGCTCTCTTATGTTATTCTGCTTTGCATCAACTAGCAGCCACTGGATTGATTTCTTGTGGTCCTTTACTATTTTAAAGAAATTTTTCTTTTTCTGGTCACTAATTTCAATCTTATCTTCTATATCTGAAATTCCATCCTCACCTTGGCTCATTCTGTTGTGTAAACTTTCAAATGGAGTTTTTAATCTCCTGGAAATCTGTTTGCACCATTTTTTATGGATTCCATTTGTTTCCTATGTTGGGATTCCATCATGTTCCTCAGCTCCTCTATTTTTTTAAATCTGTCTCCTCTCTAGATTTATTAATTATATCTTGCGCTATGGGCACAATTTCTGCTGTTACCTGAGAAATTATTTCCGATTTCATTTTTCCAGATCATCTTTCACTGCCAGTTCAGGGGGTCCTGGTGGTTGAGTATTATATTGGTCCACCTCGTTTCCTTTTGCAGTTTCTTTAGGTGATCTGGAAGTCAAGTTTTGAGATTTGTTTATGTGTCTTCTCATTTTAATGAGGGGTGGGGGAGTATGTGTTTTGCTGGCACCACAGCTCACCTCCTCGGCACTGGGGGCTATGGTATGGCCCCCAGAAGTTTCACCTCCTCTGTGCTGCTGGCAGCTCTGTTCCTCAGCACTGGGGGCAGAGGTACAGTGGCCCAGAATGTTCACCTCCTCTGCCTCTCCACCCTTTTTAAACAAGCAACCTTCCTGGTGCTGACATACAGCATTGAAAAAATGCTACAAGAGATAATTAAATATAATTATCAGTTCTACAAACAAGAACTGTAGATATGGAATGTTGGCAGTATTTCAGCAATAACATCCAGATACCTCAACAAAGAAGAAACATTTTCTCCCCCGAGACATTAACTAAACCTTGACAACTTGGAGCCTTGTGTACTCCATGGGGTCCTTATAACTGGGTCCAGGACCCTTTCAAACTTTTTCTCTGCAGCAAACAACCACTGATGAGAACTGTTTAGTAGCAGTTTTAGAACAACTGCTAGCTAAATCTGCTCTCCCTCATATGATAGGCTAGCCTCCCAGAAAATGTGACATCATTATAGGCAAACCTGAGTGATCCCCCTTTGGAGGAAGTTGAGCTCCCTCCCCTTTCAGTGGAGTTGCTAAGGCCACAGGGTGTCTGTGGAGGAGATGGAGCCGAAGGCATGAGGAGAGCTACTTGGCTTTAGTAGGATGTACAGGAGGAGTGCTGTGGTTAATCTCAGGAAAAGTCCAACAAAACCCACACCTATTTTGAAAGAATTGAAATGAGAAAATAAGTAAATAAAATGAAAACAGCTAGGAAAGCTCTGGAGAGCACAAGGTAAAACAGTGAAAAAATCACCCCTGCTTGGCAAGCCCCACATTGGGCATCAGATACTGGAGACCTCTGCAGTAGGTTCTAGTTTCTTGCCTAATGTACAATTCAGGGTTAAAGAAAGACTCAAAACAGAATTAAATAAACAGAGAAATTGTGAGCCAGAATGGCCAGTGCTGTGCTCAAAGGCCAGCAAAAGCCCTGGTTTGTCCAAGCCACTGGTTTTTATTGGTAAGCAAATTGCGGTAAGGGGTAACTACTTGTGAGAATGTGCAGTTATGAAATTGCTGTGGATAATAATGCTGGTAAGGCTTGTAAATGAAAGGAAAAAGCATTTTCATATTAGGAACAGAACAGATAAAATACTGCACTGTAGTTAGCAAATAATCTTATCCCTCTAGATAACAAGGTTTTAATCATGAGAATGGAATTTGGGCGTGAGTTACTCTGACTTTAGCTACTATGTGATCTCATATTGAGTGCCACTGCTTTACAGGCCGTTTCTCTCTGCTGTGGCCATTAGCAGGAAGGTCATGCTAACCTGTGCACTACCACAGTGGTTATGAGGTGCTTCTATGAGTCTCATAAGCTTCAGTCAGACTCACTTCTTAAAATGAAGCAGTTGAGGGGTTAATCGTTTGCAGCCTCCACTGTTTACTACCTGCTTTGGGCATAATCAATGGGCCAGTCCCCTACGTGTGACAGTGGATATCCTTGCCTCATTCCTAATTTTAGAGTGAAAGTTTTCAGTTTTTGTCCATTTAGTATGATGTTGACTGTTAGTTTGTCATAGATAGCTTTTATTAGGCTGAGATAAAGACCATCCATTTACATTTTCTATAGGGTTTTAATCATGAATGGACTTTATCAAATGCTTTTTCTGCATCTATTGAGATGATTATATGGTTTTTGTACTTGGCTCTATTAATATAGTGTATTATATTTATTGATTTGCATATGTTGAACCATCCCTGCATCTCTGGGTTGAATCCCACTTGGTCATGGTGTATGATCTTGATGATCTGTGGCATTTTTTTACCAGTAACTTTTTGAGGGTTTTTGCATCTATATTCATTAGGGATATAGGCCTATAGTTCTCCTTTTTTGTCAGATCCTTCTCTGGTTTTGGAATCAAAGTAATGCTTGCTTCCAGGAAAGAATTTTGGAATATTGTTTCCCTTTCAATTTCATTAAAGAGTTTGAGAAGTAATGGCATTAAATCTTCTCTAGATTTTTGTAGAATTCAGAAGTTAATCCATCAGGGCCTGGGATTTTCTTTGTTGGAAGGTTTATAATTACCTCTTCAATTTCATTGAATGATATTGGGTTATTTATAGTTTTAATATTGTGATTCAGCTTTGGTAATTCATATGTGTCTAAGAATTCATCCATTTCTTCTCTTTTTTTCATGTGAAGAGAATACAGTTTCTCAAAGTTGGATTGATGATCCTCTGGATTTATGCAGGATCTGTTGTTATTTCATCTTTTTCATTTCTAATTGTATGGATTTGAGTCTTTTCTTTCCTTTTTTGATAGGCTGGCTAAGGGTTTGTCAATTTTATTTGATCTTTCAAAAGGTCAACTCTTTCATTTGTTGATTCTTTGTATCATTTTCTTAGTCTCCATTGCATTGATTTCTGCTTCAATATTTATAATTTTCCACCGTGTATGAGCTTTTGGTTTGACTTGTTCTTCTTGAAGCTGTAGGTTCAACATTAGGTTGTTTATTTGACCTCTCTCTGTTTTTCTAATATGGTCATTCACTGATATAAATTTCCCTCATAGGACTGCTTTCATTGTTTCCCATGAATTCTGGTATATTTTATTGGCATTGGCATTTAATTTTAGGAATTGTCTAGTTTCTTCTTTAATTTCCTCTGCGGCCCATTGGTTGTTCAGGATGTTGTTATTTAATTTTTATATGTTTATGAACTTCTTGTGTTTCTTTTGCCATTGATCTCCAATTTCATTGCACTATGGTCAGATAATATGCATGAAATAACTTCAGTTCCTTTGCATTTATTTAAGCATATTCTATGAGCTAGCATGTGGTCTATTTTGGAGAACATCCTGTGTGCTTCTGAGAAGAACGTGTATTCTGATGTTATGGGTTGGAACACTCTAGACATCTAAGTACCTTTGTTCACAAGTTTGTTTCAGTTCTAATATTTCATTGCTGACATTTTGTCTGATTGATCTATTTGTGACAGTGGGATATTGAGTTTTCACACTACAATTGAATTAGTGCTTACTGGGTTTTTCATGTCTGTTAATATTTATTTTATATACTTGAGTGCACTAGTATTTATTGCATATATATTTATGATTGTCATCTCTTCCTCTTGGTTTGTTCCTTTTACAAGGATGTAGTGACCTTCTTTGACACTCTTAATCAGTCTTGGCTTGAAATCCACTTTGTCTGCAAATAGATAGTTAACCTTGCTTGTTTCCAGGTTGCTATCACAAGGAGTATTGTTTTCTATCCTTTGAGTTTCAGTCTATGAATTTATTTTTGAATTAAATGTGTTTTTTGTATGCAGAATATTGTTGGATCTTTCTTCTTGATCCATTCTGCAATTCTGTTCCCTTTGATTGGTGAATTGAGATCATTAACATTGAGAGTTATAACTGATATATATTGACTGACCCTTGTCACGTTATTTTCCTGTTTTTGGCTCCCTTTCACCCTCTCTGTTTAATTTCTTGCATTGCCTGATGGATTCATTCTGTTGGTGTCAAGAAGTTTAATCCTCATTTGTCTCTTTCTATAATATCCTTCAGAACATTTTGGAGTGTTGGTTTGGTGATCATAAATTTCCTTAGGGGTTTTCATGGAATTATCTTATTTCTTTATCAATTTTGAAAGATAGTTTTGGGGAATACCTCAATCTGGGTTGGAAGTTGTTTTCTTTTAGGGCTTGAAATACTTAAAGCTTTTCTTGACTTGAAGGTCTGTGTTCAGAAGTTGGCTGTGATTCTGATGGGCTTTCTTTATAGATGATTTGTTTCTTTTCTCCAACAGCTTTTAATATTCTGTTCTTAGTTTGGATTTCTGGGATCTTGACTTTTATGCCTGGGTGTAGATTTTTTTTTATCATGGCTAATTGGCATTTAATATGCCTCACTTGCCTGTATGTCAAATTCATTTTCCCTGTTTGGAAAGTTTTCTGCCATTACTTCAGTGAATAGTTATTTTAATGTCATTTTCATTATTTCCTACTTTTTCCTTGACTCCAATGAATCTTGTCATTCTTCTTTGCATCATCTATCAGTTGTTGGATTGATATTGCAAGGTTTCTTGTAATTTTTAAGAAATCTTTCTTTTCATGGTTACTAACTGTAATCCTGTTTTCTATAATTGATTTTCTGTCTGCACATTGGCTCATTCTGCTTCATATACTTTCAATAGAATTTTTGATTTCTTGGATATTTACTTGACTTTGTTTCATGAATTCCATTTCTTTTCTATGCTTGGTGTTCATGGCTTCCATCATTTTCTTAAGCTTCTGTATTTTTTAAAATCTATATCTGCTCTAGAGTCACTAATCAGGTCTTTAATTATGATCACTATTTCTGTAGTTATCTAAGAAATTATTTGTCATTTGATATTTTTCTAAAGCCTGTTTCATCTGCTTTCTTATTTGCACTGTTACCAATTCAGGGAGTTCAGGTGGATGACTTTTGGATTGTCCCACCACATTACTCCCTGGGTTTGCCTTTGTGAACTGGAAGGCTGGGTTTGCATCTTGTTTAAGTGTCTTCTCATTTCTATTCTTTGTTTGTTTTTGGTTTAATTCTTTTGCTGATGCTTGTAGATTGCTCATGGTGATGAGCTACTATTTTATTGCTACTATTTAGAACTCTTAGGAAATGACTACTTCTCAGAGGTGTCTTTAATGTATACCTGGCTTTGGGGTTTTGAGTTTGTTGAAAGATACTACCTCTTCAATTCACTGAGAATGAGACCTTGCTGACTATTTGGCCTAGCCCCTGGCTATTGGCACTAGCCTATAGTATTTTTGTGACCTTTAGGCAATTTCAGTCTCAGTATACCAGGAAGAATAATTGATTAGAAAAGTTATGTCACCTTGACTAAAGTAGGACCATCAACAATAACAATAGCATCAAATGCAACCTAGAAAATGATAAACTGTGGTAAGTATTAATTTTTCATTTTTTGTCTTGTACTAGGGATCCAACTTGGGACCTTACACTTGTGAGGCAGATGCCAGAACCACTGAGCTAAATCTCTGGCCCTTGCGCCTTTAACTGTATGAACTAGATTTGTGGTTATATAATAAAATCTAAAATTAACCTAAAATATTTGCAGTAAATAAGCGCTCAGTATAGCAAATTTATCCTCAGGGAAGAAAATTTAAAAGGAGTTAGGGTCAAAAATAGAGAAATAGAAGAAAATGAAAAGATTAGAAACAATTCTAGAGGACAAAGGAACATTGTGCAAACTTGGGGAAACTGGTGAAGACAGAGGGAAAGAAAGAATGAAGAAATAAAAACAAGAACAGAACAAAACAACAAAAGAAGTAGAAACTGTTCACAGTCATAAAAATAAGAATAAACCATCATGAAAAAATAAAACAGAAACAGAAACAAGACCAGAGAGAAATGAAAAAAAGAAAAAAGAAAGAAAAAAGAAAGAAAAACATGTCCACTTCAAAGCGTGTTGTTCTCTCTGTTCTCTCTGGTAGACAATGTGGGCAGTGTGCAGATCCAAGTTGATTAACCCCAGAAAGCCAGGTGTAGCTTTATGATGGAGTAGTAAATAATCTAAGCAAGTCTACACATTTAGTTCCACAAAAGTTCAGGCTGGTTTCTGGCTATGAGCCTGGAACTGAACCTGTGGAAACTGCAACAGTCAGTACACATGCACAGACACTGGCTCAAACTGAGCTCCCTGACCTGAAGATTTGAACTCCAGAACTGATACTGGAAGCAACTAGATGGAGCCACCATAGGTCTTTTGATTTCTGACCACAGTTGGCCCCTCTCCAATTTGGGTACCAGCTAATCACCTTCTCCTGCGGGACATCCAAATTCCAACAGTTCACAAACCACTGCAGTCTGCTGTGTCCACTGGTACACTCCACTGTGTATTTCTCCATGCAGCTCTCTGGGGTCACCAGTAGTCATGGTTTCACTTCCAGTTTGAGTCACCCTTCCCCAGCAGCAAGTGTGCTCTAAGGTAGGAGGTACTGCCTATTATCTTCTTCTTCTTTGTTAGAGACTCTCTCTTCACTCTCCCTGTTGGCTTCAATTCTCACTTCAGATCCTTCCTGGGTCCTGGGAACCCACTTACCTCCTTTTTCCCTTCCTCATGTTGTGTCATTCCAGTGCTTGGACACTAAATCTTGGGGAGGCCCTCTCTCTGCTGCTCACCACTCCATCCCAGATGTCTTTTATTTTATGTTTTGTAACTGGTGCGAAATAGTGTTTCATGTTTAAATGTTAGATGTGAGGATAAAATTGAGAAAGTAGAAAATTGATCTATTTTGGTTGGAATGACATTAGTAATTTTAAGTTGCAAATCAATTAAAAAATAGAATAAACAGAATACTCTTTTTTACAAAATACTTTGCACTTAGAATAGTTGGGATGAGATAATTTTCACAGGGTACTGACTTCTTATATGTACATGCTATTAAATATGTACCATGATATTCTCACCAATAATAACTGAGAATAATTAAATGATATGTCATTACACCTAGGCCATTAAAGAATTTTAGTTAACGGCTCTCTACTTCTTCTACTTCAAATATATTTGTTCTGCCTTGTAAATCAGATTACTTAATGGATGTCACTTTTGTTGATGTGGTTGTTAATAATCCTACTATTGTGGAAAAAAATCTATGTGATGCATTCTTTTACATTGGAAAAGGCTTTTATCTAGTTTCTATTTTAAGACTAATTTTTCCACCTGTCAACAGATTGAAATTCTCAATAAACCTTTACTTGTGGTTTAATTATTTTCACATTTTGACATTTCTTATAATTTCCTCAATTAATGGTCTATTTGTGTGTTTGTTTTGTTATTTTTCTTGTATTGCTGCTGAAAGGAAATTAACTCATTTTGTAATCATTTATTTATAATCTCATGTTCCTTATAAAATGTGAATTGGGAAAGGTTATGGGGAAAATATTCAATATATATTGATACAGTGAATCTATCCCTATTTTTTAATGTTTCAATTTATTATTTGAAATTCATTTTAAATTTTAACAAAGTATATATAAGAACAAATTTATCATAATGTCACAAATACATTTCAAATGGCCTGCATTACATTTGTACTTTACTTTCATTATCTTCAAATTAGGATGAGACATATTTCCATTGTTTTATTTATTTTCCAGTTTCTTTTTTGTTTTAATTGAAAGTTGAACACATTTATATCATTCATACACACATATCTGCTGTCCAATTCTCCTGATGTTTTGACAGATTTCTTGTTTTAAAAATATATCTGATTTTTTAGAAATAAAACTGTTATGGTTTGGAACTGGATGTCCTCCAAAGCCTCATTCAGTCAGAGGTTGCTGAATCTGGAATGTGTGATGTTGGGATTGAGGACATGTGTTTACTAAATCACTATATGTGAGTGATTGGTTTAGCACCACCTTAATCCCGGTAGTCTGGATGGTATAAAATAGACAGAAAGATGAGAAACCCTCCTGTTGCTTTGTTACTTTGTGCAGGCCATGTTGTCTCTCCTTTACAAAGCCTGTTTGTCATCTCTGCCTTGGAGCAGCTGACTATGGACTGAAATTTCTATGAATTTTAAGGCAAAAAATCCACTTCCCCCTAAATTTAGATGTCAGGTATTTTTTTTTTTTCAGCAATGAGAGAAAAGTAACTAACACAAAACCACACATTGTGAACATAAGAGTGATGTTTTGCATATTATTTCAAGTTCCACAGTGGAAATTAAATTAAGTTCTCTCATATCACTGATATAGGAAAACTAGAGTGCTTTTTAAAATAGGTACAGAGTTTTTTAAAATAACTACAGAGTTCAGGGAAAATAGCCTTCTTTAGCAGCTGTTGGAATTAATTTATGTTATATAATTTACTCTAGCTATATTTTATCTGTAAATATAATATTAATGCCTATCTTATAGGGACAATTTAAAAACAAACTGAATTTGTAATTCATGTTATTTAGGATGCTGCTTGCTAAGTAATTCATTAAAAGATAGACTTTACCACTGAAATTATTATTACAATTTCTTGGACTAATATCCTGGTTAAGATAGTGATCACTTTTTCTCCATTTTCTTTTCTGACATGCTATCATATAACTTACTTTAGTCAAATTTCACTGAGAAGATTATGTCTATGACAAATATAAAAGACCAAGAATTTGAGATTTAACTATATTAGTTCAGTAGCCAGTGTCATTATAAATACCTCCCATCTCCATACTGAAAGTGACTTATGACACATTTTACTCATTTCAGAAAGAAACATGTATCTTTTTCTGAGGGAGGGACTAAAAAAACCCAAATTTTTTATACTGAGAGTAAAAAGGGAAATTTTTACAAGTACAATTAGATTGAGTGGAGTTTAAATATTTCTCACACAAGTAGGCTTGTTTTGGAAAAATATAGCATACTACTGAAAGATTGAATATTCTTATGTCAAAATCAAAAATAAATTCAGAAACTATAACAATATGAAACAGAAACATATTAATGTACAGCACGCATACTTACTGTGTAAAATTTAAGTCATCTTAAATGTTCAATTCAATGACAGTATTTGATGTTTAATATGGATACTTATCCTGTTCTTATTAATATATGTAATGATTCTACGAATTTGGGGCTTTTAAAGATTCGTGATTGTATATGTGTCTGTGTATGTGTGTCTACACTCCAACACATGGATATATGAATATTGTTGATTTAAGGAACCAAAGAGGTAATTTTATCAATAATCTATTAATATATAATAATTTACTATTTTATTTATCTGATTCCTCATGTTATTATAAAAGATAGTACCAAAACAGCTTTATAGGAATAGTACTACATTTTTTCTAAATGTGAAGTTTAATTGTATGAAACTGACAGTTTAAATATTTAAAAAATTAGGGTAAAATTATTCATTTTCTACTTCAGTTTAAGAATGATTCCAAGGGAATTTTAAACATTGCTAAGAATGTAAATTATATTGTTTATTTTACTAAACTGAAAAATAACTCATAATTTTAAAATCTTAAATTGATGAAGGCAGCATTGTATTTTTCTCAATTGAAGGAAGTATTGGGTATTTTTTCTGAAATCTTTATTTAAGCATAATGTGTAATATACATCAATCATTACTACTTCAAACATAATAAGATTTTCAAAAATAAAACTTCCATACAATTGTATTTTATATATTTTAATGACTTTTAATATTTTCCCTCATAAATAAACAAGAATAATAAACTGACTAGGTAAACAAAAAACTCAATTATATTTACTGCTCAAATTAAGGGTATTCCAGGTGTTCAAACATGAGAAATTCAGTAAGATAATTCTAATGGAACAAAAGTTTAGGAAATTGCATCAAAGATCATGTTTTCACAAATCAATACACTCTGTATATCACATAATTACATTTTCATTTTATCCTTTCAAACTGATTATTAGCATAGTTATATAATGTACATTTAATATAAATAACAAATTTATGAAATACATTTACAATCTAATGTCTCTGTTGTCTTGGTCCTAAATAAGCTATGCTATCATTTTCTAATATACATAATTTAAATGTAATTCTTTTCCAAATTTCCTTATCAATTTAATCAGTTTGTTTTTATTCTTTAAAGACATTTTCTTAAAAGAATTTTTTTCCCTATAAACCAACATTCCAAATTCAAATTTAGGTACAGAAATAATGGTTTTAATAGGTTGTATTGGCTTTTTAAATAATCTATACTAATAACCTTTAAGCCACAGTACTTATAATACCAAAATGAATTCATTGTAGCAAACATGACTGAGACAATATCAGTTTTGCCATTTAAAAAATTATAAAACATAAAATCTATTGAAAGTAAGTGAATGATGATTAAATAATTGAATAATTAAATGTATCAGTAAAGAATTCAAGAATATACTGTATCATTAATAAAACTTCAAAAAATGAAGTAAATACCTCCTTGTGATCAGATCAGAAAGATATTTTATATTTACAAAGAAGCAGATTAAAATTTTGTGCTAATAAATAATATTTTAATGTATATTTTATTAACAAATATGAATTCAACCTATAATGAGATTCTCTATGATATTTCTATATGAACACGCAGCATGCATTGATCACATACATCCACCCTTTTTATATTCCCCACACAACTCCTCCAGCACACACCTTCCTACTCCTTAGTTAATCAATGTTCTATTTTCAGGTCTAGCAAGCATATGGAGAATAAAGAATTCTTGTACACTCTTAGTGAGGATGTAGATTAGTATAACAACTGTAAAAAACAGTAAATGGATTTCTCAAAAACTAAAATAATAAAAATAGCATGAACTACATGTCCAGTTATCCACTCCCAGGTATATACTAAAAAGAAGAGAAGTAAGAATACAAACGATATTTGCATGCTGATGCTTATGGTACCTAAAGAAAATAGCTAAGAAAAGGGAATCGACCTAGTTGATTATCAACAGTTAAGTGAATAAATAATTTTATTCAGTCCTAAAGTGAAACAAAATCCACACATTTGCAGCTAAATAGAGATCTATAGGGCAAAATATAAAGGTAAATAAACCAGATGAAAAAGTATCACAATTTTTCTCACCTGTGGAAATTAAAGCAAAAAAAAAGTCAAATTTTTCACACAATTTTTATAAAAGATATTATGTAGATTAAGAAAAACACTAAAAATATAATCACCTTAAACAAGATGTGGTATAACATTATCTCTGCACTGCATTTAAATATGTGTAATTTTTTTTTTTGGCAGTACTCTGGATTGAACTCAGGACCTTGCACTTGCCAGGCAAGCACAGTGCCTCTGAGCTACATCCCTGGCCCCTAAATATGTGTAATATTAATACGGTATATTGTGGTATTTTAATACATTAAGCAAAATACATATGGAAGTTCTCTTAATAATAATCCTAATATTTTTGTAATATACTTTTTTAAAAAAGAAAATTCTTTAAATTATTTAAAAACGAAAATTCTTTAAAAGTTAAAAGTTAGCTTTTTCATCACCAAAGATGCTAGATTGCTTGTTATTTTTGCATCATTTTTCATTGACATATATGTGCATATTTATAAGGTACAGTATATTATTTTGATTCATGTATACACTGGTTGATGAATAAATAGCTTAAGTAGCATGTCTATCACCTTAAACTTTTATCATTTCTTTATGATAAGTACATTCAAACACCTCCCTTAAGTATTTTGAGACATATATTACTGTTAATTACATTCACCTTACTCCTCAGAACAGGATATTTTCCCCTGATCTGTGACATTTTGCCTGTAGAGCAAACTGTTCATTCTCCCAATCCTCTACTGTCCCAAGCCGATGCTAACCATTATTCTTTGCTCAAATTCGAAAAGATAAAGTTTAGTTTCCACATAAAAAATAAGATCATGAAATATTTATCATTTTGAGCCTGCCTTCATTCACTTAACAGAATTTCCTTTCCATATTGGTGTTGTATTAAACAGTTTTCATTCTTAGAGTTAAATCATTAATCCTTTTTGTATTCATCAGCTTTCGTATCCCTCAGACACCATAACATACAGCATAAGGGACAAGTGATTTAATTTGTCACATGGTTTCAGGAGAGTTGGGTTATGGTCATTTGGGTTCAAGGAAGAAACATGACAGTAGACTGTAGCAGAATAAAGATACTCAGTTCACAGGAGCTAGGAAGCAGTGCAGAGGAATAGTGCCTGAGAAGGGCTAGAGCCCAGAAATAGTACAAAGATCAAGCTTCCATTGTCTTCCCAAACAAACCCAGAAATGTGCTTTCCTAATCCCCTCAGTGATTCCCAAGACAACTAAATTGACAAAGGTAGTTTAAGCACCACATTCTACCAATGTCAATTTGACACGTGACATATTTCTTTGAATTACACTTAATAGCCAAACAAACATAAAGAGCTAATGATTTCACCTAACATGTTACAGTTGTCCTACATATAATAAAAAATGCAATTATTCTTTTCCTAAAGTCTCAACAGTTCCAGCATTTTATAAAATTCCAAATCAAAGTCTCTTTTCACTTTTAGCTCTGAATCTCTGTAAGAGTCAAATACACGTTACGTGATACCGATGCACAAGGACACAGGACAAACATTCTCATTCCAAAGGGTAGATATAGGGAGATAAAAAGAACTGGACTAAATATTAAAACCCAGCAGGGAAATCACAAATTCCTTAATTTGATAGAATACTTAATTTCATATTTGGCATCTGCACCACAAAGTGGTGCAATGTGAGTTACGAAAGGCAGCAGCCTCACTACTACAGTCCTGGTAGCTGGTGTCCATTGTCAAAACCAGTCAGTTGTAAATGCATAAAAGTTTTTCTGAGCTATCTACTCTGTTCCATTGGTCTGTGTGGCTATTTTTATGTCAACATCATTCAAATGTTTTTACTAGGTCTTTGCACTATATTTTGAAGTGAGCTTTTGTGTCTCGATGCCTAGAATATAGATATTTAAACATAAATTCTTAGTAAAATCATTTGAACAAATACAGCTCATTTGAGATAAGTTATAAGAAAATTTTTCTATAACTATTAAAGGCAAAATATTAATGCCCTATTTTTTTTCACAGTAACAAAGCTCCCTTCTTTTTCAATAATAATAGTCTTTTTTTCAGCATTTTAAAATTATATATTACGGTTAAAGTATTTTTCAGAGAATATAAATAGATTCAACCTTACTTTTTAATTTAAATGACCAAGTATGGTATGCTAACTAGTAGAAAAATATTATATATGGGTAATATATAATATGTATTTATATTATATATCACCTATCATGAATATTATAAGTCAAAAATATGATTAAGTTAAAGACTTAGAGAATTTGTTTATCCTGGATTACTGAGATGGGCTCTAAATCTAATGAGAAGTTTTATCAGAGTAAGAAAAGTTTAGAGAGACACCAAAGAAAAGAACGCAATATAAAGATGACTGAGATTTTATTGTCATAGTCATATGACACTGAATGCCAGTATGTATCAGAAATGAGAAAGCAGAAAATAGTGCAGTCCTGTTTCACACTAATTTCAGACTTTTGTCTCCTAGGCTGTGATAAATTTAATTGCATCAAGTTTGTGATATTTTATAGCAATCCTAAGATGTTAGTACAGAGTGAAAACTTACATGTTAGTAAATGTCATTTTTAATATTGTGTAATGATGTGGATCTTAAAATCTAATAAAAGATTCAAAACAAAGAACCCCCTTCCTAACAAAATAAGAAAAATTATAATTATAAATTGAGTCATCTTGCATCTAAACTTTACAAAATTTTTAACCTATGAACATTAGATTAACTATGAACCTAATATGATATTTTGCATTGCCTGCAGAAATATAAAGTTATAGCTTTAAACTGTAAGATTCATGAAAAAATAGCTATAAACTGAATTGATATCCAGAATACAATATTTTATTCAATATTACCCTATAAATTTAAGCTATTAATGTCTCAAATTATTACAGTGTATATTTCCTATGTATTTGTATTATCAATCCCAGAGTTTTGTCAGAATTTTACAAATTCAATGCAAAAGTTTCTATTTATTAATTCTTCTTTCAATTTCTTTTGACAAACTTAAACACACTCCAGATCAGTTCTGGTTAATAGAATGCTTCTGAATTTTCATGTTCATATTTATACTAATACACACAATGAGTTTTGAAGGTGGTCAAAATCTGTGTATTAAAAATGAACAGGAATCTACTCACAATTATATAAAAATGTCAGACTGCCTGAACATGACTCAATGAGACAGGTCAATCTTCTTTGATTTTCATTTGTCCTTGAGTCTCTTTCACTACATTCATCAGGCTTCTCTCAATGAAAAAATGTGTCATTCATTTTTAATCAGTTGAGATTACTTCACTCACTGATGGTCATCTAAAACTTTATCTGACTGCATGTGGTTCTCTGGGGACTCTCCTGTATTTATTATTTTAAAAAATATTTCAACTTGGTATCAAGAAATAATACTAGCATTTTCCATGGTCTGATTCCTTCTTCATTTGTATTCAACTTGAGAGAGGGTAAGTGAATTTCAGGATTAAAAAACATGCCTATAATATATCATGTCGAGTGATTGCACTGTGAGTCAAGGAAATTGCAGAGCACAAAAGGTTGCTTGTCTTGTGAAAGGTTAGTTGCACAAAGGTAGCACATAGGACTCTCCTACCACAGCTTGATGCACTGAGCAGTAAACCAGAGAATAATAGTTTTTGTACTTTTATGACCCCTCTAAAAGAGTTGTGCAGATTCTCTTTGACTTCATAATATTGTTATTACATTTTCAAACGTGCTGCTATAATAAATTTCACAGTCCCTTTTATTTTTTGTCTTCATTTTAATATTTTTTCAATTGGTTTCCTCATCATTTTTATGTATTAATTGATTTATTCATTTATCAAACCTTTTAAAGCTCATTTCAGACACCATTCTAAGAATAGTTTAAGAAGCCAAAGGGTAGAAGGTAATACCCTTGGCCATGATTGTGGCAAATGGAAAAACAATAAAATAAAGAACTAAAACATATCAGTGGAAACACAACTATAGTAATACTAAAGGCATTATATATTATGTAACAGTGTATAAAATAGTGTTATCTCCTAGTGTCAGTAAGAATAAAATTTCATCATAGGAAAAGATCAATTTAATGTGATTGATTCAGAATCACCTTGAGGACTTGATATAAAACAGACTGCTAGGGCCTCAGTCTAGGAAGGGACTCTTTAGTTTACATATCTATTAAGTTCATCTAATCTCCCCTGGTTAGAGAAAGATTCTATATTGAGTTTAATATACATTAATATATATTGCAATAAATTTATGTTCTTTATATATAATGAGTAATATGAAGAAATATCTTTCATTAATATTGGTCATCAATGAGTATTTTTATAATAAATAACAAAGTAAAATTATCATTTTATGTTAGAAGGGTTTTTTTGGCACCGGGGATCGAACTCAGGTCCTTGTGCTTGCACAGCAGGCGGCAAAACCACTGAGCTAAATCCCCGGCCCTAAAATTATCATTTTAACAAGTTCAAAATTATAATAATTACTTCAGGATAAAATAATAAAAATATGTATTAAAATGTGAATATATCATCCATCTTCGTAAGAAATAAATTTTCTTCATTCTTATAGTGTTGTCTTAACTTGTTTGCTTATAACTTGTTAGAATAACATGTTAGTCTAAGTAGACAACATCTTACATACCTCTCTTCCTTTACATCCAAAGTGCCAAAATAATTCTCTGAATTTATTTGAAAAACAAAAGCAATCTTACGATTAATACCATCTTAGAAATAATCTTTGTAAGTTTTTTCATGCAATGACAATAAAATATTTAATTATCCAAGGAGAATTCCAGATCCCACTATAAAACATTCCTTTAGCTTGCACTGAGAATTATTGACATCTAATTTTTAATTTCTTTGCTTTTTCTATTACTTTGCTGAGCTTTCTAACTCAAAAATTTCATTCATTCTCTTTCAATTGGTGCTTACTTATCAGATTGATCACACTGTGAGCTTCCGCAAAGAAAAATGTGTCATGTTTGTATATTTATTCTAAGCAAACCATGCAGCAACCCCACAGAGTAGGCATCAATAAATTATAATTGAGTTAATGTGTCAAAAACTTAATAGATTATGGGACAAAATTTAGAAAAGATCAGGGAGAAGAATTTTAATAGAATGATAGCAGCTTATTCAATATATCTTGTTTGTGTATTGGAGAAACTTTTAAATTACCACAATTACTCTAATTATAGAAACTCAATATCAAAATTAGGAAGGAAATACAAGAAATTTATGCACTATTATGACTATAGTCAGGCATGGTACATTTTGTGTAATCCTAGTACTCTGGGAAATTGAAACAATAAGATCACAAGATGGAGCCCAACCTGGGCAGTTTCTTGAGTTGGTGAGAATTTGATTTAAAATAAAACAAATAAAAGGAGTTAGGATTAGCTCATCGTGATGATTCTGGGTTTCTTCCTCGGTTGTAAAGGAACAGAAGTATTTTATCGTATATATTAATTGAATGAATGTTTATTTTAAATATTTTATTACATCTTTATCTATTCAGGTAAAGGAACTATTCTAATAAATCCCTTTTGTTCCCTTCTGAATATATTGAGAATATCAAATATTCATCAATTCATTTGAGTAAATTTCTGTGTACATTTGTGACCTTTCCAACAGCAGTAGATGCTGTGTTCAAGTTAAGGACTACTTTAAAAATTATTTGGGGGGCAATAGGAAGTAATATTCCTATATTATATTCCTATGCTTTCTTCTCGGTATGTGAGATATAAGGGTCTCTTCTTAAGTCAAAGATGCAATGTATTTATGAAGTTTGGACCTAATCATATCTGTTTATTTCAAGTCCAACTGCTTTTAGTGAACATCTCTTTCATGCTTTTAAATATATATATATATATATATCCTTTAAAAACTAGTACATGTTAATGGTGTGATTCATAGTATGTCTTTGATTCCTTTTTTCCTTGTCTGCTGGAAATATTAGTCTCATATCATTATTCAATATCGTTTTTAAAAATAGCAATATTTAATTCAATATAATTTATAAAATATGTAGTTGAATGTATTTGAATAAGGCTTGTCATGTGTCAAAATATTAAAATAATTGTTTTTGTTCCTTATATATTTACATGTACATGAATTTAATTTAATTTTTTAAAGTAGAGAATGGTGACTGCCATGGTATATAAATAAAATTATCTAGTGACAAAGAAGTTTCCAGAGTTTTAAACTTAACTTGAAATCAAAAGAGTCATAAAAACTACAAGCACATTAAAAATATTGCATTCTAGATATTTGTCTTTGTTAGTCACATAACAAAGTAAACAGTTTATACTCCAAATTTTGATGAACATTTTTGTAACCTAAATAATCTTATCTCCAGAAAGATCAATTATTTGTCTAACTTTCAGTACAATTTTATGCATTAATTTTTCAATCAAAACAAATATTTATTGAATAAATTAAATATACAAGATATTTTACTGAGTGTGAACATTTCAAAATAATTCTAAGGTAACACTTCCCAAAATTTTGTAATATGATGAATTACTGGAATGGAGGAGATATTGATGGAACTGGTAAATATTAACAGATTAAAAGTCAATTTGAACTAGATATCTAATACTAGGGTTTCTTTCAACTTTCTGAATGATAATTCTGTAAGCCATTTATGTTGAGAGAGTGCATAAACTGTTCCACTTTTCCTTTTATAACTATATTTGAAATATGATATAACATACAATTTAGAAGTGAAAACATTTTTATGTCATTTATACTAGATCATTAAATGCTAGTGCCATCTTAATCTTTTTTTCTGCCTAGTAAAGTACAGAAAAACTACTTATGATGCCAGAAATAATCCTTGAAATTCTAAGTATTCTGGAAATCAAAATTCTATGAGACACAGAACATCAAAAAACAAAAAAATAAATACTATCAAATTTCTTTTACATTTGAATTATTAACTAGGATTGATAAGAGATGACATATATATATATATATGATTACAGAACATGCATTCTCATATTTCTTTAGTTTGTCTCAGATATTTTCACTATATTTTGCTAATTCACTCATTAAATGAAATGTGCCTTTGAGAAATATATCTTCAGAAAAACACTCTGCTTGTCTACTCATGAAGTTAATAACATGCCTCATAAAAATTCCTTTGCAATAAATTCTCTAAAAACATATTTTCCCATATTTCCATCCAATCACATGACTTAAATAACAAAAAGTTATTTTGCTTATTTTTCAATAGTTATTTCATATAGAGGTGATTTAAAGGATGTCTACCACTTGCTTGAAATTTGCATTAACTTTCATAAATAATCATATTATAAATTTATTTTGTAAGATATGAATATTTGATTTATAATCCTGTATGCTTTGGAGAAAAAAATAATATGCACCTTAACAAATTCTGCCACTACTCACAATTTTGTCTTGATAGAATCTCAGTTTCCACAGATCAAAGTAACTATGCATTTCTTTTTTATTTCCATTACAGTGGAAAGTAGTTAGTCAAGGAATTATGTAATAAATTCTGAATTTATGATCTATATTTCCATTGAAACTATCCTTTAATAAAGCTCTGCTTTGAATGCAGTAATATAGCAGGAATATAATTTATCATTCCACATGAGACATAAAAACCATCACCTCTGTGTGTGAATTCCAAAGATCCAGGAATCTAGGAAATGGCCAAAGGAGCTATGGTGTGAAACACAAATGGCTGAAAAAGATAGTTGCAAACAGAAAACTTGGGGCATCATTAGAAGGTCCTGGGTACAAATCTTAGAGATTCCCTTAAAGCTAGCTCTCTTTCATTGATCATCTACACATATTATTTATTATGCTTTTATTATTGTAATGTCTAGGAATACTAGTACAGTGTTGAATGAAAGTAGGCAAATTTATATTCCAAGTCTCAGAGTAGAGTGTTCAATATTATACCACTAAATGTGATTTTAGCTGCACATTTTTTATACATCATGTTCTCTGGTAAACCAGGCTGAAAGTATTCTAGTCTAGTCTAGTCTAGTCTAGTCTAGTCTATTTCTAGTGTTCCAAAGTCTTTTAAACTCAGGAGTGTTGTATTTTGTTGAATCATTTTCAGCTTCTTTAGAGCTCTTTTTTTACACTTTAGTGTGTTAATGTGATGAAATGTATGTTTAATTTTCTGAATTAAACCCTTTAAATTCTAGGGAAAACCTTACTTGCTCATATGAATATGTTTGTGACACATATATACTATATTTCTTCATCTGTTCAGGCTGCTGTATCAAAATACCATAAATTAGGTTGTTTATTAACAATCAAAATGTATTTCAGTCCTGGAGGCTGGGAAAGCCAAGATCAAGGTGATGGCAAATCTTCTGTCTGATGAGGTTGCACTCTCTGATGTACATATGACAGTTTTCATTGAGTCTTCACAAGACGGAAAGGGTATAACATGTCCTCTAGGATCTCTTGTATAAGATCATTAATCCTATGCATAGGAGCTTTCAAAATGATGATATTGTCATTTAATAGTGAACACGGATCATCAGCATCTCCAAATTGCCATTCATTCTAATAGGTATACATACTTCTTCAATATTTAATAGAATTTATGACTGATTTTAATCTTCAACAGACTATAAGAAGATAGCATGTGTCTTCATCATTTTAACTAATATGCACCAGAATTTGAAACAAATAATTAATACAAAGAGGGATTTTTGAAGGCTAGCTCTTATTTACTTTAATTCAATCTCAATGTTTTATTTATTCATTTTATTACTGTTGAAAACTAACAATTGCATGTACTTAAGGTATAAAAATTAACACTTTGATAAACATATACTTGCAAATAATCACCAAAATCAATATCACCTCACATAGTTACAATCTTTGTTTTTCTTTATTTTTTGAGGTGAAAACACTTAAGATGTATATATGTGCTTGTATTTCAGGATATTATTTTCCTCTTTGTTTATTTTCAGGTATAAACTGAATATCATTTGGGATCTCCATAACCAGGTTGATTTCTACTCAGAATTTCCCCCAGTACTTATTAAACATTATGCACTAGCCAAACATGGTGGCACACACCTATAATCCCAGCACTCAAGAGGCTGAGGCAGGAGGATCACTATGAGTTTTAGGACAACCTGGGCTACATAGTGAGTTCAAGACTTGCCTAAATTACATAGTGACACCCTGTCTCTAAAAAAATTGTGCACTAATATGAACTGCTGTCTGACCTTTGTTCTTATGTGTTCAAATATGAAAGTATACATTCATAATATATTGTAAGTACTCACAGATCTCCATAAGAAAGTACAATATTTTTTGCGTTCGATGTGTTTAACTATTTGTGACTTTCAGGTTATTATCTACCTGGTAACTCTAAGGTCAATTTTCACAATGGTCTGTTTTTCTGGAGCTTCTTTTTAAAAATTCCTTTACTTTTTAAAATCCTCCTTCTCATACTGAACCATCATCAGGAAACCATGGCAGTCTACTTAAGAGATTAATCATATTACAGTCATGAGGAAAAATTTGTAGTAAAAATTTGTGATTTGTTATGTGGACCCATTGCCAATAATGTTTTTTCTTCCTCCCCTTCCAGCCCCCTCCCCTTAGCTGCTTAGTCAATTGTAATACTTTTTAATCTCCTGGCACTGTGTGTTTGAAAAAAAATATCAACTAGCTAGACACCCCTTGGTCCATCATAGAATTTCATGTCCTTACTCATTCTAGTTACACATATGTCCATTTCAGAAACTTATCCCTAAAAGTTCTGAAAGATGAATTTTCTTTAGGGATATCTGAGAATGTCTATCTTGTGTGGATGTGGAACTTAAAAAAGGAAAAGGAGGTCTTTGGTTTATATATGATATCACAGACCAATTCCTTCAGCTTCTCCTTGCTTCAAAAAGAAATCTAAAAGTATAAGAAAGGTCAAGCTAATTTGCCACCTCAGAATTAGAGAAGCCTTATGACAGTGTATCACTTTTTAACCACTAAGAAGTACTTCCTGGAATCTTAGATGACTGACACTCAGCCTAGTCACAAAAGCCTCATCACTGAGTGAGAAACAAACCTCAGACACTCTCATCATTGCCCAATGGTCTTATAACAAAATGGCAATACTGACAGTGATGGAGGCTATTTATGTGTTAGCAACATGGACTCCCACTCATCAAGACTGACCTGGCTATAGGCACTGGTGAGTGCCCTATTTCGTGACAGATTGATTATATTGGACCACTTTCATCATAAAAGAGGCAGCGCTGTCTTTAATGGAATAGATATTTATTCTGGGTATGAATTTATATATACTGCTTCTGCCTAAACCATCATCCGTGGACTTAAAGAGTGACTCATCCACCATGATGATATTCCATACAGCATTACCTTTGGCTCAAGAATACACTTCAAAGATGGTCCAGAACCTTCAAGAATGAAGGTAAGAATCACCCCAGCAGGTGAAGAAGTAAGATCCATTGATGTGGTTGCTGTAGGCCAAGGAAATACAGAATAGATAGTAAAATATGGTAGTTATATATAGGAGGCACTACTGTGAAAAGTTACAGAAACAATTATGGTAATAAGTATTTCTTTTCTATTTTTTTAATATTTTTCTGCATATATACTCACATTTTTTTTTTTTTGCGGGGGGGGGGACCGGGGATCAAACTTGAGTCCTTGCGCTTGCGTAGCAGGCAGTGAAAACACTGAGCTAAATCCCCGGCCCTATACTCACATATTAAGTAGATGCCATTAATTTCTTTCTTTCAAAGATAACATTAAGTGACAATATTGCTACTTAAATATTGGTAAATGATATTATAATATTTAAGATATGGAAAGTCTGGTGAAGAAAAACTTGGCCTTTTATTCTTGGGAGAGAATTAGTGTGCTTTCATTAGTATGCATGATAGTTGTATCACATTAGGTCTTATTTTGACCTTGTTGTTATGTGTATTTTAAGGGAATGTGTCTGCTTAACAAATTGACAAGGAGAGCATTGTGACTGTTAATTGTAGGTCAAAACAACTGAATTAAGAAACAGCTAACACATTACTAAATATGTGTCAATAGGTTCTTTTCAGAGTCAGTTGATAGGTAAGACAGGAAACTGAGGAGGGGGATCCACATTGGTGGGGGATGGCACCAAACAAAAGGTTTGTGGACTGGACTCAAAAAAGGAAAAAAAGCAATGGGGCTCACTTTGGAAGAGGTCTATTTAGCTTGAGTGAGCATGTCTTTTGCTGCCATTTCTTGTAGACATCAGACTCCAATTTCTCCAGGCTTTTAATGCGCACTCGTAACAGTGACTTTTCAGCAAGATAAAAGCTAGACTTACAAAAAAAAAAAAAAGCTAGACTGATGCTGCACCTTTGACCACTCTTGTCACATAACTTTCAGCCTGGGCAACTTGGTTGCTGGAGCTCTGGCTCTCTCAAGCCCGGATGGCCATTGTGTACTATACTGCCTCTGCTTCTAGAAGATTATGCAATAAACACATATATGTGTGTTCTATTCTTCTAGAGAACCCCAATCAATAGAAATCAATAGACAGGTAGGTCGATGGATAGATAGATAGGTAAGATATACACAATTGGGGCTCAAAATCCCCTAACATACTTGACATAATATTTGGGATAAAATAAAAACTAGAAGGAGAAAAGGGGATAGATCTCTTATAAATTGGAAAAGGTCTCAGAGAATGAAGGCAAGAGGAGGGGGAAGGGAAGGGGAATTAAATGGATTAGAGATATGCCATGTAGAATAACCTAATAACCTCAATGAATGTAAAAATTTTATGTCATAAACCTGAGATAAGATTAATAATATAAAAAAATGAAAATGGGAATTTAGAGGAGGAGGGAGAGAAGAGAAAGAAAATTACACAAAGAAGCTCTATCATGTAAATGTACCCATTCCACAACATGATTGTAAACTGCATGTTTTGTAAACATGTACTAATATAAAATTTTTTGAAAAATTGCATTAATCAAACCTTGGAAGAAATATAGCCTTTTGATATGTATACTGAGATACATCATACGAACATGTTATAAATAATCTGGAAATAAGTGTAATAGAAAACATCAGTAAATTTTAGACCAGAAAGATAGAATTTACTCACTGTGAAAGATAGGAAGTAGAATGAAACATAATAAATAGCAGAACCTATGGGGCAAGTAGAATATAACCAAAGAATCAATATTTAGAAAAGTAGATGTCTGACTGAAAGAGCATTGAATGAAGTAAGAGCTACAAACATTTCCACAAAAATTAACTGGTAATTGGGCATTTTAAATCTGGAGAAATTACTTTTCAGAAGCATAGGGAAAATCAAATACTCTCTGATTAAATACAACTAAAAGGAACATTTTACCAGCAGAACTGCCCTCAACAATCAGATATAGGGAGTTCTTTAAATAGAAAATTAACTAAAGGAAATTCTTTAAATTTAGTAAAAGGATGAATCCTAGGGCATGAAAAAAGAAAAATGAGCATGGGAAAAAGGCAAAATGTGGAGACATGCAATAGATTTTTCTTTTTCTGATGTGTTTTGTGAGTTATATTTGATGTTTGAAATTGAAAAAATATTACCATGTTTGATGCCATGATGTTTAAACGTGGTGGCTATAAAGAGAACAAAAGGAAAACAACATTTTCATTTCCACACTACACTTATAAATTGAGTAAAATGTTCAAAGAAATATACTGATATGTCATATATGTGCCTTATTAGAGCAAACACTCCAGAAATTATAAAAAGTGACATTCAATAGAATGTAACTAAATCAAGATTGATGCTAAAAAAAATTTTCATCTACTCCTCAGTAAGGTTAATGAAAAGAGAATGGGAATCCTAAAACTCATATTTAAACATATGATGGAATAACACACCTAAGCAACAGTATAACAATAATTACTTTACATGTCAATTGTATATGTATACCAATCAAAAGAAAGAGATTGACAGAATTTAATAATGAAACACAAGTAAACTTCATACTGCTTATAATAAAATAATTTCCACTGTAATAAATTAGAGAAAAGTGAAAAAATTTAAAAGCAGGGAACATATTCACATTAACTTAAAATAAAACAATAGAAAGTGTATCTGAACCAAACAACAGAAACTCAAAATACATGGATGGAAAAACTGATAGAACTGAAAGGAAAACACAGCTAAATATAAAATTATAGCTCAGAACCTCAACTTCCACCCCTCCCACTCCATAAATCATTGGGTTACTACATATAAAATGGCTTCTGGAAAACACAATCAAGCAATAGAAACAGACTGATCCATAGATTGCATTCCACCTAACACCAATAGTACAATCACATTTTCAAATGGTCATACAATATTCGCTATGGTATAGTAAATGGATCATAGAACAAGCCTAAACAAGTGAAAAGAAGATCAGCTGCCAGAGGGTGAGAACCTGGGTGGCATGGAGCAGGGCTCCCTCCTGCTCAAGCCCTGCTCTCCCATGATGAGCTTAGCCATGAGCAGTGGCCCCTTCTGCCTGTGGTCTCCTGGCTGTGCTGGTACCTGGCTCCACACTACAGAGGCACAGGGGGTCATAAAGGCCATTGTCCTGAGCTCCAGAAGATAGAGCAGAAGTAAACAACAGAAAGAGGGCCTCTCTCAGGCTCCTTGATGAAAATTGATGCTGACTGGAAAAGTGAAGAGAATATCTACAATGAAAGCACAAGAGACCACTATACTTCGTAAGTTGGAGGGATCCCCTCCCATTGGAACCTGGACTGTCTTCAGGGGAAGGGCACCTGGAACATGCAGTAGAGCTTTGCAGAGTTCAACCCTGCAGGAGGACAGGGAGCTCAGCTTGGGACTTGCAGCCAGAAATCTGCCTGAATTTCAGGGGTCTGCTACTGGCTTGCTAAGACTCATTGACTTATATCTGCACAGTGCTGCCCACATTGTCTATTGTGACAGAAGAGCCATTCCCTGAAGGAGGCCCTTCATTTTTATTTTTTATTTGTCATTTTCAAAACAATTTTTTGCTCTCATTTTTAATTTTTAATTTTTTTCTACTCTTCAAATTTTTTCTCTCTTCTTTTTTCTTTCCTTTCTCTCTCTCTCTCTCTCTCTCTCTCTCTCTCTCTCTCTCTCTCTCTCTCTCTCTCTCTCTCTCTCTCTCTCTCTCCTGCTCTCTTACTGTTCCACATTATTCTTTATCTCCCTTTTTGTTCCTATTCTGGCTCTGATTCAGATTTCTTCATAATTTTTCTTTTCTTTTCTTTTTCCTTCGCTCAATTGTCATTAGTTTTAAAGGAAAGTAAATACAGTTTCTAGCCACCCTATTGCTGTTAGTTTGTTCTGTTCTCATCTTTGTTCTTTCATTCTGTCTTTTCCTCTTGTCTTTAACAGTTTCTTAGTTGGCATGATCTTCCTGTCCACTGGCCTCACTGCTAAGCTTTCCCTATCCTTCTACGTATCTCTCCTCACCAACTCCTTCTAACTCCCTATCCTGAAGGGTAAAGTTGCTATATTGAAGAGTTTATTCACTACAAACATATGTTGGGGTGGTCCTCAATTTTGATTTAATACATAATGAAAGGTGATAGATTAATAACTACCACAAATTGTCATTTTCTAAGATGTGCTTGATGCTACTGTATTGCTGAATGTATCACTTGGACTAAGATGTTGTGATTGATGCAATCAGTTGTCCTTCCTGGGATAATGAAAATGATATAGCCTGAGAGTGGAGACTCAAAGGCAAAAGACCAGCTATATCTGGAAGACACATTTGAGAAGCAATCATTCATTAAGGGGTCTAAGTACATCAACAAAGATACTTACAATAAGCAATTTTGAAGTCCCAACCCAGGAACTAAACCAAGGACAGTACCAAAAACAAAAATGAGAAGACATTTAGGCAAGGCACAAACTAAGATTTCCACCCCATCAAAGGCAAATTCTGGGGGAAACAAGGTGGAAAAGTCTGATAATCAACCACATGGACAGCCTGAACTGATAGTACAGGAAGTAAAAAAAACAGATGAATAAGGCTCTAGAAGAGTTCAAAACAGAAATAATTTTCCAGATAATTACAGAGATGGTGAGCAGAGTGAAAGACACAATTAGAGGCTGTAGAAAAGAAACAGATAAAAAAAATAGATGAGCTCAGAACCATGCTGGAAGCCATCAAAGCCCAGCATAAGAAAGAAATGGAAACTATGATTGCCCAACATAAGAAAAAAATGGAATCCATGAAACACATTCAAACAGGTATTTAGGAGATTTAAAACTCAATTGAAATCATGCAGAGCACATTAAGGGAATCTGAAGATAGAATATTAGACATAGAAGACAGGATTGTGGTTAGTGATAAAAAAAACCCCAGAGATTTCTTAAAAATAGTAGGAACCACAAGAAATCAATCCAGCAGCTGCTAGATAATGCAAAGAAGAATATAAGACTGACAGGAGTCCACTAAAAAGCAAGAGAAAGTATAACTGACATAAAAAAAAAAAAACTGTTCACAGAAGAAATGGTAGAGAACTTCCTAGACAGAGGTAGAGAACTAGACATACAGATAAGTGAGTCATATAGAACTCAGACTAGCCATGATAAAAAAAATCTACACCTAGACATACAATAGTCAAGATCCCAGAAACCCAACAGAAGAACAAAACCCCACAAGCAGTTAGATAAAAGAAACAAATCACCTACAAAGGAAAGCCCATTAGAGCCACAGCAGACTTCTCAACACAAACCCTCAAATGAAAGTGAGTCTGGAGTGAAGTATTTCAAGCCCTAAAAGAAAATAACTTCCAACCTAGACTATTGTATCCTGCAACCTTATCTTTCAAAATCAGTGGGGGAAATTAGATACTTCCACAACAAAGAACACCTGAGAAATTTCATGAACACAAACCAGCACTCCAAACAATTCTAAACAATATCATAGAAGAAGAAAATGAAGGTCACAAGTCCACGAGGCCCAAAAGAGGGAAGCCACCAGGCAAGGCAAGAAACTAAGGAAAATGGGGAAAAATAAGACATAAAAGAGCCAACAACAGTAAAATATCATGACGAGGATGGGTCAATATCTATCAATTAGAGCAATCAGTGTTAATGGCCTCAATTCACCAATCAAAGAAATAGACTGCCATAATGGATTAAGAAGCAAAATCCAACAATATGATGTATAGAAGAAACAGACCTAACTCAAAAATAAATTAATAGACTGAAAGAAAAAGGATAGAAAACAGTTCTCCATGCCATTGGAACACAGAAAAAAGCAGGGGAAGCAATCATATTTGTAGACAAAGTAGATTTCAAACCAAAAGTAATTAAGAGAGACAAAGATGGTTACTACATCCTTGTGAAGGGAACAATCCAAGAGCAAGAGATGACAATCCTAAATATATATGCACCAAATGCGAATGCCCCCAACTATACAAAACAAATATTAATGGACATGAAAAACCAAATAAGCACTAGTACAATTGTAGTGGGGGACCTCAATACCCCACTATCATAAATAGACAGATCATCTAGACAAAAAATCAACCATAAAATTCTAGAACTGAACCAAGCTATTGAACAAATGACTTAAAAATGTTTACATGGTGTTCCATCCAAAAAAATCAGAATACACATTCTTTTCAGCTGCAGACAGGTGATTCTCCAAAATAGACCACATGCTAGCTCCTAGGACAGGTTTAAGTAAATGTAAAAGAATTGAAGTTACCCCCTGTATATTCTCAGATCATAGTGCAATAAAAGTGGAGATGAATAGCATAAGAAACCTCAAAACCCCCACGAGCACATGGAAATTGAATAACACTCTCCCAAACAACCAATAGATCACAGAGGAAATTAAAGAAATTAGACAGTTTCTAAAAGTAATTGAAAATGCCAGTACAACACACAGGAATCTATGGGACACAATGAAAGCAGTTCTACAAGGGAAATTCATAGCAGTGAATGTGAATGCCCATATTAGAAAAACAGAGAGAGCTCAAATAAACAACCTAATGCTGAACTTCAAGCTCCTAGAAAAAGAAGAGCATGACAAATCCAAAGCTCATACAAGAGAGAAAATTATAAAGCTCAGAGCAGAAATCAGTTCAATAGAAACTAAGAGAATGATACAAAAAAATCAATGAATCAAAGAGATGGTTTTTTTAAAGAATAAATAAAATCAAGAAACCTTTAGCCAACTTTATTATAAGAAGGAAAGAAAAGGCTCAAATACATGCAATTAAGAACAAAAAAGGTGAAGTCACAACAGATCAGCAGAAATCCAGAGGATCATCAATACCTACTTAGAGAACCTGTACTCTAATAAAATGGAAAACACAGAAGAAATGGACAGATTCCTAGATACATACAAATTGCTAAAGTAAAAGGAAGAAGATATAGAAATTCTAAACACACCAATTATAATGAATGAAATTAAAATGTAATTCAAAATTTACCAACAAAGAAAAGCCCATGTCCTGATGGCTTCAGTGTTGAATTCTACGAGACATTTAAAGAATAACTATTGCCATTACTCTCTAAACTCATTAATGAAATTGAAAAGGAGGCAATACTTCAAAATTCATTCCTGGAAGCAAGTGTTACTTGATTCCAAAACCAGGGAAAGACACAACCCAAAAAGAGAACTACAGGCCAATCTCCCTAATGATCATAGATGCAAAAATCCCCAACAAGACACTGGGAAACAGAATACAGAGGGTCATCAAGAAGATCATACACCCTGACAAATCAGATTTATCCCAGGGTTGCAAGGATGGTTCAACATACATAAATCAATAAATGTAATAGGCTATTTTAACAGAGCCAAGGACAAAAACCATGTTTTCACCTCAATAGATCCAGAAAAAGCATTTGACAAAATCCAACATCCATTCATGATTAAAAACCCTACATAAAATTGGAATAGAAGGTCTTTATCTCAACCTGATTAAGGCTATCTCTAAGGAAAACCAACAGCCAACATCATACTAAATGGTCACAAACTGCAAACTTTCATGCTAATATCAGGGACAAGACAAGGATGCTCACAATTACCACTCCTGTTCAATATACTTCTGGAAAGATTACCCACAGCAATTAGAAAAAATGAAGAAAGGAAAAGAGTGAAGATAGATAATGAAGAAGTTAAACTGTCATTATTTGCTGATGATATGATACTTTATATAGAAGACCTAAAAAACTCCACCAAAAGACTTCTAGCCTCAACTGACAGATTCAGCAGAGTAGCTGGAAACAAGGTCAACACTAAAAAGAAATAGCCTTCTTGTACACAAATAACAGACTTACTGAGAGAGAAATTAGAGAAACAATTTCTTTTACAATAGCAAAGGAAGCAAAAGACCTCTACACTGAAAACTACAGCACTCTGAAAAAAAGAGATGGAAGAGGATATAAGAAAATGGAAAGACATCCCTTGATCTTGGGTAGGAAGAACCAATATAGTGAAAATGACTATACTTCCAAAACCACTATATAGATTTCATGGAATGCCAATTGAAATTCCAATATACTTCACAGAATTAGAGAAAATAATCCAAAAATTCATTTGAAACCAGAAGAGACCTAGAATAGCAAAAGCAATTCTAAGCAACAGAGACATGGCAGGGGATATCACAATCCCCAACTTCAAACTATACTGCAAATCTACTGTGATAAAAACAGCATGGTACAGGCAAAGAAAAAGACCCAAGGTTCAGTGAAATAGATTAGAAGATGCAGAAACAATTCCAGACATACTCAGCAATCTCATCTTTGACAAAGGAGCCAACCACCCTCAGTGGAGGAAATATAGCCTATTTAATAAATACTGTTGGAAAAAATGGATTTCGACCTGCCAAAGATTAATAGACCCATATCTATCACTATGCACTAAACTAAGATTGAACTGGATTAAAGGTCTAAATATTAAAACAAAAACACTAAACTTGCTGGAAGATAAGTTAGGTAGAACTCTTGAATACATTGGCATAGGAAAAGACTATGAACAAAACCTCAGTAGCACAGGAACTAGCACAAAGGATCAACAACTGGGATCTCATCTTATTAAAAAGCTTTTGTACTGCAAGAGCTAAGAGACAGCCTATAATGTGGGAAAAAATTTTAGCAGTTGTACCTCAGACACAGGACTGCTATCTAGAATATACAAAGAACTGAAAAAAATCAGACCCCCCCAAATTTAAAGACCCAATTTAAAAATGGTCATCTGAAATAAACAGACATTTCTCAGACAAAGAAGTAAAAGCAGCAAATAAGCATATGAAAAAAATGTTCAACATCACTGTCATTTGAGAGATGCAGATGAAAACAACACTGAGATTCCACCTCATGCCAGAAAGAATGGCTGCTATCAAGAAATCAACCAATAACAAATGCTGGCGGGGGTGTGGGGAGAAAGAAATCCTTCTCCATTGTTGGTGGGAGTGCAGACTGGTGCAACCACTGTGAAAATCACTATGGAGATACATCAAAGAACTAGTACTAGAGGTCCCCTTTGAGCCAGCTATTCCCCTGCTGGATATCTTCCCAAAAGAATTAAAGGAATCACAGCACAGCGATATATGTCCATCCATATTTAGAGCGGCACAGCTTGTAATAGCTAAATGTTGAAAACAGCCGAAGTGCCCATCAACTGGAAACTGGAAGGAGAAGATGTGGTTTTTTTATAAAATGGAGTACTACTCAGCCATAAAGAATGAGAAACTGGAGACATTTATAGCTAAATGGATGCATATTGAGGCCATACTTTTAAGTGAAATAAATAATTGCCAAATAGTTTCTCTAGTGTGAGAAACTGAAAGTGTAAATAAGGATTAAAATGATTAAAACAAATAATTGATAGCTTGAAATAGGAAGAAAAGGTCCAAAGTGGTAGGAGACGTGGGAGGGGAAGGGGAAAGGAAAGAAGGGAAAGGAAAAATTATGAGAAAAGGAAAAAATGGAAACAAAGTCTTTGTAAATAGGGAAGGGTGGAGAAGTTGAAGGGAGGACAGGGAATGGGGAAAAAATAAGAACCAAGATACGTCATGTACAGGTACAAGCACCTAATGATAAATTTAAGTGTATTATGTACCTAAAATGTACCAATAAAAGAATTTAAGCAAAAAACAAACAAACAAACAAAAAACACATGAAAAGAAAATGAAATCCTAGCATCAGTAACAGAAAGATGAGAAAAAATTAGGAAAAAGTAAAAATTAAATAGCACAAATCTAAATAAAATTCAGTTTTAAAGAGTTAGACTCAAATATTTAAGTTACATAAAATTAAACCAAAATAAACGATGACACATCAAAATATTTAAAATACAAATAACGAATTTAGAGAGATTGATAGTATTAAAAGCTTGCATTAAGAATAGAGAAGTTTTCTAATCTGTAACATAAATTCCAACTTCAAGAACTAGCAAATGAAGAGTAAAATAACCACAACGTAAAAAGAAAGAATAAAATTAAGACAAGGGATGCATGGTATGGAAATTTAAGAAGCTATTGGGAATATCCGTGACATATTGATGGGTCTGAAAAATTGTAAGATTAGCAATATTTACAAAATGTGCACACAAAAAATCATACATGAAATAGGGACTAATACTACAAATTTTGCCATACTATTAAATGAGAATATAAAAACTGTTTTATTTTCATAAGTTTAGCTTCTTATAAACAAAACACAATGATAGTGGCACAGTGGCACAAACCTGTAATCACACCTATTTGGTAGACTGAGGCAGAGGGATAGCAGGTATGACCCCAGATCAAGTAATTTATGGAGGTCTTGATAAAAATATGAATAAAAGAGAATGTAGCTCTATAGCAGAGACACTCTGGATTCAATTTCCAGTACAAATGAATAAAAAAACCACAATAAGATATCATCTCAGACCAGTAAGAATGGCTACTATGAAAAATAAAAAAGGCAGCAAGGGCTGCTATAATGTAGATGTGGAGAAAAAGGAACACTTGAACACTGTTGATAGGAAAGGAAACTGGTAGAGCCATTATGGAAAACAGTATGGAGGTTCCTCAAGATTTCAAAACTATAACTCCCTTATGATTCAGAAGACTCACTGCTGGAGATAGAAATGTCAATGAAAAGAGAAATTTGCACTGCCATAATCATTGCAGCATTGTTTACAATAGCCAAGAAATTGAAATAATTTGTGTCTATCCTTGATAAACCAATAAAAAGAAAATGTGGATATCCGCAAACTGAAAAAAAAAAAAAAATTCAGTCGTAAAAAACAACAATCCTCCAAGCAGTCTAGGAGTCTCAGGCAGGAGGATTCCAAGGTAAAAGCCAGACTCAGCAACTTAATGATTTAGTGAGACTGTACATCAAAGTAAGAAAAACCCTAAAGGCTCACATGCTTTTATTGAAAAAGTTTACCAAATGCTTAATGGATATTTAACACAATTTTATACTCCTCTCCAAAATAGAAATAAAGGGATAGCTTCTTTACTCAATTTATGAGTCTAATAATATACTTACACCAAACTAAAGCTATTATAAAAATAGACTACAGATTAATATTTCTTATGAACTTATGTACCTAAAAAAATCTTCAACCAAATAATGTGGCCATCTTCTGAGACTCAAAGCTGGTATGAAATAAAGTAATTTGAAAAGAAAATCAAGCCAAAATGTAGACAAGCTAGGGCTAGCATACACTACTTCCATTAAGTATTTTTTGAGATTAAACTATTTTTCCAGCAGCTCTCATCAAGTTGAGAATTAAAGAATTATATTATTTTATTGGCCCATAAAAAAGAACTTTATAGTTAGAATGAGACATCAGCTGTTTATACTACGCCACAGTGTAACTGATAAAAGAATATGAGGGAGAAGAAAACTCCTGGTTTTGTTTATTGCAAGAAAATAAATTCATTGCTTGCCTACCATATGTTTCTAATCTCTGTTTAAAATAATCCTTATAATGATTTGGATATTCATTTCTCTGCAGCAAATTGTGACATAATATTAGATGTTGGCACCACCTCTACAAATCAACATGCAATAACTTGAAACCTACATTTATGAAGAGAAATCTTGAATAAAATGAAGTAATATATTTTATAAATTAAAATTGTGATAGTTTAATTGATATCCATCTATGGTTAATTATTCTCCAAATATTAGTAATATGTTGCCATTCAATATGATTATTTGGAGAAAATACACAAAAAATATACCATTTTAACTGTTAGGATTTCAGTGTTTAAGAAGTGTCACCAAGGCTGAACAGCTTATTCTTGCAGTTGGCAGTTTCTCCTTACATTTTTAGGACTCCTATACAATAGAGTTGTGTGTGTAAGGAGGAGGAATTTCTGCAGACCCTGTCAACACCTTCTACAAATTTCAGTCTCTTCTCTTTATTTTTCTCACTACTATTAATTTTTACCTAATCTTCCTATCATTCAATTTGTTTGTTGACATCTACAATGCGCATCATTCACTCTAACACACCCAAGCTACCAACATGAAATTTTTCAATTATTTCCAATTATGTTTACTCAGTTATGTTTCTTGTGGTGAACATAATTATTTTAAAATAAAAATATGGCATTTTGCCCTAAAACTAAAAATATTTTTTGTGAATTCTTTTTTTTAAACATTTTAATCATAAATTTTATGTATCCTACAGAGCATTGCATGACTAGTTACTTATACATCTGTTGTTTTGGCCGGCCTAAAAAATATTTTATTATTCTTTGTTAAGAGTTCTCTAAGTCCTTCTTGAAGGACATAGATACCTCCAAAGATAGTCATGTAATTTAAAATATCAGATATAATTTAGACTACGTCATTCTTTATATTCCATCCCTCTTTATATTCCATCCCCACATATGTTACTGCAAGATTAGGCTAAAAATTAATAAAACCCAATTGATTCAATGTGAAACAATCTTAAAGTTTTGTCAGAATTTTAGTGAAAGGAGATTCTTTGTTTTTGTGATTCAGAGTTGGTGAAAACTAGATATTATGAAAGCTGACTTCTCTGAATGAAACATCCAATTAAGAATGAGATCAATGTGATAAAATTTAAATCTAAGCAATAATAACAAAAAGCCAGTTTTGAATTGCATCATTTAAATCCTAAATGAAATCCTCTTTAACTTTTGTGGTGTGTCCGACACACTGTATTTTTTAGGTTGCAAAGTTTGATTTTATTCTCACAACTAAAAATTAAAATACCTCACCTGATTGTTAATTGTGTATTATCTCCTGGTTTCACAATTCCTTTCACTTTCCTCATATGTACAATGTTTTCTAAAAATACACGCCCAGTTCCTACATACTTTTCTTTCTCAAATGTGCCTAATGAGCAATTAATTTCAGTTCAATATTATTATTTATAGAGGTTCCCCACTAAGTTCTTATAGAAACATTATTTTAAACATTTATGAAACAGTCTTTCAGAAGATCAAGAGCTGGAGATGTTTCTCAACAGCTGCAGCGCCTGCTTGGTAATCACAAGTTTGAGTCCCAGTACCAAAAAAATAAAAGAAGAAGACCCAGAAGGCTTATAATTCAATAATCTAATCTGTGTTTATCTGAATAATAACTAAACCTTACTCTGAAATATAAATTGGCTAGGGTGAAAATAAATATATATTTTGCTCCTCATATTTCTGGTCTGGAACATAATTTGTGTATAAACTCAATAATAAATTGGGGAAAATTTAGCCAGCTACTCTTCCAACCAAATGAAATGTCTAAAAACTTCAAAAAGCCCTAACCCCCTCTAAATAATCCAATTAATAAATGCTCAAATGAACTAAACATACATATTTAAAAAATATAGAAAAACTGCTCATAGGTACGTGCAAAAAATGATTAACCTCTTTAGTAGTCAGCGAAATGAAAATGAAAACTACATTGAGATTTTATCATCTCAGTCCAATCAGTATCTGTCACCAAGAATCCAACAATGAACAGTTTTATTTCCTCTCCTGAGAAGCGTCTGTTGAGTTCAATTGTTCATCTTTCATTGGTTCTTTGATTTGGGAGCATCTAATTCTTTTGTTCTTTATTCTAGATATAAGGTCTATTTCTGAAAAATAGTGGGCAAAATTCTTTTCCAATTCTGTAGTCTGAATCTTAATTGTTGGTTATTTCCTTTGCTATGCAGAAGTTTTTAAATTTGATTTAAACCCATGTATTGACTCTTGGGTCTATTTCTTTGTGAGTGGGGTTCTTTTCAGAAAGTCTTTGCCTACATCTAAGTCTTCAAGAATTTTACCTATTTTATCTTCCAGCAGATTAAATTTTTTTCTGTTTTAAAATTTGTATCTTTGGTCCATTTTTATTTTAGTTTAGTACATGATGTGATGTATGAGTCTAGATTCAAACCTCTGCATGGAGATAGCCAGTTTTCCCAACACCATTTATTAAAGAGCCTATCTTTCCCCCAGTGTATGTATTAGGCCCTTTATCAAAAATCAGATAGTTGAATGTGCCTGGGTTTGCTTCTAAATTCTCTTTTCTGTTCCACAGACCTACATGTCTATTTTTGCACCAGTGTCATACTTGTTTTATCAATCACTGCTTACTAAAGAAACAAATTCAAGACAAGATATACAATTCTATAATAATTTGCATCCTCAGCTTATAATGGCAGCCCACAGAGTGGGTTGTGAAAAAGTGCAAAAGGTCTCCCTGTTCACTGGGGATCCAAAGGGTCCAGTCAAAGTCCTGGAGCTCATTATAGTGTCTCATGTGACTCTGTAATCAGGAGGCTGAAGGGCCTGCCCTGGAGGTTGATGAGTCTGTGCTTGAAGCCAGGAGATGATTTCCAAAGTTAAGGATCTCCTGTGAAGATATAAAACCAATACTCCTTAGGGTGGGTCTTCCACACCAGAACTATAATGAGTCAGTTTAGATGGATACTTCTCATTCAAGTTGACAGAATCAGTTAACTATTACAATAGTTTTATAGCTCTAGCTTTATAATATAAACTGAAATCTGGGATTATTATGCCTCCTCCTTTGCTCTTGTTACCCAGAATTGCTTTTGCTATTCTGGTTCTTTTCTGGTTTCATATGAATTTTAGAATTGCTTTCCATGGTTCCATGAGGAATGGTATTTGTAGTCTTATTGTAATTGTGTTAAATTTATACATAAATTTTGGCAATATGGCCATTTTTACAATATTGGTTCTGCCTATCTAGTAACAGGATATATTTCAAATTTGTATTGCCTCTTTTTCATAGTACCATATTTTTCATTGTAGAGGTTTTCACTTCATTGCTTAGATTAATTTCTAAGTATTTAATTTTTCTTGAAGTTACTGTGAATGGTATTATTTTCCCAGTTACTTTCTTACTGTGTTTAGTATTGGTTTAGATGTTTCTCCCTCTCTCCCTCTCTCTCTCTCTCTCTCTCTCTCTCTCTCCTATTTTCTATTGTGCTACATTGCTCAATAGGTTATTAATTCTCAGTACATGAGAAAATATTCCACATCTCTTCCCATAAGAGAAATTCAAATTAAAACATGGAGATTCCATTTTGTTCCAGAAAGAATATTCATTAAAAAATCAAATAATTACAAATGCAGGACAGAGTGTTAGGCAAAATAAACATTTCTACATTGTTGGTGGGAATGTAAACTAGTACAGCTACCATTGAAAACAGTTCAGAGATTCCTCAAAAAACTAAAACTAGAAATTTCATTTGATCTAAGTATTTACCTTCTAGGTATTTCATGAAAGAATATCTCCTTGAAACAATTATGGAGCTGTATGTATACCCATTTTCATGGCAGCAAAATTCATTACCATTTAGCTAAACTTGGGAGGTGGCCTATATGTCCATCAACACATAAATTGATAAAGAAAATATGCTCTTTATATACAATGGAATACTACTCTGTCATAAAGAAGGATAAACTTGAGTCATTTGTAGGAAAATGGATGTACCTTGAGACTGCAATATGAAGTGAAATAAATCAGACATAAAATCTAAGTTTGACATGGATTCTCTTTTATGAGAATCCTAAAATGAAAAATAATTTTTAAAAAGATGATAGGAAATAAAGACAGAACTATAACAAATGAGAAGGTAACCAAAAGATAGAGGGAGAAAAGAGGAGAGAATAAAAAAAGTAAAAAGTAAGGTGTTTTAGTACATGTATCAACACCCACGAAGAATGTGGTTATTGTCATCATTATTATTGCAAACATATACTAAAAAAAATAAAATTAAGAAAAGAAAAAAATGGAAACAAAGTCTATGTAAATAGGGAAGGGTGGAGAGGATGAAGGGTGCACAGGTAATGGGGAAAAAATAAGAACCAAGATACATCATGAACAAGTACAAACACCCAATGATAAATCTCAATGTATTGTATACCTAAAATGTACTAATAAAAGAATTTAAGCAAAATAAATAAATAAATAAATAAATAAATAAATACCAGTGATGTTGTGGGGGAAAAATGAACTCTAGTACTATGTTCATGGATATGTAAATTAGTACATCTATTATGAAATCAATATAGAGATTATTCAAAGAACTAAAATGAGAGGTATTGTTTTATTCAGCTATACCTCTCCTTGGTATAATACTGAACGAATTAAAGTCAAAATATTATATTACCTGTGAATCAATTTTAACTGCAGTGTAATTTAGAATAATTAATTAAGGAAATACAGCCTAGATCCCTTTCAACAGAAAAAAAGGGTAAAGAAAATCATATATATATATAATTTGTATTATATTAAGTATATATATGATATCTACAAAAATGAAGAAAATCATATGACTTGAAGGACAATGATTGTAACTAGATTATCATGTAAAGTTAGGGAACCCATTGTCAGGAAGTCAGGTGTTACATGTTTTCTTTTATATTTAAAATTTAAGTAGATTTTTTTTAAAAAAAAGAAATAAATGGCAGTAAAATATAAATGAGATTATTAAAGAGATAGGATGCACAAAGAAGAAGCAAAAGGCCAGGGGGTAATGAAGAAGGTATAAAAGTAATTATAGTATGTTATAGGGATGCATGAATATTCAAGAACTTAACCTACTATTCTAAATTGCTAATATGCACTAATTAATTTTATATTCAATAATAAATTTACATTAACTTATTCATCCAGTATTCATTGTACTCATTTGAGTGACTTTGCTTATCATATATTTATAATTATTTTTGAAAAGAGAAATATTTTCTCTGGCCAATGGTATCAATCTATATCAGTATCACAGAGTTTGTTTAAAGTCCAAGATTATCTCTCATTATTGCAACTTTATAATTTACTCAGCCTCTTTCTACCTTTTGTGAATCATTACACTGTGGGCTCAAAGCTATAATTCAATACTCATCTAACATCTATTTTCTGGGTGCTTACAGTGCAATCAAAATGCTATTACTTTCACCAAGTGTGGGGATGAAGTTGGCCCATAATGACACGTGATTATTAAATTTTCAACCTCTCTTCAAGCTGACCATTATTTATGGTCAGTGTTAAAATTAAATTACAGGGTGTATTCTACAAGGGTGGCAGAATATACCAAGGCTATCTCTCCCAATCCAGACAATAAATGCATATGCAAAATCTATCTTATTTAACCATTTTAGAACTCTGAAGTTTATCAAAGTCTTGAAACTTCCATGGAAATACCTACTTGATAAAGTGTGGTTAAATATTGGTCAATTTTAGCTCTTTATTCCACACAAGTAACCTATTTTTCACAATCCATGTCAAAGAAAGACCATAGATTTGATTATTTTATTATGGATTTCTATCAAACATGTACAAAATGACTAACACTAGCCTTTTCAAACTTCTCACAAAAATATAATAGAAACTTTCATAGCTTGTTCTCATGAGCCAGTAATATGTATCACAAAACTAGACCAAAAAAAGTAAAAGAAGACTACAGACCAGTAACTGTTATGAACATTTAGGTAAAAATCCTCAATAAAATTCTAGCAAACCAACTGAATTCAGCAGAATATAAAATATATTTTTGTACACCATTACCAAATGGGAGTTATTCCTGGAACTTAAGAATGCTTCAGTATTCTTATTATTATTATGATTAATATACCACACTAGCACAAAGAAGAAAAAGAACACAATGTCCTGTCAATTGATAAAGAAAAGGCATTTGAAGTTTTTATATCATTTTCATGATTAAAAATAACTCAGCAAAATACGACTACAACCTACCTCAGTGTAATAAATCCATGTTTGAAAAACTTATAGCAAATATCATACTAAATGATAAAGGATTGAATTGCTTTTTTTCTAAAATTGACAAAATATAAGAATCCTTGATTTCACCACTGCTGCTAAACATAATTATGAAGTTTCTATGAATAAAATTAAGAAATAGAAATAAAAGGCATCCTAGATAGAAGGAAGTAAAATAGTCTCTATTCATAATGAATATCATCTTTTATATAGGAAGCATCTAATGATTGCACAGAAATTGTCAGAACTAACAAATGAATTGAACAATGTAGCAAAACACAAAGTCAACCTACAATTAAATAAGTTTTATTTCCATATATTAACAATTAACAACCCATAAATCTATTAATAAAACAATTTTATTAATACTACAATAGACACACTTAAAATTAAGTTAATGAAAAAGGAAAAATGAGATTTGTAGGATGAAACAACAAAATATGGCTGAAAGGAATTAAAGACATAAATAATTGGAGGATATCACATGTTCATGATTGAAGGTAATATTAATACTTTAACTCAGTCAAAAGTCATGTACAGGTTCAGTGAGTTACTTATCAAACTATCAAGTGCTTTTTTTGCAGGAATGGAAAGATATATTGTAAATTTACATAGAATCTCAAAGGACTCCAACAAATGAAGTGATTTAGATCAAAAAAGAAGAAACCCTGAGGATATATACTTCCTGTTTTCAAAAGTTACTATAAAGTCTCATTAATCAAAATGTTTTAATATTACCATAAAGACAGAAATTTATTTTATTTAAATTGCATTCATAAACACTATCAAGAGAGTACAAAAGCAACACATATAATGAAAGAAAATAATTATAATCTATATATCTGCAAGGTACTAATATCCAGAATGTAAAAACACCTTCTAAAATTCAGCAATGACAGAACAACCTGATGTGAAAATGGTAATGGACTTGAAAAGATATCTCCAAAGCAGATATCTAATAAGCACATGAGAGTTGCTCAACATAACTAATTATTAGCAAGAAAATTAAAATTCTGAGGCATTGTCTGGCACCCATTAGCATGTTTGCTGTCAAAATAAGAAAAAAAAAATCAAAATGAGGAAAAAACTGGAATTCTTGTGCAGTGTTGGTGGTAATATAAAATGGTAAAGTTTCCATAAAAACGTTTTATTACTATTTAAAAATAGGATTAGTGCATTTTCTTACTTCTAAGTATGTACTCACAAAGATTGTGAGCAGAGCCACAAAAAAGGTATTTATACTCCCTTTTTCATGTCAGTATTGTTCGTACTAGTTAAAAACGTGAATAAGATATGTTTCCATGGATAATGAAAACAGTAAGTGAAGCATGGAATATACTTAGTGAGAAATATTATTCAGTCTGAAAGAGGAAGAACATTCTGATACACGCTACAATAAGGATAAACCTTGAGAATATTATTCTGAGTGAAAAAGAAAACAATTTTAAAAATACAAACTTATTCTAGTGCTGTGAAGTACTTCAAATGGTCAAGGTTAAAAAAACAGAAAATAGAAGGATGGTTGTCAGGAAAAGAGAGGTGGGAGTAATGAACACCTATTGGCTTATGAGTCCAAGTGTCTAAAAGACAGCGTTCCAGTTATGGTTGGAAGTGTTTGTTAACTTTACATTTAAAAGTGTTTAGATGGTAAATTGTGCTGTACATGGTCTGCCTAATATAAAAATTCAAAACCATGTATCCAAGTAAATTATACAAAAAATCAAGACATTAATAACTTACAGTTTTCTAACTATGATTTTTATAATCTATCACTTACAGATATTTATAATGGTTGTTGTCATGTGACAGAAATATCTCAAAATTCCATGCTAACACTCATCTTCAAACAGCACTACATTCAGTGGCATTATATTGGTGACTAAAATAAGCTCTGGAAAGGGTGTTTACATTTTACAAATAGATAAAAATTATAGATCAGAGATTAGTGTATTGTTTATTAATTGTCTTTTAAAATGTATAATTTTTTAAAAATGTATCATTTTGGTTGACATTGCATTATACATTGAATGGAAAAAATTAAAAATTCTGATATTCAAAAATATTATCAAAATAAGAGAAATTCGGCAGAAAGATGAGTGCATATCCTTCTTATTTGACGTCCTACTACTATTTATCCTCAGAGAATGCAGAAGAACTTACAAAACTAGAAATAAAATGTAACTGCTTATGACTCTCCCATGGCATCTATGATCTGACTTCCTGCAAACTCTAACATTATCTATTGCACTGTCTCCTTACAGATCAACACATCATCCACATGAGCTTTTCTTACATGATACAAATGAAGTTCTTTACTATCATGAATATTTTGAAATTTCTGTGGTTCCTAAAGAAATAAGTCCTTTTTCTCAAGGCAGATCTTTCACATAATTCAGAATTTATTGTAAATATTATTGCTTAAACAAAATTTCCTGAAAACCATATTCAAAAGTCATATATATATATGTATATATATATATCAGTTTTTTGTGTATTTTATAGATTAAATTATTATCTTTATTTGTTTCTCTCTTTCATTCTTTTCCCCCATTTGATTTTAAGCTTTATCAAGAGGTTTATATTTTTCTTCAGATATGTGTACAAAACTGTATAGATTATCTACTCTGTAATATTAGATAATAAATAAATATTTTTAAATGTTTTCCATTTTATAAGCCATTAATTTTGACAAGGTATTTTATATAAATCTGCATAATTTTGTAAGCATTTAAATGAAGCATTTATATTGTGTATGATGTGTAAGACTACTGTACTTTCACTATATAAACCCTAATTTTCCAGTGTTTCTCAGTTGAATGTATTCTCTGACAACTGTCAGTTCTTCTATCCTTATTTAGTCCATTATTTCTTTTTTAATGAAACAGTGATAACATTGTTATTAAATGTTTAACATCAGCATTTTATGCAACCCATTCCTGGAGGAAAAGCTCTCATCTCTGGCATTGTTCTATTGCACAAAGCCTTTTGATAACTTTTCCCAGGTAAAGCTGGTATGAGGTACTTGTTTGGCTTGCATACAAAGTCTTCCACATTTTTAATCAATTTTCTCTCCCAGATTTAAACCACCTTATTTCTTACCACATAATTACGCACGAAACATTTTAATATTCTCTGTGCCTTAAATTATTCATTCTAACCCTTTGATTTCTACCTAAATTTTTTCTTCCCAATGACCTTGCTCTGTGCAGCTCCCTCACAGTGACTCTTCTGAATGATACACATTATTTTAGGATCACTTAGAATGTCACTATTTCCATGTAAGTTTTCCTGATCTTGACAAACAAGACTGAAAATTTGTCTTTAATGCATGGAAATATTACATTTCACCTTAGTCCTTTTCTCAATGGTCTCCTTTTCCATTTTCTTCTGAATGCTAGCAAAATTCATGCATATAGAGAAAGTTTCATTAATTTTTTTTTTATTTTGGACATATAATGTCATGCAAACTAATTGTGAGAAAGACCTTTGGTAAATGTTATTTTAATTTAGTTCAAAAATTTGTTTAGCCTTCCTTAATTAGAAATAAAAATTGAATGAGTGCTAATACATTAACAACAAAAGATATAATTCCAAAATTTGTAGCATGTTTTGAAAAAGTTTTGATAATTTATAACAGAATGGTTATTTATAACAGGAATACATAGTGAATGATTACTTTTTTTTAATGGTTACAGTAAGACACATTGCAATTAATTAATTTCAAAATACTCCCACTTGCTTTGAACATGCTTAGCCTATTGTCCTTGTTACTTTCTGCAGCAATTCTGGAAGTTCCCTTTCCTGTATTTAAAAGGTGTAATTAAAAAAGACAATGAATACTGCTGCCAAGTGCTAGCTAAGGGAAAGGCAGAGTCTTAAAAATGTTATGCTGTGTTTTCACCCTATTTACCAGATCTTGCACTGTGGGTGCAACTTCTCTCTCCTCCCCAAATGAAAATGTCTGTGAAAGATACAGAGGACCTTTAACTTATGAACTTGATTAGTTCCCAATGGTTGGTTGTAACTCAACTTGGTTGTAAGTCAATACAGCTGAGATATGGATGTTTATGTGGGTACACATTATTGATAACAAGAGGCAGATGAATCTTCCATTAACCTAATTAACCCAAGTTGTTTGTGTGTCAGGCTGGTTGTAACTTGAGGGTTCAATTTCAATATTTTCAACCTATTCAGAACATCCACGCAGCCATTACAGTGAAACTAAAGATAAAAAGAGGATTTGTAGAACTACTTCAGAAAGTGGCAAGAATGATAGCCAAAGTGTGTTCAAAGCAAGGGGAAATACTTTGAATGGGATTAGTTGTAATGTGTCTTTTACTGTATTTTTCAAATGTTTAAACATCAGTCATGTTTACAGACTATACCATACAATTTTCACTGAATAGAATTGTAGAATTATAAAATGTAATACAGACATATTCAGAACATAATTTAGAAATCTTACAAATTGGACAGTGACACAATATTTAACATAATTTTTCTTATCTATTTTTGTTATATAATTTAGTATCAGTCATATCAATATGATGCACATTTGAAAATATTGACTTCTCTAGTATTCTTGTTTATTAGGAAACAGTTCTTACCTATGAGCAGGAATTTCAGCTTTAGAGATTTTATGAAGAAATAATATTTGTCATTCTTGAAAATTCAATTAAAATAATAAATACTGAAAAAAAACAAAATAAATATCCAAGAAGAAAAAGAAATACTAGAAATTAAAAACAATGAGAAAATTTAAGAATACCTCATAGAATGATCATTAAAATACACACCTACATAAGAACCTATGAGTGTGAAGATAAGTTAATAGAGATATCTGAAGCTAAAATGCAAAGAAAAGCAAGAATTAAAGGACACTCAAGAGCTGTGAGACATTATCGAAGGTATCTCAATATATTACTAAAATAGGACAAGCAGAGCAAAAGGGGAAGAAAATCCATAACACCCATGACTTAAGCCCTACTACGTGACCTCAATTCTTAAAAGTTTTACCACCTTGCAATAGTGCTAAGCTGAGTACCAAGGCTTTAGAACATGGGTTTGTGAGAGGCATTGCAGATTTAAATGACAGCATAGGTTGATTTTTAAAATCTCAATTTATATGTGAACAATCAGAAAGATCAATATTAGATGGAGAAAAATATACCATGAAAAACTAATTCCACCCACAAAGCTGGAATAGCTAAATTGAACTTTATAGATGACTTTAAAATAGGGAAGATGATCAGGTGAAAACAATTTTTCTACAATGTCAAAGTAGTAAAGTCTAAAAAGACAAGAATATGTATCGTGTATACACCTAATAAGCTAGTGCCAAAATATGTGAGATAAAAACAGATAAATCTTCAGTAAGATAAATCACTATTTGAAAAATTAAATATCTTTATTTTACTTATTTACAGATCAAATAATCTTACAATTAGTAAGGGTATAGTGAGCTTGTGTGTTACCATCAATTATATTAATCTACTGACTTTTTAAATATTCTAACAAAAGTAGATTTTGCATTCTTTTCAAGCTCACATACAGCATTCACCAAGATGTACTACATTCTTAGTCAACAATACATTTAAATTTAAAACAATAGAAATCAGGCAAAGTATATTAGCAGACATTAATTCATGAAATTCATCTAAAAATAATAACAGAAAAATTAATAAAATTACCTAATGCAAAGAAATTAAACCACGTTCTTCTATATAAACCTTATGAAAATGAGAGTTTCAATAAGTTTTTAAAAGGGTAGAGATAAACATATACATCAAAACTTTTTGATGCATTGTATACATTCTTAAAGAAAATGCTGATAGAATTAAATGCATATTGTAGAGAAGGAGGGAGATGTTAAACCAATAACCCAAACTATCTTTTTAACAAAGAAGATGTGCAATTAAGTACAATATGCCACCAAAAAACGAATGAAAATTGGAATGGAACTCAAAATAATTGAAAAAGTAAAACAATAGAGAATATCAACTGAAAAAGTTAATCCAAAAAGAGAAAAAAACATATTCTCAACTTTCTAAATAAAATCTTGGCAATCTATTTTATAGATATGGAAAAATGACTATGATTAAAATTATATGGAAAGGCAAATGATATAGATTAAATTTTTTCAATTTTGATCATATCTTAACTATCTTGTTTACTATAGAAGATCAATGTTGGATAAGTCACACTACTAAAATTTAAGAACTACAGTAGTCAGTAAAGCATGTTATTGTCAAATACCAATAGAACATTATATTAAATACCAAGTATCAAACAGCTCGAAGATAGACACACATACACATGATCATCTCTTTTTAAGAAAGCAACAAGGAAAATTTAATAATGAAAAGATCATACTTTTTCAGAAGATGTTCTGGCAAAGTTGTAGACATGTAAAATTAATCAATTATTAAAACTAGAGAGAGATTATACTTTTTACAAAAACAGTAATTATTAATACTTCTATATGCAAAATGCAAAACTATGATACTTCAAGAAAAATAGAAACTCTATATAATCAAGTTTTCAATATAACAAAAAACACAATCTATGAATTATCTTATAAAAACTTACAATTAATTTAAAGTTCTTCCTAAAAATATTGCTGTGAGAATGAGAAGATAAGCTCATACTGGGAGAATATATTTGAGGAACATATATCTAATTGAGGATTTGGGCCTATTACTCAAATGCCATTTTATTACAACAAAAATAATGAAATAAATATTTCTAAGCACATACTAGTATAAATAATTGCTGAAAGCAAAAAAAAGAAAGAAAGAAGAAAGAAAGAAAGAAAGAAAGAAAGAAAGAAAGAAAGAAAGAAAGAAAGAAAGAAAGAAAGGAGGAACAAATATCCATTCAGAAGAATTCCAAATCATTGATGTAGATACCTCTCAATCATTGAAGGGAAGCATTAATCATCACTTCTTCTGTGCTGACTACAAGAACATGTATTCCTTCAAAAGGGCACTATGTTGAATTGTTATAAAATAGTAATAACTTTTCAGTGGGGAAACATGATGAACATGATCTTTGCCAGGTGATCTATGTCCACACTAACAGTGATGTCCTGTTGATAGAAAGCAACTTTGGTGTAATGAGCTATGTCTCTAATTCTGGTATATCTTCCTCATGAATTGCCATAATCCGAGTTTGAGTTTGAGGAGCATATTAGGCTGATCCAGACAGAAGGAAAAAAAACAATGAAACATTAGTTTCCAAAAATGTCAAATTCATCAGAACAGAATCTGAATACTGTTCACAATCAAGAGTTGCCAAAAGTGACTTAATTAAATACAGTGTGGTGTACTGTATAGGATTCTGGAAGAGAAAATGGATAAAAATAGAACAGTCAAAATTTCATCAAGATTTGTTCATTAACTGTGACAAAATAGAATATGTAAATGTAAAAGGCATATGAGAGATTGTATTGAATATGGAAACTTCACACAGGACTTTCATATAACTATAAAATTATTATAAAATAATGTTTATTTATACTAGCATGAGATTATTTCCATAAATTGTACTCTTTATTCCCAACTGGATTGGAAAATATTGGAAGGCCAAAATCCTTTAATGTTAAAATCTCCTTCATGAAAACTCCAAATCTCTCTAAAAATTGAAGTATCCAAATTCCCTCCTTTTATGGTTTACACAGACTTCTATATATGATGAGAAATAAAGCTATCAATCAAGAAGAATATCTAAACCTTTGAAAATACTAAAATTCTAAAATATTTGATGTATGTTGAGAACATTTTATTTTCCAGACACTAATTATTCAGACTCCTATGCATACATTTAAAGAGTTCAAACCAAACTGAATATAGAACTATGAAAAATAGAAAATTTACATAAAAATTAGCAATATTCTATGGAAGCAAATAAAAAATGATTGGAATGATCAAGAATTTGTTAATTTCATGTAGTGCATGCTATTCCTTGATACTGATACAAATATTGATATGGATATCATAAAGGCATCATTGCAATTCATCCACTTCTCTGCATTAGAAAAAGTAGACACTAGAAATTAATCTTCTATCTCCACATTAAGCTTCCTAGAAGCAATCAAATAATATTTCATATTTATAACTCTGAAAGGTATCCCAAATAATACTCCTTTGCTCCCTTAATAACTACATTTTTAAAATTCAGGTTCTCCACCTCTTATGCTTCCTAGAGTTTACTCTGTGATTTCTTGACCTCTTTAATGTAACTCGCACTGTTCCACATTGATCCAAAAGTGACATTTTGTAAGTGACTTCCAATAAATACCATGCTAAAATAATAGAAGAAAAACTACAAATTCTCATGTGATACTCTCAGAATTCTGTGTATAGCAAGAACAAGAGGAATGATGCATCAGTTAACTTTTGTGACAATAAATGACTTTGATTTATGGAATTTATTTTGAAATAATTTTTGATTTATATGAAAAAATGATAAAAAATTGTTGTACACTTTGTACCTAGCACAAGTAATATTAACATCCTCCATAACCATGAAACATTTATCAAAATTACAAATTAGTATTGATAAAATACTATTAATTAAACTTGACTTTATTCAGATTTCACCAAACTCTTCATTGTTTGTCATTTCAGAACTTAGGGTATTAGTGAGCTTTCCCATGACTGGGACAAAATATCTAACATGTGTAACACAGAGCAGAATTGGTTTATTGGCTCACAATTTCCAGTGGGGTCAGTCCCAATAAACATGGCCCAAGGCAAAAAATTAAAAAACAAACTTGAAAAGGCATGGTGAAGGAAAACTGTTCATCCCATGGAAGGCAGGAAGGAGAGATGGAGAGTGGAAAGAGAAAGGGAGGAGTGGAGAGGAAGGCAGGGGGAGAGAGGAGAGGAGACAAGAATACACCCATCTAGGTCCACACTCCCCATGGTCAGCTTCATTTGACCGGGCCCAAATTCTGAATACATGAGACTATGTTTGGGGGACCTTTTAGATCTAAATCATATTTTACACCCCCAAAAGTCTCAAGTTCATCTCATTATGCAAAATACATTTAGTCCAACTCTAAAAATTGTCAAATTCTGCACAGTTCCAACATTGTTCAAAAGTCAAAGTCTAAAGGCTTCTCTGAGTCTCAAGGCAAAATTTTTGCTGTGAACTTCTGTGGAAAGGTAAAAAATTGTTAAACTTCCCCAACATAAATTGGCAAAGGGCAAAACTTCCAATTCCAAAAGAGAAGAATAAGAAGATGGAAAAAATCAGAACAAACCAAGACTGAAATTTTCGGGGCAAACATTAAATCCTGGAGCTCCATATGCAGCATCTGAAGCAGATTGCCAGATGTGAGCTCCAACGGGCTTGCAAAACCCTACCTCTATAGACTTTCTGCTTTTGGCCTCATGACATCTCTGGGAATGTATCTGATCATTGCCCAAGGTTTTCTTCAGTAGATGTTCTACATTTTTGGCATGTCCATCTTGCTATATTCTCCATGAGAAGTTCATATTCAAACATTACCCTTTCAGGAACTACTGACAGGAACCATGACCCTGTCATATATGTATGCATCTCATCACACATTTTCTTATGAAATTTGAGTGCAAGCCTTTGTGACTTCATAACTCTTTCATTCTGCACCACAGGATGCTGCCAGGATGAGCAGTAGCCTGCCCCCTCCTTGGAATATCTCTGAGCTCCTGCATGGCTAAGTATGGTGAATTGAATCTCATGGAACAATTCTCTTCAAGACACTTCTTGAGCAGGTGTTCCAAGGACTCTCTTGTGGAAGGAAAAGTTTATAGTTTTTGCATCCTTGAGCCTTCAGTGATTTGGGTTTATTAATTTATGAAACTATGAAGACAAACTTTTCCAAACTCCTATTATAATGATCTAAAATACTTGACTTCTTTTCAATGCTAATCTTTTCAGCAACTATTCTCTACTGGTTCCAACTTTTCAGATGTTTCCTTTCTAGTGTAACTGTATGTATTTCAAATAATTTAACTCTGCCGTTTGCTCTTGTTCCTCACTGTACATCTGGCTAAAAACATTCAGCCTTTCTTCCTCAGATATCCTAAAATCCTAGTTTTTCTTTCTGTGCTGCAAAAAGTTCACTGACACTATAATAATGGTTTTGAAAAATACACAAATGCCTCTGTCTATCATCCTGGTAAAATAGACTGTTCTCACCTATTTCCCTTTTACAGCATTCATTTCTTCTTTCTACAACTATTGACCAAGATTAATTTATTTTTCTTCTCTTGCTCTTTTGCCTTTTAAAGAATATTTCTAGAATGTATTTTGAATCAGACTTATTTCACATGTGAAAATTTATGATATTGCTAATTTTAGTTCCTAAGGTTTTTATCTGAAAATTTTATAGATTTATATTTCACCTCAAGTCAGTCCATTTGAATAAAATTAAATATAAGGTGAGAAGTATTTGTCCTAATCCTCTTTTATCTTCCATCATTTGCATATATAAGAATTCCAATAGTCTTTCAGGGATTAGCAATCCTGTATTTAATAGTTCTTACACTTGGATTAGAAAAATTAGGAATTATGGGGAATCCCTTTTGAGGATGCATGTCCCTTTCAATTGCTCAATGTATCTTTTATATTTCCTGTGAGTACATTTTTTATTTTGTTCACTGTAGCAATTTGATACTTTATAAAATTTAGAAAGTATTCTACACTTAGTATTTTTGTAAAAATATATATGCACTTTTTCATCTTGACACATAAATTTAGGACATGTTTATATCAATCTACAAAATTAGTTTCTGCAATTTTAAGTGAAATATAATAATGCCTATAGATAAAATTAGGGAGAAAAGACATCACAATTCATAATAACTAAATCATGGAAGTAGCCTACATATGTGTCCACCAATAGATAAATGCACAAAGAAAATATGGCATTTATAGACAATAGAGTACTACTCTGATATTTTATAGATTTCTTTCATTATGTAAAAGCAGTTCTATTTTTTATTATCACTTTAATGACTATGTTTTATCATAAATAAATACAATTGTACATTGATTCATCAATTCAATTCTTTCTAGGACTCTGCTCACAAACCAAACTGGATGAGAACTTAATCAGAGTTTCTCATAAAGATGACATTGAACCTAATCATTGAATTTGATTCAGTTCTCATTTAATTTGGTTTGTGAAGAAAATTGTGGGAAGAGTTGAGTTCATGAACTGAGGTACCACTGTATCAATTTTTTCAAATTATTTTTCTGTATTTATTGAGATGACAGGATAGATTTTTTTATTCAGCTTGTTAATATGAACATTTACATTGATTAGTTAATGGTGAAATAGCTGTATCTTTGGATATATTCTATTTTTGTCAAATATAATAAGTTCTGTCTATATTTGTTAACATGAATCTTTATTCATTATATATATTCTTTTTTAAAATTTTTATAAGGTCTTTTGTTTTTAGAGTAATTGCTATTTGTTTTGGGTAGTATTTTTTCCTATCCCATTTTCTGGACCTATTTGCAACTTAGTTGACTCTATTGGAAGAAATTATCATTGAAATTATCAGAGCTTAGTAGTTTTTGTTTGTTGTTTATTTTTTGTTATAGTTTAGGACAAATATTTCTGGCAAATGCCTCATATATTCAGAGGTGGGAATTTTGGAAGATGATTGCATGATGGAGATACTAAAATTCATTTCATAGTGGATTAATTTATTGATGACTCCATAGGTGAATGCTTTGATAAGATGTGGGAACAGGTGTGAAGAGGCAGCTTGTTGAATGGATGACCTAGAAGGATGTATTCTTGTTACTGTCTCACCCAGTCATTCTCTGCTTCCTAGCTGCCATGGGGTGAGCGGTGATCTGCCAAATCCTTCCAACATGTTTCATTTGCCTTTGGCCAACTGGCCATGAAATAAATCCCTCTGAATCTGTGATAAAAATAAGTTCTTCTCAAATTTGTGCATGGTGGTTATTGTGTCCTAGAAATGGGAAAATTAGTAACCTAGTTTTGTTCTGAAATATATTTTCAAAATAAATTTGATTTTTTAATGCATTAAATTTATTGGTACATTTTAGGTATACAATGTTTTTGGTTTTTTTTTTTTTAGTACCAGGGATCGAACTCAGGTCCTTGCGCTTGCGCGGCAGGTAGGTATACAATGTGATGACATTTGTTATCGGGAATTTGAACCTTTACATGATATATCTTGGTTTTTTATTTTTCCCCATTCCCCTGCCCTCTCTTCAATCTCTCCACCTCTCAATATTTACAAAGACTTTGTTTCCATTTTTTCCTTTTCTCATATTTATTCCTTTCCTTTCTTCCCTTTCCCCTACTGTTCCCCTTTTCTTTTCCCTTCCCCTTTTGACCTTTTCTTCCTATTTCATGTTACCTATTCTACATTTTGATAATCATTTACACTTTCAGTTTCTCCCACCAGAGAAACTATTCAGTATTTACACGTGTCCTATTTATTTCACTTAAAAATATGGCCTCAATGAGTATCCATTTAGCTATATCTCTACTTTCTCATTCCTTATGGCTGAGTAGTACTCCATTTATAAAAAAAAAAATCACATCTTTTTTATTCAGTCATCAGTTAATGGGCAATTGGGCTGTTTCCAAGTTTTACCTATTACATACTGTGCTGCTATAAACATGGGTGCACATATATCACCGTGGTATGATTCTTTTAATTCTTTATTGATTTTGTAGTATAAAACTTTATAAAAATATTAAATATATCTTAGTTGTAATAAGTTGTGTCATTCAAAAAATTGGAAATTTTTGTATAAATTATAGGGCCTGTGTCCATAAAGATGTCCATAATATTCTATCATCTTTTTCATTCTTGGAATAATGGAATGCAGTAATAATATCTGATTTTTCCACAGATGCCCATAAATAGAATACTCACATTTCACAACCCTCCTAAATATATCAAAATGAAAAAAAAACCAAAAATTTCCCTCTCAGTTTTTTGTTTTTTTTTTAACCAAAACACTACTGAGTGCAACAGCCAAAATAAACTTGGACAATATAGTAAACTATTCTCAGTTTTAGGAGTTATTTTGGGTCAAGAAAGTGTCATGAATTAATTTATATGAGGAGTAAATTTCAGCATTTAAAGTATAAATCCAGAAATATTTTATATTGTGAAGAAAGTGAACAGAAAATATGAACTATTTTTTATAAATATGTGCACATGTGCATCTGTGGTGTTATCAAACACTATGGTGAATGTTTAAATGAAAAAAAATTACAGTGAAGGACTAACTGGATTAATAGCCCAAAAATTACTCCTGCTCTGTAAACACATTTATACAAGAATTATTGTCACTTTCTGAAGCAGTTCAGGAAACTCTCTTTTCTCTGGGTCTTATTGGCATTGTCATGGCCACCTCAATATCCATGAATCCATTCAAAATATTTACCTTTTATAGTCATTGTGACTATGGTTGAAGTTGCATGGTGCCAGATATTGTGAATGAGGTGGATGAGGATGCACTTTGGGGTTTTATATGCCTGCCTTTCCATTCCATGTCACTTGGTAGAAGCAGTAAACATATTTTTCATCATACTTCATAAAGACATTCAAGAAAGATCAAACCTCATAAAACCTCAAGAACGACAACTTACATAACTGTTTCAGAAAATAGCAAGAAGAAAAGAACAAGTGAATTTGAAGTTGGGGGAGTATTTTGAGGGTAATTAATAATAGCACATCTTTCACTTGTAGTAAATTTTTTCATGACGTTTTATCTTTTAAATTTATTTTTAAATGTTTTTTATCACCTGAACATCATGTTTTTTATATTGGTCAGAGTTTATACTATGTGCACTGAAGAACTTTTTATTAAAACTCCCACTATATTATATATATATATATATATATATATATATATATATATGCACATATATGATAGCCTTACCATAAAATTGTAAGAAACTAAAAACTTAATATTATGCTTTACTTATTTTGAATTCCTGGAGCATATCATAGTGTTTATTAATAAAACATAAATTGATTCTTTTAAAGGTATTTTGAATCAAAAAAGTTTTATAATATCTTTATTATCTCAAATAGCTTTAATCACCAATTTTTGCAGAGTTCTGTACAACACTACCCTTGCAATGATACATTGGTGCACTGAAAAATGTGTTTGGTTCTCATTTCAATAGAAGTCTACACTGAAAATTTGGTAGCAGAGCACAGCTGATTAAAAGCTGGATGCTGCTGACAGAATCCTTGCTGTGCTACAATTCAAGGCCACAAACTTATTAGTCGATTACAAAATTCCAAGAATTAAATAGGTACAAAATAATTTCCACACAATTTAAGATTATTTTATAAACAAAGCTTATTAGTAGAAAAAGTGATTTAAACTCTTTGTGACTACTTTGTTCTTTTTGCTATCTGTAAAATAGAAGTTACAAATCTTCATATTCCTGAGAATTAAATTAATGAAAATACAAACAAGTTCTAAAAGATAAGTGTCCTATGGAAATAATTTATGTTTTTATGCACTCCTCCTCTTTTCTCCTTTCCATTATTTTTGGTAGTATTTTCTCTAAATTTAACTTGTTAGATTATTATTATCAAAAACTACTACAACATTCCATTAGTCCAATTATTTTTTTTCAGGAAATGTAAAGATAATCAAATTTTATCATAAGTATAAAAATCTCAAGGTCAGAAATATAAGCTTTGCTTCTAATACACCAGGTACAGTTACTAAAAAAATTGCACATGTATAATTGAGACAATCCTTGTTTCAAATCTCAAAGTTTTAGATGATATGTCATATCTTCCCTTATACTCATTGCTAAAGCCCTAACCAGAGAAATAATTCAGTTGATAACAATGAAAATGTATACATACTTCTCATAAAGCTTTCATTTCTTCAATAGATATTTATTCTTTGTGTTATTTTAAAATAAAAATTCCGTATTTGTTAATTACATGTTAAATTTTGTCATATTTACATATGACTATAAACATGAAATATGCTTATATTTATATGTAAATATCATTTTCAATGAAAAACTATATGTTTTACATAATTGCTTCATTTTTTTCAGGATACAGATGATAATGTAATTAGTTTAAACCATCTTTAAAACTAACAAAATTTCAATCAAAATAAATTATCTTTATTGTTCTTCCTTTTACTGTATAATCCAATATCACTTTTATTACTTCCAAAGGGATTATCTTTAATAAAGTATTTGTAAATATTTTAAAAATTAAATACAATGGTGAATATGTGCTCAGAAAATCATACTTCAAATTTTAAAAATTGAAAAAATAGTACAAAATTCAGAGAAAGAAAATTTCCATTTATATTTATAATTTTTGATGTGTATCTAGAAAAATTTTATTTTTAAAAATAAATTTTTATTTTTTAAAATTTAATAAACAGTCAATTAAAATGAGCAATATTTAGCATAATGACCTAATCATATCAATTCTTTGTTTCTTACATGATTCATTAGTTTTTAACTCTGACTACAAAATATTCTCTGCAAATAATCACATTGCTGACATAAATGATATTGTTTATTACATGCTTATTATGTGTGTAAAACTCTGAAAATTATATATTGCAAATATGACGTCCCATCTTTTCTCCTTACCACACTTTTTTGTGACATGGACATTTGCAGCCACTTTTTAAAATATCCCCAAATCTTTCTCTTACTTTATTCCAAATATATCTCTCTGAAAGTATCAAAGTGTACTTTTAAAAATAAAAAGAAAATCAGATAACTTATTTTTGTAAACATGATTATCTCTACTCAGCACTTAGAATCAAAATTAGTTTTTATAAATTCTATAAAGTCTTCTATGACATGTCACATATGCTCATAGCCCTTTATTTTTCTTTTTTCAATATATGTTGTCACATGCTAACTTTTATTTTGTCTCATTTTAGGGAATTTTATCATGTATGTTTCTAGTTATGGAGATGTTCTCTCCCTACTTTTTCACATAGCACTTAAAAGAGAATGTCTTATTTTTTACTACAAACAAATCTTGTAATTCACAGCTCTTTATTTTCCACAATAATATTTTTCTTTGCTACATAAAATTTAATCTTCAATTATTGTTATGTGATACATTTATTTGATAGTAATTATTTCATCCATGATTTTTTTCTGCAATTTTAAGCAATTGCAAAATGGATTTTTTTTTGCCCTGCCTCACCAAGATATGCTTCAGCTTATGGATAATGTAAGGTATGAATTGTGGAGAAAAAGATACAACTATACTTATAGAAAATGAGATGTTAGTTTTCCACTGGAAACCTATGTTTCCTAAGTATTACACAAATCAAGAGCAGAAAGAGATGAATGCCTGTGAAGAGAGAAAAGTTAAAATAAGAGACTGTGGCAATTTATTCCAGGTCAAGGAGAGGGCAGTGTTCTAAAGATAAGTGAATAAGCATTTACAGTACTTGTTTAAATTAAAAAGTTATTTAAAGAAAATCAATAATTTTCAGTAAACTTTATCTGTTTAAATTCCACATAGAATACCATACTAATATTGAAGGTAAGTTTGTTTATGCCTTTTTGAGATCTGGCAAAGTAGCTTCACATCTAGGAAGATAATGTCATGATTTAATTGTGAAGTGTTCTAGAAGAGCTTACTGTGTGTTAGATTGCATGTTAGAAGAAGCATATCATAGCAACAAAGTATTAGCATGGATAAAGGGTATCAGAGATAGCCATCATGGTATAAAGACAGAGAGTAATTAATATGGCTTTTTCTCACCACAACTGAATTATGATTTTGTGGAACACTAGACAAATGGTAGATTGGTATATATTACATATTGCATTTGATTTCTCACTTACTTTAATAGATGGGACCCTCAAAGTCAGATTTATTATAAGTTTAAGAGAATAAATAAATGTACCTTTTTGTTATCACATGTGAATTATTGGAATAGATTTTCATGGAAAGCATCAGCTTTGGTTCTTCTAATTGTGGTTTATCATTACCTCCATTGTTTGACTTCCATATGGTCAAAGTTCGTAGCTCCTTGAAGCACTATGACATACCTAGTGTCTAATAGATGTTCCAGTACAAAGTAGAAACTTTCACCTTCTTCTCTTTGCTGGGGCAGAATTACCCAACACCAACAATTTAAAGGAGTAGAGGTTTCTTTTGGCTCATGGTTTCAGAAGTTTCTATGGTCATCTGTTTCCAAGGCAGAAACATCTTAGCAGAGGGCATGGTGGAGGAAAGATTCTCATCTCATGGCATCCAGAAAGCAGAAAGGAGACAAAGAGAAATAGAGGAAGGGGCCAGGGATGTAATACAGTACCAAAAGTCATGCTTCCATGACCCACTTCTTTCAACTATGCCCCATCTCCTAACAGAATATTCTGCACGTGACAGGACAGCATATTCAGCAGTAACACATCAGGGCTTTTATCTACTGTTGTGTAGTGTCCCACATGATCCACTCACCTTCCAGTAGCTCCACCTCTGAACACAAGAGAGTTTTGGGATACATTTTAGTTCAAACCATAGTAAGGTGCAATATGTGTGAGTTTTATCAATTTTATATATATATATATATATATATATATAAATATATATATATATATATATGATACACAGTCATTGGAGAGAATAGATTAGTTAAAATATTCAGGCCAAAGTTAAGCGAGTATTTTTATCAATTTTATATATATATATAAATATATATATATAAATATATATATATATGATACACAGTCATTGGAGAGAATAGATTAGTTAAAATATTCAGGCCAAAGTTAAGCGAGTATTTAATAACTAAATATTTATTTAACTGTAAATCTTGAGCTCTTTGGTACTGTGCTGAAAGTTTTTCTATGCAAAGAAGAATTTAATTGAAGACCATTAGCTAAGGGGTTTATACTAATCATAAAGACAATATATACCTGTGATTATATATAAAATAATTCTATATGAGGATTCCAAGAAGAATCCTTAGAATATCATCTTAGAATATCATCAAATACATTTGGCAAGGTTATTCAGAGATTTTTGTTTTTTGTATGTTTGTTTTTTGATAAATATTCTCTCCTCAAACTTTTAATGCAGTACTGGATTGGGAAACAGGTAGCAAGTCTCACAGGAAATAGTAGAAGTGACAAATGGATGCACTTTTAGCCACTATTGTCTACACATTTTGAAGTTGGTAGGGAGAGTGAGAAGGAATAGATGGTGACTAAAATAATGCAAGAGTCATAGTAGAAAACATTTATTCTTTCAGTGTCCTTTTACCACAATCTACTATTTAACTATATTATATATTTTATAATACATTTTTTATTTGATTAATAGTTACCTACAATATTTTATAGTTTAAAGTTATGCAGAAATGCCCTGCAAATAAGCACATCAGTGCTTTCTTTTGAGATATATCTTAACATGCATAACTAAAAATTCTTTTAGTAATTATTATATTATTACCTGATAAATCCTTCATTAGGCATCAATTTTCCAAATGAAAGATGAATTAAAAATTCACATTTTTCATAATTTAATTATTAGCACCTGTAAAGATGAGCTAACATTTTATCATCTTCTGAGGTCTCTTTAGCATTTATTCAAATGTAGGTTATTTTCTGTTAAAACAATTTCTCTCCCTGGTGCACAAGCTCAAGGACCCGAGTTCGATCCCCGGTACCAAAAAAAAACCCAAAACAATTTCTCTTTGGATAAAGGAATTTCTGCTCTTCTTGTTTAATGTCAATAATGGTTAAAATGAAATAATAGCAAAATATAGAATAGAAATTGCAATCAATTTTCTTACAACCAGAGATTTTTATGTGGTTGCTTGAGACAGAAACTATTTCCCATATCAGTAGCCTAGGTCAAAAAGGTAGGAGAGCTCTTAGAATTCATGAATATGAGAAAAGGCTGAAATTGCACTTATTTCAGACCCTAACAAGTATAACCAAAAGTCTCAAATAAGTTCAAGTTTAAGGTGGTCAGGATTAAGTCTATAGTGTTAAATATTTAAACATCTGTGGTTAGTAGGTAATTGGTGCCAGAAATCTTGAAATTAAAAGAAAAAATATCAAACTTTGATCCTCCTCTGGACCCATAAGCCTCATTTGAGCCTTACATAATTACCTGCAAGTGTCCCTATTAAGAGGAATTACTACTCCAATTAAGTAGGACACTATGCTATGAGATTTAATTTAATTCCATGGAGAGAGTGTCAATTAACTTCATACCCTGTTGAAAAACATACTTAAATTAATGCAGGGTCTGTATTTAGTGATAAAATATAGAAATAGAAAAAAGTAATCAAAGTTATGGTACTTTATGGTAATACAAACTAAAAGGGAAACTTCCTGTTAAGTAAATAGTCATAGCACTTGTTTAAATAAAGCACTTAAAGGAATCAATCACTGTTAAGAAGCATTATCTGTTCAGGTTAGGAACCTTAAGCATAGTCTATAATGAATTTTAATTTTATTTTAAAATAAATTTTATTGTGTATATTTGAAGTTTACAACTTTATGGTATGAGACACATCTAGGTAGTAAAGTGATTACTATGGTGAGTCAGATTAATATATTTATCATCTCACATATAATTTTTGTGTACTGACCACCTAAAATGTACTTTTTTTTGTGAGGCTTGAGTCAAGTTAGCCGCTGTGCCTCCATTTTTAGTAAAATCTCCATTTATGCATGGCCTTGACCTCTGCCTGAACCCCCAGGTAGTTTGTCAAGATAAGTGTTTTTGTCAAAATAAGTGTTCTGAGAAAAACTGCAAAATGTAGTTCCCATAGCGGCCGCTCTGCTTCTGTAACTGCGCTTGCCGCACCCCCCCCCCCGCCCCGCCCTCACCGCTTACCTCGCTAACCGATTGCGCCACTGGAGCTCGAGAGAGAGCCAACTTCCTGGTTCTGAAACTGCTTAAAAATTGCAGCTGAAAGAAGTCCGGGGTCCTTCTCTGGGGCTGCGTCCTTGAGATTGGACTCGGGCCGGTGAAATAAAAACTTGGCATTCAATCTTTTGACTCGCTGTCCATATGTTGGCACAACAATTTAACAAAATCTCTACTATAATAACTATTATTAGCTTTATCCCTCATGTTTTTTCCTTAGTTGTCCATTCACTATAAACTCTTATTTTGTCTTTCTTTAGCTATGTGTTCCCCTTTTCTCTCTTCCTATAGTAATCATTGATATGGCTGACATCATGGTAACTGAAAAATCAAGATTAACGCCACCAGAGTCCTCATGTGTATACATATACACCCTGATATGATATAAGCTTATCTATGGTATTCATCCTCAAAGCCATAACTACAATACACATTAAAGAAAAGCAAATCCACAGTCAGTCTACAAAATATCATTTCAAAAATTTCAAAAGTATCAAAGTCATAAAAGTAACCAAAGGAAGGACTGTCATAGATGGGAGGAGTGTGGCATGGCACATTTTTCTCAAATGGATCTGGCAAAGGAAAATAATGTTGAAAATTTTGGGAATACAAATTCTCTCTGAAGTTTGATAAGTCTACTTTGCTTATATATTGAATTAGTATGAAGGGAAGTTGGATGAAATGTATAGAAAAACTTGTACTATATTCTCAAATTTATGGAACAAAAATTATTTCAAAATAAGTAATTTAGGAATTGTCATATGTGCTTGAGCTTGTCATTGAAGGGAACCACCTTGTTATGGTTTGTGTTTAGATGTCCTCCCAAAGCCTCATGCAGATGAGGTGGGACTTTCTTTTTCAGAGGTAGTTGAATCTGGAATGTGTAATGCTGGGCTTAAGGGTGTGTGATCACTAAACCCCTACAGATGAGTGATTAGTTTGGTACCACCCTAATCCCAGTAGCCTGAATAAGATAAAAGGGACAGAAAGATGCTGTTGAACTTTGTTGCTTTTTTTGTCTTCAGCCACTATAAACTGAATCCCTCTTGTTACTTCTGCTGCCTTGTGAGTGCCATGTTGTTTCTCCTCTGAATACTTGTTTGCCATCCTAGCCTCAGAGCCAGCTGATTATGGAATGAAAGCTCTATGAACTGTAAGCAAAATAAACCCCTTCCCTCTTTACTTTGGGTGTCAGGTATTTTGTTTCAGCAAGGAGAGAAAAGTAACTAACAAACACACCTAATTTATTCTTTTCCATAATTAAATAATCCAAGAATAAATATTCACTGAAACTGAAAACAATACTTTTCTTTAAAATATTTTGTGGGAATTCTGGGAAGATGGTGAGAGCAGGAAGCATCAACAAATCAGCCTCTCCAAAATTTGGAATCTAAGCCCTGGAAAATAACAACTAGGGCACAAAAGGAGGGAGGTAGATATCTGTTACCCAAGAAGGATTAATAGCCAAATTGGAGCCTACAGAGAAATTATAGAGGTAGACCACAATGCAGAAAAGGAAGGGCCAATCTGCACTTTATCTCTGCTCCTGAGTCATGGTTTGTGAGAAAGGAAGTTCTAATCTACAGAGACACAGTGAAAGAGGCCTGCAGAGGGTTGCAGAGGCCTCCACATCTCTGCAAGGAGAGATCTACCAGTGGAATGCACCAGTAGATGCCATGTGCTAAAATAGCTGGTGAATGACTCCAATCCAAGCATATGGCATAATCCCTGGATAGAGTCCTTGGTTGGATGCCATTCTAGGGAGGAGACGACTGAACATGGAACTCAGGGAAGTCATGTATTTATTGCCTTCATTTCAGGGCTCCCAGTGTTAAATTCACACAATAACTGGGTGATGGATAATCATGGGAAATCTTCACAGTCAAAAAGCTGTGGTCAGGCTAGCAAGGGACACCCATAGTGTTGTCAGCTGAATGGCATCACCCCCATGACCAGAGGCCCTGTTCATCCTGAGTTTCCATGGGTTTGAAAGTCCCAGATCTGGTACCCTACCCTAATCTGACTGCTGGCTTCCTGATGATTATCCATGGATCTGGGCTCTAATTGCCTCCCTTGCCTAGCAAAAAAGTAAAGCGATGCCTTGAATTAGACACTGCCAGAAAACTGTAGACTCCAGAAGATAACAATAGGCTTGACATTTCTTTTTTTCCTTGCTTTTAAAATTTTTTTCATTTGGTTGTAGTTTTTTGTTTTGTTTTGTTTTGTTTTTGTATGAGCATTGTTCTTAGTTTTTGTTTTGTTTTATTCATGTTTTATTTCTTTCCTTCCCTAGTTTTCTGAGGCTTACATAATCTTTCTTTGTCCTTCAACCTTGCTTCTAATTTTTTCTTCTTTTATTTCTCTATTTTTCCTCTTTTTCCTTTTATAATTTCTTTCCTTAATTACTTCTCTCTTATTTTTACTTTTTGCATAATTTATTCCTTTTTCTCACTTTTTCACTTTTTTCTTCTTTTTCTTGCCAGTTTTTTTTTTGTTTTTTGTCCTCTAATTCTATAGAAATCTTTCTATACCCAAATAAGATCCTTTTTTACCACTTCTCTCTCTTCTTTCTCATATCATAGAGTTTCAGGTCTTGATGTTTTCCTTTTGCATCCTATTTCTAAACTCTAAATTTTAATAGTACAACCATAAAGCTTTGTTAATTTTCTGATATTTAGCTCTGTAAAATTACTGTTTAGATATATTCTACCATTAGCAGAGATATAGCTGTAAGTCAAAGTTTACAACATAACTGGTGGTTTCTTCTGTAGGAATAAGGGAGGTACATAACTGGTTCTTACTGTATGTTAACATCTAATTTGTCTTGAGCAAAACTACTCTAGCTGTTCCACTTAATATTAACAAAGTAACATAATTGTTGCTATTTCTCTTCAAGCCAACACTCAGATTGCCTTTGTGACATTAAAACTACTAGAGTATATTCCCAGAGAACTTGGTTGCTGGACTAAATACACTGCACCATCCTTTCCCAAAATAGCAAGAGCGGTTGAATTTGGGGGCTGTGTAAATGGTTACAGTTAGCCACACCCAAAGTATATCACTTAAAAGCCACAAAGAGATCACTATTTTAGCAAAAAAGTCTTTAGATTATAAGTATTCACAAATCTCAGCACAAAACAAAACAAACAATAGAAGCATGTGAAGAAAAGGCAACAAATTCCCTCCCAAAAGCACAAATTTCCCTGAAGCCAATCCAGGGAGCTAGTTGCCCATATAGTTTAACCCACATACTTGAATTACTCAAAAGCATAATAGAGGAGTTTATAAAACAATTCAAAGTAGGATTAGAGGAGATATAAATAAATATATAATTGAAGTAATAATCAAAAATTTGTAAGAGCTCTCAGAAGACATTAAAGAAAGTTCAATGAGCTAAATGAAATGATACAAAAATGAATGACACCCACTTCAAAAATGAGCATCTGAATGAACAGACATTTCTCAGACAAAGAAGTAAAACCAGCAAATAAATATATAAAAAAATGTTCAACATCACTGATAATTCAAGAGATGCAGATGAAAACAACTGAGATTCCACCTCACCCCAGAAAGAATGGCTGCTATCAAGAAATCAACCAATAACAAATGCTGGCAGGGGTGTGGGGAGAAAGGAACCCTTCTCCATTGTTGGTGGGAATGCAGACTGGTGCAACCACTATGGAAATCATTATGGAGATACCTCAAAGAACTAGGGCTAGAGGTCCCATTCGACCCAACTATTCCCCTGCTGGGTATCATCCCAAAAGAATTAAACGAATCATACCACAGCAATATATGTGCACCCATGTTTATAGTAGCACAGTTTGTAATAGTTAAATGTTGGAAACAGCCCAAGTGCCCATCAACTGGAAACTGGATAAAGAAAATGTGGGTTTTTTTATAAAATGGAGTACTACTCAGCCGTAAAGAACAAGAAACTAGAGACATTTATAGCTAAATGGATGCACATTGAGATCATAGTCTTAAGTGAAATAAATAGAACACACTTTTGTAAATACCAAATAGTTTCTCTGGTGTGAGAAACTGAAAGTGTAAATAAGGATTAAAATGATTAAAATGAATAATTGTTAGTTTAAAATAGGAAGAAAATGTCCAAAGGGGTAAGAGAAGTGGGAGGGGAAAGGGAAAGGAAAGAAGGGAAAGGAAAAATTATGAGAAAAGAAAAAAATGGAAACAAAATCTATGTAAATAGGGAAGGGTAGAGGGGGTGAAGGGCACACAGGTAATGGGGAAAAAAATAAGAACCAAGATACATCATGGACAGGTACAAGCACCCAATTATAAATGCAAACATATTATATACCTAAAATGTATACAATAAAAGAATTTTTTAGAAAAGAAAAAAGCCCAGATAAATAACATCACATAAAGGAAACTTCTCTGTTGACAAAGTGCTCTTGTAGTTCAGTCACCTTCTTCTCACAGAACGGTTCTAGGCCAAAGGAACAGACATTCTCCAGGTTCTATTGGTCCCCATTTTCAGACTCTAGGGTGTTCTCTCCAGTCCACATGTGTCCTACTATGTGCCAACATATTTGTCTCATACAAGTCTACTCATGCAAACAGTAAGGCTAAGCAAGTCTGAGCTGATTGTTTGCAGTTACCTATTGCCTTTAGAAGTTTGAGGGAAGCCATCAGGACTGTCAGGGGTCTCCTTCTGTTAGTACTTTCTTCTGGACTACAGCTGTGGTCAAATGGAAGAAGCGTTAAACATGCAAGAAGACCCAGTCTTTCTCAGTCCCAACTGGGCACAATTGAAGAAACAGCTTTTTAGCCCAGGAATTCAATGTCATTTTCCATATGGGTTCCATTATAATTCTATAAAAATTAAAGTTGAAAAGTATTATTTTAAATTTTCAGTTTGAATAAATTTACCAAATGACCCACAATTTCACTCCTAGAGATCTATCCAAGAGAAATGAAAACATAATATATATCTATATAAAAACATATATGTGAATATTGTTAGCAGCTTTATTCATAGGAAACAAAAAGGGGAAACAAGCCAAATATTCATCACTTGGTGAATAAATTGTGGTATATCTATATAATAGAGCAGTATTAAACAATAAAAAATTATGCTAAATAAAAGAAGCCAAACATAAAAAAAAATGAATGACTAGTTCAAAGAATTAGAGTGCATGAAAATGTTTCTATAAGAATTCAAAGAGATTAAAAATTACATTTAAAGTATGAAGAGCAGGATAATCCTATATCACAAAAAATGTCAGAACTAGAAGACAATGATACCTTCTGAGATCAACTACTCAAAGACATCTTAAAAGCAGTATGAGAAATTTAAAAATTAAACCAACAACTGCTAGGTGAGTCTGTGCTAGGTGCACAGAAGACTAATCTAAGAATAATTGGAATAAGTGAAAAATCAGAAGACAACAAAAATAACATAAAAACCTGCTCATAGAAATAATGGCAGAAAACTTCTGAAATTCAGAGAAAAAATAAACATATAGATGAGTAAGGCATATAGAACACCAAATAGCCATGGCCAAAGGAGAACTTGTCCACATCACTTTATAATCAAAATATCAGAAGTCCATCATAGGGTTGAAGGGAAGGAGAAATAAAAAAGAAATTGAAATGTGTTATGTACATGTACCAATTCCCTACAATGAATGAAATTATTATGTTTGGCAAACATGTACTAGTAACTTTTTTTTAATTTTGCATATACATAGATTGTCATTGGTGAAATTGTTTTACTGCAATGAAATGGAAATACTCTTTACTAGGTGTTATTTTTATACTAATATTTATCCAAAAGAAAATCATCAAAATTCAGAATTAATTATAGAATAATCCCTAATGTTACCCTGGGGCATCAGAATTTGCACCAAGGTTTTAAATTTTCAGAGTAATGCAGATTACTATAGAAAGAAGACATTTTTATTTTAATGTAATCTAAGTAGATATTAATAAAGAAAATATAAAAACACTTCTATGAAAAAAATTTTGTAACAAAATAATTGGAAAATAACAATGGTAAATACACTGTGTATCATGATCTTAAAAGAATATGTTTTCAGTTGCTAATCTATCTCTCAACTTTTCTCCTAAAAACTACACTTTTTTACATAAAACATTTTCATTATCAACAAAGTATCTGACACCTGGTATTATGTTGACAATTTCTTCTTATTTCATAACATCTATTATACATTATGGTCCTTATTTACATTTTCAGTTTCTCTCACCAGAGAGACAATGTGATATTTAGGGATGTGTGTTTGATTTAGCTCACTTAACAATATGGTCTCAAGATGCATCCATTTAGCTATAAATGTCTCAAGTTTATCCTTCTTTATGGCTGAGTAGTACTCCATTATATAAAAACCACATCTTCTCAATCCATTTATTGGTTGATGGGCATTTGAGTTGTGTCCAAAATATAGCTATTACAAACTGTGTTACTATGAACAGGAGTATACATATATCACTGTGGTATTATGCTATTAATTCTTTGGGGAAGATACCAAGAAGGGGGATAGCTGGTGCAAATGGAACCTCTAGTTTGAGTTTTTGAGGAATCTCCACACTGATTTCCACAGTGGTTGCACAAGTCTACACACCCATCAAGAGTGGAGAAGGATTCTTTTTTCCCCATAGCCCCTCCAACATTTGTTATTGATTGATTTCTTGATAATAGCCATTCTTTCAGGAGTGAAATGAAATTTCAGTATTTTTTTTAATTAATTTCATTGGTACATTTTAGGTATACAGTATAATGGGATTCATCATTGGAAATTTGGACCTTTATGTAATTTCTCTTGGTTGTTATTTTTTCCCCCATTCCACTGCCCTCCCTCAACCCCTCCACCCTTCCCTATTTACAAAGGCTTTGTTTCCATTTTTTCATTTTCTCATATTAATTCCATTCCCTTCTTTCCTTTCCCCTACCCCCCCAACTTCCCCTTCCCCTTTTCCCTTTTTCTTCCTATTTCACATTATCTATTATATTTTTAGTCCTTATTTACACTTTTAGTTTCTCACACCAGAGAAACTATTTGGTATTGTTTTGATTTGTACCTCTTGAATGATCAATGATGTTAAACATTTTCTCATGTATTTATTTCCCACTTGTATTTCTTTATCTGAGAAGTGTGTATTCATCTCAGATGTCCATTTTTGTATTAGATCTTTAAGTTGGGGGGGTTGAATTTTTTAAGTTCCTTATATATTCTAGATATCAATCTTTTGTCTGAGGAACAGCAGGAAAAAATTTTTTCCCACTCCGTTGGTTGTCTCTTTGCTTTGTTGGTGATTTATTTTGTTATGCACAAGCTTTTTAATAAAATATGATCCCAGTTGTTGATTCTTCATAGTATTGCCCATGCAATCAGGGTTTTCTGTACAAAGTCTTTGCCTCCATCTATGTCTTCAAGAAGTTCCACCTATTTTCTCTTCCAGCAGATTTAGTGTTTCTGTTTTAATATTTAGATATTTGATTCATTTTTATTTTAGTTTAGTGCATGGTGAAAGACATGTGTCTAGCTTCATCAAGTGGAAATCCATTTTTTCCAGCGCTATTTATTAAAGAGGCCATCTTTCTTTCAGTGAAGATGTTTGACATTTTTGTCAAAATTAAGCTGACTAAGTGTGTTTGGAGTTGTTTCTAAATCTTCTAATCTGTTCCACTGATTCTTGAGTCTGTTTCTTTTGCCAGAACCACACTGTTTTTATCATAATACCTCTGTAGTATAATTGCAGGGAAGAGATTGTGATTCTCTCTGCCTTGCCTTTGTTGCCCAGAATTGTTTTGGCTATCCTGGGTGTCTTTTGATTCTAAATGAATTTTAGGAATATTTTCTCTAGTTCTGTGAGGTATGCTATTGTTATTTTGACTGGGATTGCATTTAATCTGTATAATATTTTGAAAGTGTGGCCATTTTATTATGTTGATTCTTCCTACATGTGAACAAAATATATCTTCCCATTTTCTTTCTTTCTTTCTTTCTTTCTTTCTTTCTTTCTTTCTTTCTTTCTTTCTTTCTTTCTTTCCTTTTTCTCATTAAGTTAACTGGTACATTTTAGGTATACAATACAGTTACATTCATTATTGGGAACTTGTACCTTTACAGACATATCTTGGTTCTTATTTTTCTCCATTCCCTTGTCTCCATTCCTCCCTTCAACCTCTCCATCCCTCCCTATTTGTGAAGACTTTGTCTCCATTTTTTTTCCTTTTCTCATATTGTCCCTTTCCTTTCCCCTCTCCCTCCCACTTCCCCTTCCCCTTTAGACCTTTTCTTCCTGTTTCACATCATCTATTATACATTTTGATCATTATTTACATTTTCAGTTTCTCATACCAGAGAAACTATTTTATATTTACATGTGTGTCCTATATATTTCACTTAAAAGTATCAACCCAATGTACATCCATTTAGCTATGAATGACTCTAGTTTCTCATTCTTTATAGCTGAGTAGCATTCCATTTTATTAAAAAAAATTTTCTTGATCCAGTTTCCAGTTGATGGGCAACTGGGCAGTTTCCAAGTGCTAGCTATTACAAACTGTACCACTATGAACATGAGTGAGCATATATCATTGTGGTATAATTCTTTTAATTCTTTTGGAAAGATACCCAGCAGGGGAATAGCTAGACTAAATCGGACCTCTAACCCTAGTTTTTTGAGGTATCTCCATATTGATTTCCACAGTGGTTGCACCAGTATGCACTCCCACCAACAATGGAGAACAGAAACATCTTTCTTTTCTGATGTCCTCTTTGATCTCTTTCTTCAGATTACTGTAGTTTTCAATATGAAGATCTTTTATTTCTATTGTTATATTGATTCTTAAATATTTAATTTTTTTCCATGCTATTTTGAAAGGCATGGTTTCCCTAATTTCTCTCTCAGTGAGTTTGTTATTTGTGTACAGGAATGTTATTGATTGGTGAGTGTGTAGTTTGTATCCAGCTACACTACTGAATAGGTTATTAAATCTAGAAGTCTTTTGGTGGTGAAGTTTTGGGGGTTTTCTATGTAGAATATCATGTGATCTGCAAATAATGATAGTTTAACTTCTTTCTCTCCTGACTTTATTCTTTTTCTTTGTTTCTCTTGTCTAATTGCTGTGGCTAATGTTTCCAGAACTATATTGAATAGGAGTGGTCATAGTGGACATCCTTGTCTTGTTCCTGATTTTAGAGTGAAAACTTTCAGGTTTTGACCATTTAGTATGATGTTTCTGATTGGTTGTCATAGATGACTTTTACCAGATTGAGATTATGATCATCCATTCCAATTTTCTATAGGGTTTTTAACATGAATGAGTGTTAGACTTTGTCAAATGTTTTTTCTGCATATATTGAGATGATCATGTCATTTTTGTCCTTGTCTCTGTTAATATAATTTACTACATTTATTAATTTGTGTATGTTGAACTATCCCTGCATGCGTGGGATGAATCCTAGTTGGTCATGGTGTGTAATCTTCTTTAATGATCTGCTGCATTCTGTTTGCATATTTTATTGAGGATTTTTGTGTCTGTGTTCATTAGGGAGATTCACATGTAGTTATCTCTTTTGGTTGTATGCTTCTGTGGTTCTGTTATCAGGGATTTTTTTTTCTATGTATGACTATGAGAGTACTGCTTCAATTTCAATTTCATTAGAGAGTTTGAGGAGCAGTGGCATTAGTTCTATAAATTTCTTGTAGAATTCAGGAGGGAATCCATCAGAACCCTGGCTTTTCTTTGTTGATAGGTTTTTAATTACCTCTTTAATTTCATTGACTGATATTGGTTTATTTATAATTTTAATATTGTCATGATTCTGCTTTGGTAATTCATATGAATCTAGGAATCTGTCCATTTCTTCTGTGTTTTCCATTTTATTAGAATAAAAGTTCTCAAAATAGTTTCTGATTATGTTCTGGATTTCTACAGGGTCTTTTGAGATTTCACCCATTTTATTCCTAAGTGCATGGATTTGGGATTTTTCTTTCCTTGTTTTGATATGGTTGGCTAAGAATTTATTATTTAATGTTTCAAAGAAGCAATTCTTTGATCCATTGATTCTTTGTATTATTTTCTTTGTTGTGATTGCACTAATTTCTGCTATAATCTTTAGAATTTCCTCCCTAAATAAGTGTTGGGCTTGACTTGTTCTTTTTTAAATGTTTGAAGTTCAACATTATGTTGTTTATTTGAGCTCACTCTTTTCCTTATGTGAGTGTTCACTACTAACAATTTTGCTCTTAGGACCATTTTTATTGCATCCCATAATTTCTGCTACATTATATCAGCATTTTCATTTAATTGTGAAAATTGTCTAATTTCTTTTTTACTTTAATCTATGACCCATCGGTTGTTTGGGAAGGTGTGATTTAATTTCCATGTTTATGAAGCCTTGGTGATTTCTTTTACCATTGATTTCCTGTTTCATTTTATTATGTTCTGATAATATGCATGGGATAATTTCAATTTATTTGCATTTACTTAAGCATGTTCTATAGGCTAGTATGTGGTCCATTTTGGGGAAATCCCAGGTTCAGCTGATTAGAATGTGTACTCTGATGTTGTAAGGTGGAATACTATGCAGAATTCCTCTAAGTTAACAGATTTGGTTCAGTTCTGATATTCCTTGTTGATCTTTTTCTGATAATATGTCTGTTTGTGACAGTAGGATATTAAGGTCCCCCATTGAAATGGTATTAGTTCTTATTAGATTTTTCATGTCTGTTAATATTTGTTTTGCATAGTTGGGTGGACCGGTATTTGGTGCCTATATATGTATGATTATTGTCTCTTCTTGGAGTTTTCCCTTGACAAGTATGGAGTGAGCATCTGTGTCTCTTTATCACTCTTGGCTTGAGGTTTGCACTGTCTGAAAATAGAATAGCGCTCCCTGTTTTTTCTGGATTCCTGTTGCATGAAGTATGTTTTTCCATCCTTTGGTTTTCAGTCCATGAATTTTTTTCTTTATAGTTAAATGTGTTTTTTGTAAAGAGCATTTTTTTGGATCTTGTTTTGTGATCCATTCTGCCAGTCTATTTCTTCTGATTAGTGAATTAAGACCATTTACATTGGTAGTTATAACTGATATATATTGACTTATCCTTATCATATTATTTTCCTGCTGTTGGTTCTCTTTCTTTTCCCTCTATTTAACTGCTTGTCCTGCCTTGTGCCTTCATTCTATTAATGTACTTGAAATTGTGGTCTTAATTATCTTTTTCTACAACATCTTCCAGGGCATTTTGTAGACCTGGTTTGGTCATCATGAGTTTTTTCAGTTGTTCTTTGTTATGGAAGTATCTTATTTCTTCATTGATTTTGAAAGATAGTTTTACAGGGTACTTCAATTGTCATTACAGATTGTTTTCTTTATTTCTTTCTCTTTTTTTTTTGGTAGTGGGGATCAAACTTGGAACCTTGTACTTGCAAGGCAGGTAGTGGAACCACTGAACCAAATCCCCTGCCCGTACAGATTGTTTTCTTTCAGAGCCTAAAATACTTTTCTCCAAGCTCTCCTTGACTTAAGGGTTTATATTGAGAAGTGTGTTGTGATCCTGGTGGGCTTTAATTCATAGGTGATTTGTTTCTTTTCTCTAATAGCTTTTAACATTCTGTTCTTGGATAAATTTCTGGAATCTTGATAATTGTATCCCTTCATGTAGATTTATTTTGGACATGGCTAAGTTGAGTTCTCCATACCTCATTTATTTTTGTGTCAAATTCTTTTTCCATATTTGGAAGTTTTCTGCCATTACTTCCGTGAATAGTTTTTTTTATGGCATTTGCACAGTCTTTGGCTTTCTCATTGACTCCAATCAATCTTATGCTGTTCTTTGCATCATCTTGTAGTTTTGGGGGTTGATTTTTCATGATCTCTTGCTATTTTAAGGTATTTTTCTTTTTGTGGTCACTAACTTGCAAAATCATCTCTTCTAGATCTGATAATCTGTCCTCAGTTTCATTCAATCAGTTGCATATATTCATTTTCAATGAAATTTTTAATCTCCTTGATATATGTTTGCATCTGTTTCATGGATTCCATTTCTTCCCTCTGTTGGGCATTCATAGTTTCCATCATTTTCCTAACCTTCTCTATTTTTCTGTATTTTTCTGTATTCTAGATTCATTGAGCATGTCCATTTTGATCATCACTTTTTTTAATCTGAGAGATTTCTTTATAGCTTCATGCATTTTTTCATATTTTTTTCATGTGTGTTTTTCTTCTACTGCTATCATTTCAGAAAATTCAGTTGGGTGGCTTCTGATTTCCTCTATTTTGTTGTTCCCTGGACTTGTCCTGGTGGGCTGGAGGTCTGCAATTACATTTTGCTTCTGTTTCTTGTCATTTTCTATGTTTTAAAATTTTATTTTGTTTTCTGTGTTGATGCTTGTACATTTCTTAGGGCAGATAGCTTTATCATTAGTAGTGATGCTTCCCTAGGAAATGTCTATTCCTCACAGATGCCATTTGTGTATTTATTAAGGATGAGCTGTTGCTATCTATTTGGCTAGGCATCCAATTCTTTGGTTCTGGACTGTGGTAATGGTTATGACCCCAGACAATTGAAGTGTTGTCATACAAAGGAGAACAACTGATTACAACACCTATGACATCCTGGCTAAAGTAGTATAATTAACAATAACTATATCATTAAGCACAGCCTAGAAACTGACAAACTGTGTAACTATTAATTTGGTGCCTTTAACCATAATAGCAAATCTACAGTTATATAACAAAATCCAACATAAACCAGGAACATATATGCAATGAGTTTCCCTTTACTGGAGTGATTTTACCCTATGCTGGTGGACATTTAAGAGGGATGGGGGGACTGGGGGTGTAGCTCAGTGCCACCATGCCTACCTTGCAACCACAGGGTCCTTAGTTTGATCCCTGGTACCAAAATATAGATAGATAGATAGATAGATAGATAGATAGATAGATATATATATTTTAAAATATACAATATATATGGATAGAAGACAAAATAGAGAAATAAAAGAAGTATAGTAGAAGCATGGTTAGAAGACAATGGATGATCACCCAACTTAATGGATGATAACCCAACTTTGGGAATCTGGAGCAGAGGTCAGGAGAGAAAGAATGAAGGAGAATATCAAAGTGAACCAGAAATACAAGAGATAATTTTCACTCACATGAAAATATCATAAAATCAAAAGAGACTGTTGAGGAAAGAGATAAAGAAAATGAGTAGAACAAAGTAAAAATAAAGGTTAAAAACCTAAACTGCATTTAAAAAAACAACCAGACAGAAAAAGGAAAACAAAACAAATGAAAAAATATGAAATTCCTCTGCTGTTTATAGTTCTGTGGTAGTGTTCAGGGCATGTAATACCCCAGAACTCTGCTATGTAACCCCTCCAAGTCTGCAGTAGAATTAGAACTGGGTATAGGGCAGATCTTGGCCTCTGGCTGTAGGGCTGGGGCTGGTGTTCAGCTAATGTATGATGTTTGGAGGCCCTTCCATGTTTCCTTACTGTGATTGTCTCTATGCTGCTCTCCCAGTTGCTGTGGTACTTTCAGGCAAGGACAGCCTGAGGATCCTCCCAGTCCCATGTACAGTTGACTCCCCCCAAGTCTTTGCACAGCCTCCTCTGTTCCACACCTACTGACATGTCTCTATCCTGTTACACTGCTTGTTGTAAGGTCGGGGTGGAGATGCTTTCACTTCTATGGAGACAGCCCAAGCCTGCTTGGTTCCCTTTCAGTCTCTCCAAAGGGTCAAGTGCCAACTTCCCAATGCTGTTTAAATCCCATCCATTTGTGTCTTTCTCTAAAGCCACTGGTCACCACTCACTTCTTTCACAGCTTCTGCTGCACTGTGGTCCCTAACTTTGCTGCTGCTAGAGTTTCTAGTTAGCCACTAGGGTACATGACAGAGGAAAAAATTTAAAAAGTTCCGTTGGGGAGAGAAAAGTTTCCTGGTCTCTCACCCTCGTATATGCCAGTGAAATTTGTTGCCAGGTTGTAGCATCCTCTTTGTGGAGGAGGGCAAGAGAAGCAAGGGGCCTTATATCCAAAATCTATCCTGTGTGACTTGAATCATCCACACTTTTGCAATCCTTCAGTTTCTTGGCGAGATCTCAGTATAGTGGTTGTTGCTCAGTGTACAGCTAGCAGTGTTACTGACATCCCTGTGGAGTGGTATACTGTTTTATGAAGTCTTGTTTTTATGAAGTCTCTGTTTTGTTTGATCTACAAGTCTCTTATTTCAGATCGATTATGGCATTGCGATTTATGTCCCTCGGTTTCTTCCAATTACCTGAATTTTTAGTTGATTTTTTTCTGAGTATTTCCAATATATCTCCTCCTGTCTTCAGCCATGTTAAATCCTGGCCCAATCTCCCATTTGAGTTGCACTCACACTGTTAATTCAAAGGCATTTTTATATGTAGTCTTACTTTAAAGGACAGATAGTTCATCTTTGAAGAAATGAAGAGGAGACATTGAAATTTCTCATTCCTCAAATCTCTTCTATTGGGAGAGGTTATAAAATACTTAAAATAAGACATTTCTGAGAGATAAAGGGGACTATTTCAATTATTGGGTCAAAGCATCATGCATCACTGTAGAAATTCTTAGGCAGACTAAGAAGATATATCTTTCACTCTTTGCATACTGTGATCTAATTTTAATTGCTTCCTCCTTCCATTTGATTTTAAAAATCATGTAACCTAAGATAAGGTTTTAAAATGGCATATATATCCCTTCTAAATCTAGCTCATAAAATGTTAGGTTTAGTGTAATAATAAGATATATATGATACATAATGAGATAAATGTATATATATGTGTGTATATATATATATATGGAGAGAGACGAGAGAGAGAGAGAGAGAGAGAGAGATAAGGATATAGTAAGTTAAGTTCCTTTTTGCTATGGTTGTATATTTGAGATCTTGAATCTCCTCCAAAGAACAATGTGTTAAAGGATGTTTGGTTCTCAGGGTGGTACTATTAGGAGAAAGAGGAACATTAGAAATGTGAGGCCCTGTGGGAGGTCCTTATATCATTGGGGGTATGCCTCCACATGTGCTGTGGTACCACAGTCATATTCTCTCCCTCTCTCTCTCTCTCTGGTGATCTTAGCAGTTTGCTCCAAACTTTCTTCTAACTTTGTGTGCTGTAGGAGCACAACCTCAAAATAATTGTGCTAATGGATAGATTATGGGTGGGAACCTTCCGAACTGTGACTGAAAACAAATCTTTTCTCTGATTTAATTGATATTTCAGGAAATTTACTATATTAAGGGAAAGCAGAGCATTCCATGAATTTTCTCATTTACCTTGATAATTAGAAAATTGCTCGCTCTTGATTCTTGGTATTGGAAGTTATACCATCTATTGCTCATTAAAAATAATGATTAGTTAATGTGAATAGGAAACAAAAGCTCAAAGGAAGGGAAAGTAAGGGGTTGGGGAAAAGGAAAAGAAGGGAAAGAAAAATATGAGAAAAGAAGAAAAAAATGTAAACAAAGATTTTGTAAATAGGGAGGGGTGGAAGGGTAGAAGGGAGGGAAAGGGAATGGGCAAAAACAAGAACTAAGATATATCATGTAAAGGTACAAATTCCCAGTGATGAATGTGATCATAATGTATCCCTAAAATGTACCAATAAATTTAATTTTAAAATAGTGATTAGAGAAATAAAGAATATAAAAGACCACAAAAAGGGGAAAATAAATTATTAGGTGAATTACTGGATTAGAGGGGATAGAATACATATAAATGAACTGCAGAAAAAGTTTTAAAGTAGAATTTACTTCAGATGTAGGGGAAAAGTCAAAGTATGCAAACTTGTGCTTGTTATCTTTTTTATATCTAACATACTCAGCAGTCTGGTGTTTGTAGAATCAAGTATCGAACGTACAGAATAAAGTAAAGTAGGTTTTATTTTAAAAATAAAGAAAAATTTTGACAAAACTGACACACTATTATTTTTCTGTAACAATAACAAAAACTTTTTGACTGCTGTGGCCTGTTCTAACACTAATCAACTTGGGTTTTGCCAAAGACCAAGTATAAATGAAAACATAGGGTGTCTGAACTTATCCAACACATATTTGTGGTTTGTTTTTGCTTTTAACACACAATATTGAAAAATGTTGATTTTATTCAAGAAAAAAATCACATTCAATTTCAGAGAGAGTTTATATACATTACTGAAGACAAAGGTGATTGTAACATTTGTTGTTCCATAAATAAAAAGTACTATCAATTTCTAAATAATAATAATAATGCACATAATGTTTTCTTTTCATCTTCCATCTGAAGTTCTGACAATGAATCAAGAAGACAGCTTCCAAAATGTTGGACAAGTTATTTTTTTTGTTAAAGAAATAATAGAAGTTTTTAAGAAGGAACTGTCATTTGTGGCTCTGGGCAGGAAATATGTGTCAAAGAAGAAAATTTGATATATGAATGTGTGAAGTTTAATCCTAAAGCCAATATATGTATAATCCTTTTGAAAGTATACTCATTTATATATCCTGGCTGGGGATTTAGCTCCATCGTTCCGGTGCCTGCCTCGCAAGCACAAGGTCCCAAGTTCGATCCCTGGTACAAAAAAAACAAAAATTAATCATGTCATATATATCCTATCAATATAATTACAAAAGCATCTAATATTTACTAAAATACTGGGTGAGATTTTTGTTGACATCTCCAAGAGTCATGTACATTTTTTTGTTTTTGGCCATTCTTTTTCAGTTTAGTAATACTTTTAGTTTTGTGGTCCCAGGTAGAAGAATGTATGTGAATACATATATGTATCTCAGGATGAGGCTACTAGTAGAGTGAGCTGATATTTTCTTGTAGTCAATTTGTGTAAGACTAAAATATTTGCTAAATTTATTTCTTTAGTAAAATGCTCATTTAAAATAATTTACTCATATCTTAGTACATTTGCATGTAATTATTTGATAACTGGAAATTTGACCAAATTCCTAAGACCCATTTGAGGCAAATAATAAATTTATCTTTAAAGAAATTAAAATTTTTTAAAAAGTAGCAGAGATTTCTACATACCATGTATCAAGTTTCCTGTTGCTAACATATCAAATTATAATGATTCATTTGTTATAAATAATAGACTGGCTTTGATACATCATAACTAACTAAATTCCATGGTTTACATTCACCGGTTTAATTTTTTAAATAATGATCTTTTTCTATTATGATATTTTGTTTAAAGTATTATTAGTTGTAATTGTTCCTTAGGCTTCTGTTAGATGTGACATTTTCTTAGACACTTTTTGCTTTTGATGTTTTGGAAGGTTTTGATAAACATAATTTAAGAAGTGGTAGTATATTTATAAATATCTCTGTGTATATATCCATTGCCCTCTGTCCAAGAAGTATATAAACATTATAAATTTGAGAAAAGAAAATCACAGACATAAATTGCCACTTTCTTCAAGTTAGGAGTATACGTGCCTCAAGTGGTTTGTAAGCAATGATGTAGTCTTTGATCACTAGGCTGAGGTATCACTTATGTTTTCTCCACTATATAGCAAAATTAAACAGTTCAAATATAATTCAGTTCTCTAAATATATCATTTGCATCTACTAAAAAGGACTAAGTAGAGCTGGGGGTTTAGCTCAATGGTTTTGCCGCCTGCTGCACAAGCGCAAGGACCCAAGTTCGATCCCTGGTACAAAAAAAAAAAAGACTAAGTAGAGTAAGACAAATGTTATTGACCAGTACAGTTAATTTTTTTATTCTTTCAATACTGCATTGTGGGGAATCACTATGTATATTTAACACTTAGTGCTCTTCTTGTTGATGCTCCTCTCATTCATGACTGAATATCTATATTAAATGGATAGATCTCATCTTCAAAGGAGGTGTGTAACTTCTGAAATTATTCCTATTCAGTTATTTATTTTGACATGAAATTATAGGTATATATTTTGTACATTAACAATTTATTTGCTTTTAAATTCTGCCTTTTTGAGAAGCTGTGTAGTTGAAACTGTAAATGATATGCACCCTTTTGCAGGTTCACTTTATTCATATAATAATATTTTTTAAGCTCATCCTTATCTTAACATGTGGCTTGATATCAGATTCTTTTATCAGCAAAAAGTATTTATTTTTATTTATGTGTTTATTTCTCTATTTGTTTGGTTTGTTTATAGTACTTAGAATTGAAACCAAAGCATCTTCTCACTGAATTACATCCCCAATCCTTTTATGTAATTATTTGAAATAAGTTCTGACTAGTCACTAAGTTGCTAAGTTGCCCAAGCAAATGCTAGAAGGCCAGGCATGCACTGCCACATTTGGCTAATTGACTATTTTTTGTATGGATGTTATATAGTTTTATTATCTATTCACTTATTAAAGTAAGAATACCTTGGATTCTATCAGTTTTCTGTGACTATGAATAAAACTTTTAAAATTGCCTGTGCACAGGTCCCAAGTAGAGATACATTTTCTGACCAGTTGAATAAGTATTTAGGAATATTATGGTAAGATTACATTTTCATTTATAAACCATCTCTAAATGTTTTCTGAAGTGGCTGGTCCATCTGGCACTCAAGTTAGCAAGGAATGAGATTCTGCCATATCCGCACCAGCATTTCTGGTTGACTTTTTAAATATATAATATATAATGTTAGTTCATCAATGCTTTAATTTGTAACAATTTCCAAATAATAAGTGGCATGAGTGTCCTTTCATCTCATTATTTTCCATCCATATACATTCCTCAGGAAAGTATCTGCTTTTATATATATATATATATATATATTTTTTAAATTCTTTTATTGGTACATTTTAGGTATACAATACAATTACATTTATCATTGGGTGCTTGTATCTGTACATGATGTATCTTGGTTCTTATTTTATCCCCATTACCTGTGCACCCTTCACCCATCCACCCTTCCCTATTTACACAGATTTTGTTTCAATTTTTTTTTTTCTAATAATTTTTCCTTTTTATTCTTTCCTTTCCCCATCTCCTCCTACCACCCCTATCTCTTTGGACCTTTTCCTATTTCAAAGTATCAATTATTAGTTATTAATCCTTTTAATCCTTATTTACACTCTCAGTTTCTCACACTAGAGAAACTATTCAGCATTTACACATGTGTGTCCTATTTATTTCACTTAGGAGTATGGCCTCAATATGCATCCATTTAGCTATAGATGACTCTAGTTTCTCATTCTTTATGGCCGATAAGTACTCCATTTTATAAAAAAAAACACATCTTCTTAATCCAGTTTCCAGTTGATGGGCACTTGGGCTGTTTCCAAGCTTTAGCCATTACAAACTGTGCTGCTATAAACATGGGTGCACATATATCTCTGTAGTATTACTCTTTTAATTCTTTTGGGAAAATACCCAGCAGGGGAATACCTGGGTCAAATGGGACCTCCAGCCCTAGCTCTTTGAGGTATCTCCACCCTGATTTCCATAGCGGTCACACCAGTCTGCACTCCCAACAAAAATAAAGAAGGGTTCCTTTCCCTCCACACCACCACCAGCATTTGCTATTGGTTGATTTCTTGATAGCAGCCACCCTTTCTGGGGTGAGGTGGAATCTCAGTATTGTTTACATCTGCATCACTCGAATAACCAGTGATGTTGAACATTTTTTCATATGTTTATTTGCTGCTTTTACTTCCTTGAGAAATGTGTGTTCATTTCAGATGCCCATTTTTGAATTGGGTCTTTGAATTTGGGGGGGTCTGATTTTTTTCAGTTCTTTATATATTCCAGATAGTAGCTCTTTGTCTGAGTTTCAGCTGCCAAAAGTTTTTTCCCACATTGTACATTGTCTGTTAGCTCTGTTGGTGGTTTATCTTGCAGTGCAGAAGCTTTTTAATAAGATGAGATCCCAGTTGTTGATTCTTTCTGCTAGTTCCCATGCTATGGAGGTTTCATTCATAAAGTCTTTTCCTATGGTGATATCTTCAAGAGTTCTACCTAACTTATCTTCCAGCAAGTTCAGTGTTTTTGTCTTAATATTTAGGTCTTTAATCCACTTTGATCATAGTTTAGTGCATGGTGAGAGGTATAGGTCTAGTTTTAATCTCTGGCAGGTTGAAATCCAGTTTTTCCAACACCATTTATTAAATAGGCTATCTTTCCTCCAATGAGCATGGTTGGCTCCTTTGTCAAAGATGAGGTGGCTGAGTATATCTGAAGTTGTTTCTGTATCTTCTAATCTATTCCACTGATACTTGGATCTGTTTCTTTGCCAGTACCATGCTATATTTATCATACTAGCTTTTGTAGTATAGCTTCAAGTTGGGTATTGTGATACCCCCAGCCACCTCTCTGTTGCCTAGAATTGCTTTTGCTATTCTAGGTCTCTTCTGGTTTCAAATGAATTTTTGGATTGTTTTCCCTAGTTCTGTGTAGTATATTGTTGGAATTTCAATTGCCATTGCATTGAATTTATAGTAGTAGTTTTGGAAGTATGGCCATTTTCACTATCTTGATTCTTCCAACCCAGGGACAAGTGATGTCTTTCCATTTCCTTATATCCATCTGGATCTCCTTTTTCAGGGTGCTGTAATTTTCAGTGTAAAGGTCTTTTGCTTCCTTTGTTAGATTGATTCCTAGATATTTTATTTTTTGGATACTATTGTAAAAGGAATTGTTTCCCTAATTTCTTTCTCAGTGAGTCTGCTCTTTGTGTATAAGAAGGCTATTATTTTTTGAGTTTTGACCTTATATCCAGATACTCTACTGAATTTGTCAGTTAAGTCTAGAAGTCTTTTGGTAGAGTTTTTTGGGTCTTCTATGTAAAGTATCATATCATCAGCAAATAATGACAGTTTAACTTCTTCCTTTCCTATTTTTATTCCTTTTATTTCTTTCTCTTTTCTAATTGCTGTGGCTAATGTTTCCAGAACTATATTGAACAGGAGTCATGATAGTAGGCATCCTTGTCTTGTTCCTGATATTAGCATGAAAGTTTTCAGTTTTTGACCATTTAATATGATGTTAGCTGTTGGTTTTCCATTGATAGCCTTAATCGGGTTGAGATAAAGATATTCTATTACAATTTTTGGTAGTGTTTTTATCATGAATGGGTGTTGGATTTTGTCAAATCCCATTTCTGCATCTATTGAGATGATCATATGGTTTTTGTCCTTGACTCTGTTAATATAGTGTTTTACATTTATTGATTTACAAATATGGAACCATTCTTGCATCTCTGGGATTAATCCGACTTGGTCAGGGAGTATAATCTTCTTTTTTTTTGGTACCAGGTATCGAACTCAGGTCCTTGTGCTTGAGAGGCAGGCAGTGGAACCACTGAGCTAAATCCCCAGCCAAGGGTGTATAATCTTCTTGATGACCATCTGTATTCTGTTGGCCAGTATCTTGTTGACGATTTTTTGCATCTATGTTCATTAGGGAGATTGGCCTGTAGTACTCTTTTTGGGTTGGGTCTTTCCCTGGTTTTGGAATCAAAGTAACACTTGCTTCCAAGAATGAATTTGGAAGCCTTGCTTCCCTTTCAATTTCCTTGATGAGTTTAAAGAGTAATGGCATTAGTTCTTCTTTAAATGTCTTGTAGAATTCAGCAGTGAAGCCCTCAGGACCTGGGCTTTTCTTTGTTGGTAAATATTTTATTACATTTTCAATTTCGCTCATTGTAATTGGGGTGTTTAGAATTTCTATATCTTCTTCATTTAACATTGGTAATTCATATGTATCTGGGAATCTGTCCATTTCTTCTGTGTTTTCCATTTTATTGGAGTAGAGGTTCTCAAAGTAGGTTTTGATGATGCTCTGGATTTCTTCTGGGTCTATTGTGACTTCCCCTTTTTCATTCTTAATTGCATGGATTTGAGCCTTTTCTTTCCATTTTTTAATAAAGTTGGCTAAAAGTTTATCAATTGTATTTATTCTTTCAAAAAACCAACTCTTTGATTCATTGATTTTTCGTATCTTTCTCTTAGTCTCCATTTGTGGTGGACCAGCTGTCACCAGTCGAAAGGTTCCTGAATGGGGGAAAGGAGGACTGAGAAAATAAGACAAAGAGACAGAGTTGGGAGGGCTCCCAAGACCGAGCATGCAAGTTTATTTTCACCTCTCTTTTATACACTCTGTGAGTTAGGTCATTAATCATGACTTTTATCAAAAACACCTGCTTCCTTGTTTACTAGTTCTTTGGAAATTCCCCATCCTCACGGGCCTTCTTGTTTCTCCGGGTTACAGAACATTCATCACGTTCCAGGGCAATCTAATTCAGCAAGGACGCGGTTCCTCATAACAGTCTCCTTGCTCTATACAATGGAGGGTAAGATTAAACATGGATCCTCTATGGCTAACACCGCTCTCCACATCCATTGCATTGATTTCTGCTCTGATCTTTGTAATTTTCTCTCTTGTGTGAGCTTTGGATTTGTTATTCTCTTCTTTTTCTAGGAGTTTGAGATTCTTCATTAGGTTATTTATCTAAGTTCTCTCTGTTTTCCTAATATGGGCATTCACTGCTATGAATTTTCCATGTAGGAGTGCTTTCATTGTTTCCCATAGATTCCTATATGTTGTACTGGCATTATCATTTACTTGTAGAAACTGTCTAATTTCTTCTTTAATTTCCTCTGTGACTCATTGGTTGTTCAGGAGGGTGTTATTCAATTTGCAGGTGTTTGTGGGAGTTTTGCAGTTTCTCCTGTTATTGATCTCCAATTTTATTGCACTATGGTCTGATAATATACAAGGGGTAATTATAATTCCTTTACATTGACTTAGACATATCCTATGAGCTAGAACATGGTCTATTTTAGAGAATGACCTGTGTGCAGCTGAAAAGAATGTGTATTCTGACTTTGTAGGATGGAACTCTCTGTAAATATCTATTAAGTCCATTTGTTCAATAGCTTGGTTCACTTCTAGAATTTCGTTTTTTTGTCTAGATGATCTGTCTATTTGTGATAGTAGGGTATTGAAGTCCCCCACTACAACTGTATTAGTGCTTATTTGTTTTTTCATGTCCATTAATATTTGTTTTATATAGTTAGGGGCATTCATATTTGGCACATATATGTTTAGGATTGTCATCACTTCCTCTTGGATTGTCCCCTTCACAAGGATGTAATGACCATCTTTGTCTCTCTTAATTACTTTTGGTTTGAAATCTACTTTGTCTGCAAATAAGACTGCTACCCCTACTTTTTTATGGGTTCTTGTCCCGTGGAGAGTTGTTTTCCATCCTTTTACTTTTAGTCTATGAATTTCTTTTTGAGCTAGGTGTGTTTCTTCTATACAGCATATTGCTGGATTTTGCTTCTTAAACCACTCTGTCAGTTTTCTTCTTTTGATTGGTGAATTGAGGCCATTAACATTGATAGTTGTAATTGATAGATATTGACTCATCCTTGTCATGATGTTTTACTGTTGTTGGCTCTTGTTTCTTTTTCCCCCTTTCCCTTTAGTTTCTTACCTTGCCTGGTGGCTTCCCTCTGTTGAGCCTCATGTAGTTGTGACCTTCATTACCTTTTTCTAGGATAATGCTTAGATTTGTTTGGAGTGCTGGTTTGGTGTTCATGATATTTCACAGGTGTTCTTTGTCATGGAAGTATCTAATTTTCCCATCAATTTTGAAAGATAATTTTGCAGGCTACAGGAGTCTAGTTTGGAAGTTATTTTCTTTTAGGGCTCAAAATACTTGACTCCAGGCTCTCCTTGAGTTGAGGGTTTGTGTTGAGAAGTCTGCTGTGATTCTGATGGGCTTTCCTTTGTAGGTGATTTGTTTCTTTTCTCTAACTGCTTGTAGAATTTTGTTCTTCTGTTGGGTTTTTGGGAATCTTGACTATTATATGTCTAGGTGTAGATTTTTTTTAGATTGTGGCTAGATGGAGTTCTATATGCCTCACTTATCTATATGATCAGTTCTTCACCTCTGTCTGGGAAGTTTTCTACTATTAATTCTATGAACAGTTTTTTTATGTCAATTGTACTTTCTCCTGTTTTTTGTGTGGACTCTTATCAGTCTTATGTTATTCTTCTTGGCATCATCTAGCAGCTGCTGTATTGATTTCTCACGGTCCCTTACTATTTTTAGAAATCTCTGTTTTCATGGTCCTTCACCCCAGTCCTGTCTTCTATATCTGGTATTCTATCTTCAGATTCTCTTAATCTGCTCTGCATGCTTTCAGTGGAGTTATTAATCTCCTGAATATCTGTTTGAATCTGTTTCATGGATTCCATTTCTTTCTTATGGTGGGTGATCATGGTTTCCATTTATTTCTTATGCTGGGCATTCATGGCTTCCAGCATGATTCTGAGCTCATCTATTTTTTATCAGTTCCTGTTCTAGAGCCTCTAATCATATCTTTCACTCTGCTTACCATCTCTGTAGTTATCTGTTAGATTATTTCTGCTTTGAATTTTTTTAGAGCCTCATTCATTTGTTTAGTTGCTTCCTAGTCTATCAGTTCAGGGTGTCCAGGTCATTGATTGTCAGACTTTTCCACCTCATTTCCCCCAGAATTTGCCTTTTGGGGGATGGAAGTCTGATTTTGTTACTTGCTTAAATATCTTCTCATTTTTGTTTTTGGTATTGTCCTTGGTTTAGTTCCTGTGTTGATATTTTGAAGTTGTTTATTGTAAGTATCTTTATTGATGTATTTAGAACCCTTATGGAATGATTGCTTCTCAGGTGTGACTTCCAGATATAGCTGGTCTTTAGGTTTTGAGTCTCTAATGGCTCTGAGGCTATCTCATTTTCATTATACCAGGAAGGACAACTGATTAGATCAGTCAAAATACTTTAGCCCAAGTGATACAATCAGCAACACTGTAGCATCAAATACATCATTAGAGAATGACAATTTGTGGTAGTTATTAATCTATCACCTTTAATAATGAAGGTCCTCCTTCAGGGTATGTCTCTGCTGTCACAATAGACAACATAGGCAGCAGTGTGCAGTTATAAGTCAATGAGCATCAGTAAGCAGGTCCAAGACCCCTGAGATTCAGGCAGATTTCTGGCTGCAAGTCCCAAGTTGAGCTCCCTGTTCTCCTGCAGGGTTGCACTCTGCAAGGTTCTATTGCAGGTTTCAGCTACCTTTCCCCTGAAGAAAGTCCAGGTTCCGATGGCAGCTGATGATCCCTCTAAATTACTAAGTACGGTGGTCTTGCATGCTTTTATTGCAGAGATTCTTTTCACTTTTCCAGTGGGCTTGTTTTCATCATGGAGCCTGAGAGAGGGCCTCTCTCTGTTGTTCACTTCTGCAGCTCAGGACAATGGCTTTTATGTCCCCTTGTGCCTCTTGTCTTGATTGCAAGCCTGTCTTGGTAGCAAGCTGGTGGAGCCTGTTTATATATTTTTGTGGTTTTTTTTTTAAATATGATTTTTCCTCAGTGTTAGCATAGAAAGTCCTCTGTATAATTTGTATAGAAATATTTTGTCATTTTCTCTTTATCAAAAAAGCTTGGCTTCTAATTTTATTAATAGCTTCTTTCAAAGACAAAATTTTTGAAAAGTTATATTAAAGTCAAAATTACTATTTTTCTTTTGTATATTATGCTTTGTTTTGTTTTTAAAACTAAAAGTTATCTACAAATCTAAGGTCAGCTTGGTCTCCTCTAAATTTTTGTAGATGTTTTATATTTACATATTTACAGTTGTTTATGATTCAGACTTTTTTACCCTTATGAAAGTTTTTAGATTTCTTTATAGATTCATTATTTTTCATATAAAAAATTCAATTTCTTTGCATGTTATAAAACTTCTTTTAATTCTTTGGGGAAGATACCCAGCATGGAAATAACTGGGTCAAATGAGACTTCCAGTCCTAGTTCTTTGAGGTACCTGCATACTGATTTCCACAGTGGTTGCACCAGTCTACCCTCCCACCATCAGTGGAATAGTGTTCCTCTTTCTCCACAGCCCAGCCAGTAATTGTTATTTGTTGAGGCCATACTCTTAAGTGAAATAAATAGGACACACATATGTAAATACTGAATAGTTTCTCTAGTGTGAGAAACTGAAAGTATAAATAAGGAGTAAAAGGTCTAATAGATAATGTGAAATAGGAAGAAAGGTGCAAAGGGAAAGGGGAAGTTGGAGAGGGAGGGGAAAAGAAAGAAGATAAGGGAATTAATATGAGAAAAAGAAAAAATGGAAACAAAGTCTTTGTAGATAGGGAGGGATTGAGGGGTTGAAGGGAGGGCAGGAGAATGGGGAAAAAATCAGAGCCAAGATGGATTAAGTAAAGGTGCAAATTTTCAATGATGAATGTCATTATATTGTATACCTTAAGTGTACCAATATATTTAATAAAATTTTTTCTAATTTTTCTATCACCACTGTGGCAAACACTATCATTTTTCATTGAATTCCCTTTGCTCTGTTCCCAAAGATCTGTTCAACTTACATATGTGTATATAGTTTTAAGTTGTCCTATTTCACGTGTTCTTTCACCAATATCATGCTATCTAAAACAGTAGATTTATGTTAATATTATAACTTAAGTAATATGATCTTAGGTGCAGTATTTGTCTTTTGTTACCTTGGTAGTTGTGGAGGTTAGGGAGTTCTCTGTGACTTAATTTTCTTATTTATATGTTATTGGGGATTGAAACCAGAGCATTCACACTGAGCTACATCCCTCCTGCTTTTTAAAAAATTTTACTATTTAATTTTTATCTTGAGATAGGTTAATCTAAATCACGCAGTTTACTAGGAGGGCTTCAAATTTGCAATCTGTCTGCTTCAGCTTTCCAGAGGCTAGGATTATTGGCATGTCTGTGCCTTCATTCATCCAAGGATACACATTAATGTTCCTATTTGCTTGGTCCTTTTATTTACTATAAAGTTGAGCGGTGAGTTTCATGTTATTTACCTGTTAAGGTTTATCCTAAGCGTATGTGTATGTCTATTATATATGTACTATATATTATTCATAATATAATTAAAATTATATAATTATGATATTTAATTATTTAACATAACAAATCCTTACCAAAACTAACCCAATAATTTATTAACATATTCATATTTGCTGAAATAATTTGTGATATGTTTATGCATTTTTAAATGACCACGGTTTACATTTAATGGAATGTTTTAATGTTAATTTCTATTTAAAATTAAAATAAATATAACTTAAAAAGTGGTTTTCACAACTAAATTCAGGAAGATTCCAGTTAATTTTTTAGTTTCTATTTGCTGATAATTGTCAGTTTTGGCTTATTTGGGCAACTGGAAGACTTTCTCAAACCACATTAACTTCCACTATTCCATGAGTTATTCTCTGGGAGTTCACATTGCCTTTGGATCACTGTAGAAGTGAGAAATCTTGAAACAGAATGAATGAATTAGCAAACACATTGTCAAGCATCTACACTTTTGGATCTGGGCTTGAAAGACCAACTTTTAAAAAAATATGTCTCTGGACATGAATACTCATATAATTTTTGAATGTGCATGTTTTCAATTTTTTTTGTATTAACCCAAGGACTTAAAAGTGATTTGTGGCTTTATGCTGATATATTACAGCATGCTTGTCTTTTAATAAAACATCTATGTCCTTAGAACACTATAATAACTTCTAAAATATGTAGTGAATTAACATTCCTACTTTGTCAAGTCAAAAAGAAAATGATTGTTATTAATAGATATTTTTCTCTTCTAATATTTCTTAGTTAATAGTGCAAGGTGCATTGACACTTGAACCAAGAAGCATGTAACTAGCTGGTGAATGTGCCATTTATTTTTGTTTCAAAGTCAATGACAATGAAATGCCCAATATGCATGAAACTACAATTCTCATAAAATGGCCAGAAAATGGATGGCTTAAAAATTTGTAGCTCTCTTATGACTCATGTTTGAAGACTTATTCTAATAATCACTTGCATATAATCAGATGGACTTTATGCAATCTCATCTTGTAAATGGACCTTGTGAATGTTTCCCTATTATTGCTGCCACAGCTCACAGACCATACAAGAGTTGCTAACTGTTTTGTCCTGAAACAAATTGGTATTCTAATAATAGAAATCACACTGGCCTTCATATAAGTCATGACATTGTAATGTAAAAACTGATCTAAGAACTACTTAAGGGACATAGAATTCACCCATTAAACTGTTTTCTTTGGTAAATTTGACTCATATTTTCTCTAGAAAAAAAGAAATTACTGTGAAAACAATCTGGGATCAACTTTATTAGTCATACGATAGTTAATGTGTACTTAATTTTTAAAGCATTGATGAACTATGATTTTTAGTAACTACTTTAAACTGTTCTCTGTTCAGGTTGCTCAGTTTCAAATCATGTCTCTGTTTAAGTAATGGTATCCAGAGTTCTTCTGTTACATCTTGACTATTTCATATTAAGACAAATATGTAAGTCTAAGAATTTTTTTAAAATGTAGAAATAGGACCGGGGATTTAGCTCAGTGGTTCCACCACCTGCTTCACAAGCAAAAGGTCCCAAGTTCCATTGCCTGTCCTCCCACGCCCCCAAAAAAGAAAAAAAATGTAGAAATAAAAAATGTTTTTTCTTTGGAGTCAAGTGGATATGCTTAAAATACTAATTATTTAAATATTAAAGAAGACCTTCATAAGCATTCTATTATATTTGAAAACAAACATCCTATTTTCATTGTATCTAAAATTTAGAATGAACCCTAAAGAAAAAAAATAAGCACCTGCACATGTCCATATATGTAATAAGCTTTGTAAAACAGTGAATATGTCATTATGTTGACATGTTAAAATGATGTGTGGGTTAATTTAAATAATATTTTGTATAGCTAATATAGATAGTAAAATATTCAGAAAAATAGGCAGAAAGAAATAAAACACTTTAAAATATTTTTCACGATTACTCAGATTTCTGAATCCATGCCCATTTTTTTCCAGTTGCTTATATACTATCTAAGGAAAATGTGTCTATGTTTAATTAACATCATGAAATTATTTTCTTCCATAGTTTTTCAGTATGCTTAAAATTAGCTGACTGTTCTTCAGGAGAACTAAACTTCCCACATAGTTGTCTTGATCAACATTATAATTTTGGAAACCAGGAATTAGATCTATTTTTAAATTTTTGATGACTTAGCCAATTTACAACTTTGAGAATCTTATGACTTTTTAGATAATTTATTTTTTAATTATTCATTTTTCAATACCATATATGGCTTCCCACTAGAAAATGAAGGTGCTGAAAAAGGCTACTTTCTTTATATCAGGTATGCCATCTGGAATTTAGCATAGTCCTCTGATTCCTTGGCCTCTCTGAAATGAGAACTCTAATCTACTTTTTATTTGTCACCTAAATGTACAAGTTTATGAACAAAGAATAATTCATATCAGACTAGTTGAATTTTGGTGAATTTAGATCACAAACTCTTCATATTCTTAGAGATACAACCCATCTACATAAGGAAAAATTAGTTTCCTAATTCTAAGATGAAAAATAGAAATTAATGTGAAAAGTGGAAAGTCAGTACACAATGAGAAATGATACTATCAATTATAATAGCAATACAAATGTTATATACTAATTATTTGCTAAAATTTATTTAAAATTATAGTTCTAATTCATTTAAGTATCTCTACACTGACATTGCTATTTGATGAAGTTAAAATTAAATATATTTTTTCTCAATCAGTGAAAAAATTGTTTACATGGCAATAACTACTTTTAAGCAATGCTTGTATTTTTTAAATTCTTAATTGATGTGTGTAAATATACATGTAGAGGCATATATAAAAAGCATACAGAAAAAATGGGTGACCTAATACTGTTCTGTTTGAAATACAAAAATGTTATAGTACATTTTCCTTTTTGGCGATAATAACAGCACACATAAATATACACACACACAATTTCTAAAAGAGAGTTTAATTATAAAGCAAAATAGAGAAACTATAAGTCTATTAAAATGTGCAAAAGTAAATACAAACAATTATAATAGAAAAGATAAACACAATATTTAGTTTTTAAACAAGGGATTATTTATAAACCAAAAGATAGGTTTTGGTAACAGGACTAGTAAAGGTTTAATATGCTTGATGTACTTAAATAAATAATATTGCCTTAAAAATAGCTCACTGATGAATTTTAAACAAAAAGTAATTGACATGTATGTAAAACATTTCCAAATACTGTAGGGAAAAAAAGTATAACATTTTATCAAAACCACACAGAAGAGACCTAAATAAATGAGAGAAGCTTTTTAAGACAAAGTATCCAAATTGTGTATTTTGCTTAAGATTTGTATACATATACATATACATACATATACACATATATCATATACATATATAACTCATACATAATATATAAAGGTATGTATAATACATTTATGCATCTTTTATATATATTGAAGTATATATATATAACTTCAACAAAATACACAATTAAAATTTTTGGATTATATATGCTATATATAATCAAAAAATCATATCAAGTTTCTTAAAACATAAGAAATATAAGGTTTCTTAAAACATAAGTATATCAGACCCCTGATCAGAACTTCCAGATGCTTCCTAAGACAATTCTGAGGTCCCCCATCCTCACCATGGCTTAGTAAATCATATATGATGGCCACTTCTCCATCTCTCCCAACTATAGCAGAGCTTCACTGGCCTTCTGGTCACCAAATGTTCAAAGTTCTTTCCTATCCCTGGGTCTATAAAGATATATTACAATCTCTTCTCTTCCCATCTCCTAATCATTCATCTTTTGCTTTGTTAAAATGTTTTTTCCTGAACTTAATTATATAAGTTACCTTCATAAATTCTCTTAAGAAACATTGTACTTTCCATCACAGAACTTAACACAATCTGTAACTATATACCAGTTGTGAAATTACTGTTTAATAAATGTTTCCCCTACTAAACTACCAAAAAAAGATTACAATTTAATCAAATAGAAGTTTTTTTCAAAATCACTTCTAATATTAATAATTAAATAATAACTCATAAATTCCATGACAATGATGTGGATAAAAGCAGAAACTCACATTTCAAAATTTGTCATAGCGCTATTGTGATCAAAATAATGTCATAGGCCCAGGTTAGTAACATTGATTAATGTGTTGGTGAAATAATGCAGAAAACTGACCAATACCAAGATGGTCTTGTTTCTTCTCAGTTCATTAGGTTTTAGATAAGTTTTTTTTCTTACTACAAGCTCCTTACATTTTTTTCTTATTGCATGTAGGAATTATATATTTCTTCCCTACTCCTTTGAAATGTAAATTTTTCAATCTCTTTGTTTTTACAAGCCAAGGGCATTTTCCTGACCTGAGATCTACTTATTTTAAATATAATAATGAGAAAAAAATATTTCTAACTTCAAACCTCTGTTGGAAGGTAGAAATCTAACTTGGATAAGCACCAGTTATCAAACACAGAGAAACTAATTACCTGGACTAACTTCACATTAACATCCTATAGAATTTATCCCAGCACTTAAAACTCTCCCACATTTTGATTTAGACAAATTGAATCCACACTCCTTATGGCAATAGTTTTGACTCTTGTCTTCCTGGACTTCTTAGATTGCCTGGTATATTTTCTCATGAAAAAATATATGCATGTATATATGAGGATTTGATATATGATACTGATAATGAAATAATTAATATAGTAAACATCTCTGGACAAATTATTAGTGCAAAAAAAATAAAAATGATGGTTATTTCTCATAAAGAGACATAAAAGGAAATTTTTTGCTGTATAACATTTGAATACATTATCAACAAAAAGGGAAAGACAATAGTGATACAATTTAAGAAACATATCCTCAAATTCACTAGTAGCCAGTAAAACTGTAAAAAAGAAATTCAATAAACAATATTAATCCATGAAATTAGTCATGCCCAATTATTTTATTAAGATCAGTAGTGTTAAGAACATAAAGAAGAGCCCATCAGAATCACAGCAGACTTCTCAACACAAACCATCAAGGCAAGAAGAGCTTGGAGTGACATATTCCAAGCCCTAAAAGAAAACAGCCTCCAACCCAGATTGATGTACCCTGCAAAACTATCTTTCAAAATGGATGGAGAAATAAGATACTTTCAGCACAAAGAGTACCTTAGGAACTTCATGAATACCAAACCAGCACTCCAAAGAATTTTACACAATATCCTAGGAACAAACACTGAGGATCACAACCCCAGGAAGCAAAGTAGAATGAACCCATCTGACATGACAAGAAATTAAATGTAAAGGGGGGAACTCAACAAAAAGAAAAAGTCATGGCAATGACAAGTCAAGATGTTTCAGTTATAACCATCAATGATAGTGGTCTGAATTCATCAATCAAAAGAAATAGACTGGCAGAATGGGTCAAGAAGCAAAATCCAACAATATGCTGCATACAAGAAACACAATTCAAAAGGAAATTCATAGACTGAAAGCTAAAGGGTGGAAAACAATACTCCATGTGACAGGAACCCCCCCAAAAGCAGGGGTAGCTGTCCTCTTTGCAGATCAAGTAGATTTCAAAGGAACACTGATTAAGAGAGACAAAGAAGGACACTACATCCTTGTAAAGGGAAGAATCCAAGAGGAAGAGATGACAATCATTAATATATATGCATCAAACACTAGTGCATCCAACTATATAAAACAAATATTAACAGACATAAAAAGTCATATATGCACTAACACAATTGCAATGGGGTACCTCAACACCCCACTGTCACAGATAGATCAACTAGACAAAAAATAAGTAATGAAATACTAGAACTCAATCGAACTCTTGAACAAATGAACTTAACAGATGTTTACAGAGTCTTCCACCCCACAAAATCAGAATACACATTCTTCTCAGCTGCATATGGGTCATTCTCAAAAATAGGCCTCATACTCACACATAGAACATGTTTCAGTAAGTGAAAAGAAATTGAAGTAATCCCCTATATATTATCAGACCATAGTGCAATGAAATTGGAGATCTATAGCAAAAGAAACTTGAAAATTTTTTAAAACACATGGAAAATGAACAAACACATTTCTGAATAACCAATGGGTCACAAGAAAATTAAAGAAGAAATCAGATAGTTCCTTCAATTAAATGACAATGACAATACAACATATCAGAATCTATGGGACACAATGAAAGCAGTCTTATGAGGGAAATTTATAGTAGTGAATACGCATATTAGGAAAACAGATTAAGCCCAATTAAACAACCTGATGCTGAACCTGAAGCTTCTAGAAAAAGAAGAACAGGACAACCCCAGAGCTCATACAAGGGAGGAAATTATAAAGAACAGAGAAAAAAATAAAGCAATGGAGACTAAGAGAATGATACAAAAAATCAATGAAGCCAAGAGTTGGTTCTTCAAAAGAATCAACAAAATTGACAAACCCTTAGCCAACATTGTCAGAAAAATGAAAGAAAAGGCCCAAATCCATGCAATTAGGAATGAAAAGGGTGAAATTACAACAGACCCAGCACAAATCCAGAGGATCATCAATACCTACTTCAAGAACCTATACGCCAATAAGATGGACAACACAGAAGAAATGGACAGATTCCTAGATATGTATGAATTACCAAAGTTAAACGAAGAAGACCTAAAAATTCTGAACCCAATATCAACCAATGAAATTGAAAATGTAATTAAAAACTTATCAACTAAGAAAAGCCCAGGTCCTGATGGCTTCACAGCTGAATTCTACAAGACATTTAGAGAGGAACTGCTGCCACTACTGTTGAAACTCTTCAATGAAATTGAAAGGGAAGCAATACTCTCAAATTCATTCCTGAAATCAAGTAACATCTTGATCACCAAAGCAGAGAAAGACCCAACTGAAAAGACCCAACTATAGGCCAATCTCACTAATGAACATAGATGCAAAAACCCTTAATGAGATACTGACAAATAGAATGCAGAAGATCATCAAGATCATACACCCTGATCAAATGGGATTCATCCTAGGGATGCAGGGATGGTTCAACATATGCAAATCAATCAATGTAATACACTATATCAATAGAGCCAAGGACAAAAACCATTATGATTATCTCCATAGACTCAGAAAAAGCGTTGGACAAAATCCAACATGCATTTATGATAAAAACCCTACAAAAAACTGGAATAGATGGTCTCTACCTCAAACTGATAGAAGCCATCTATGAAAAACCAACAGCCAATATCATACTAAATGTTCAAAAACTGAAATCCTTCACATTAAAATCAGGAACAAGACAAGGATGTCCACTATCGCCACTCTTGGTCAATACAGTTTTGGAAACATTAGCCACAGCAATTAGACAAGAGAGAGAAATAAAAGGAATAAAGATGGGAAATGAAGTCAAATTGTCATTATTTGCAGATGACATGATACTCTGTATAGAAGACCCCAAGAACTCCACCAAAAGTCTTCTAGACTTAATAACCAAATTCAGTCAAGTAGCTGGTTACCAGGTCAACACACAAAAATCAATAGCTTTCCTCTACACCAATGACAGACTCACTGAGAGAGAAACAGGGCAAATAATTCCTTTCACAGTAGCATCCAAAAAACTGAAATACCTAGGAATCAACCTAATGAAAGAAATCAAAGACCTCTTCTCTGAAAACTATAGCACTCTGAAAAGTGAGATTGAAGATGATATCAGAAAATGTACAGACATCCCCTGCTCCTGGGTGGGAAGAATTAATATAGTGAAAATGGCCATAATTCCAAAACTGCTATGAAGATTCAATGCAATTCCAATTGAGATCCCAGCAGCATACTTCATGGACCTTGAGAAAACAATCCAAAAATTCATTTGGAACAAGAAGAGACCCAGAATAGCAAAAGCAATTCTAGGTAACAGAGACATGGCAGGGGGGATCACAATCCCCAACCTACAACTCTACTACAAAGCTACTGTGATAAAAACAGCATGGTACTGGCAAAGAAACAGACCTGAGGATCAGTGGAATAGATTAGAAGATGCATAAACAGCGCCATACTCACTCAGCCATCTTTTCTTTGATAAAGGAGCCAAATGCCATCACTGGAGGAAAGATGGCCTCTTTAATGAATAGTGCTGGAAAAATTGGGTTTCAAGTTGCCAAAGAATAAAACAAGACCTATATCTCTTGCCATGCACTAAACTAAAATCGAAATGGATTAAAGATCTAAATATTAAATAGAAATGCTGAAACCAGTTGGAACAGAGTTTAGGTACAACTCTTGAAGACATTGGTGTAGGAAAAGATTTTATGAACAAAACCTCAGTTGCCCATGAACTAGCACAAACAATCAACAAGTGGGATCTCTTCTTATTAAAATCTTCTGCACAGCAAGAGAAACCACCAGCAGTGTGAAGAGACAACCCACAATGTGGGAAAAAATCTTCACCTGCTTTTCCTCAGACAAAGGTCTACTATCTTAAATCTATAAAGATCTTAAAAAGATCAGACCTCTCAAATTTAAAGACCCAATCTGAAAATGGGCATCTGAAATGAACAGACATTTCTCAGACAAGGAAGTAGAAATAGCAAATAAATATATGAAAAAATGTTCAACATCACTGGTCATTCGAGAGTTGCAAATGAAAACAACACTGAGATTCCACCTCACACTAGAAAGAATGGCTATCATGAAATCAACCAATATCAAATGCTGGCAGGGTTGTGGGGAAAAAGGAACCCTGCTCCACTGCTGGTGGGAGTGTAGACTGGTGCAACCACTGTGGAAATCAGTATGGAGACACCTCAAAGAACTAGGACTGGAACTCTTATTTGACCCCATTATTCCACTGCTGGGGATCTTCCCCAAAGAATTAAAAGAATCATACCACAGTGATATATGTGTACCCATGTTCATAGCAGCACAGTTTGTGATAGCTAAAACTTGGAAACAGCCCAAATGCCCATCAACTGGAGACTGGTTAAAGAAAATGTGGGTTTTTTTATAAAATGGAGAACTACTCAGCCATAAAAGATGAGAAATTAGAGACATTTATAGCTAAGTTGATACACATTGAGGTGATACTCTTAAGTGAAATAAATAGGACACACGTGTAAATACTGAATAGTTTCTCTGGTGTGAGAAACTGAAAGTGTAAATAAAGACTAAAATGTATAATAGGTAATGTGAAATAGGAAGAAAAGGGGCAAAGGGGAAGGAAGTGGGAGGGCTAGGGGAAAGGAAAAAAGGGTATGGAATTAATATGAGAAAATGGAAAAATAGGAACAAAATCTTTGTAAATAGGGAGGAATGGAGTGGTTGAAGGGAGGGCTGGGCAAGGGTGAAAAATAAGAACCAAGAGAGACTATGCAAAGTTGCAAATTTCCAATGATGAATGTCATTATATTGTATACCTAAAATGTACCAATGATTAGAATGAATAATCAATAAGCAAAATAGGAAGAAAAGGTCCAAAGGGGTAGGGGTAGTGGGAGGGGCAGGGGAAAGGAAAGAAGGGAAAGAAAAAATGATGAGAAATGGAAAAAATGGAAATAAAGTCTTTGTGAATAGGAATGGTGGAGGGGGTGAACGGAGGGCAAGGAATGGGGAAAAAATAAGAATCAAGATGCATCATGTAAACTTACAAGTTCCCAATGAGAAATGTAATTGTGTTTTATACCTAAAATGTACCAATAAAAGAATTTAAGGAAAAAAAAATTATTTTTGTATCTAATTGAATATATATTAACTTGGTAGAAATAATAGGATACTGTATCTCTTGCTGCTATATAGTATTTTAAATATAACTCAAGGCTTTGCACATGACAGGCAAGCACTCTACTGACCAGCCTCCTTATCATTTTGTCTGCCTTGAGTCTCCTGAAAATTATAGAAAATGGATTGTCACCACTTCCTTATGTTATTTATTTATATTAAAAGCAGTATTATTTTGATTTTCTACATGAAAACATGATTGAGTACAGTATAATAAATGTACTGCTTTGAAGTTTTATTGATCTACATAATTGAATATAATTTTCCAAATTATATTGAATGATACCCATAATCTCTGTCATTTTATGTGAATTACATTGATTAATATACTTCTTTTTACTCCATAAATAACTTATAGTTTCTCAAATTAGTTGTATATTATTTTGCAAGAAAACTAAATCCCTCTCCCTATTTAGATATTACAGAATTTTTAATTAAAAAGTTAGTTTTTAAGCCAGGCAAACTGGTGCATACCTCTAACCGCAACTTTGGGGAGACTAAGGCAGGAGGGTCACTGTAAGTTCAAGGCCAGCCTGGGCTACACAGTGATTTCAAGACAAGCCTAAACTATACATCAGGACCCTGTCTAAGAGGAAAAGCAAAGACAACACAAAATTTTTAAGACTTGTAATTGTGAATAATCAAAACTTTTTTCCTTGGATGAGTAGTTTGTGGATTATATAATAATTATCACTATTAAAAATGTCTATTTTTTTCTGGTATTAAGTTCTTGTAAATTTAATTTTCATGTCTTTTGGGACTTGATTGAGTAATAATTATTTATGTTTCTATCTTTCTTGAGTTATAATAATTTTATGGTTTATATTCTTATTCATTTTCTTTTAAAATGCATTTTCACTGAGAATGTATTCAGTAGACCATTAACTTTTCAAACTAATCTGTTCAGTTCATCATAGCCTAAGAGATTTGGGGTTTTTTGTTTGTTGGTTTGTTTGTTTTGTTTTGTTTTTAGAGAGGGGGTCTCATTATACACAGGCTGGCCTTGAACTCACTATGTAGATCAGGCTGGCCTCAAACTTGTGGCAATTCTCCTGTCTCAGTCTCCTGAGTGCTGGGGTTATAGTTGTAGGCCACCATACCCAGATCTATAAGCTTGTGATATCTTCATCTCTACTCAGCTTGTAAGTTACTGTTTTATATACCAAGCCTTGCCTTTAGTTTTCTTCAGTGTGACTGAAATTTCAAATACAATGGACTTGTACACTGTACCTATATATTTACATCACTGAGAGGTTACAAATAATATTCATCTGTGGCTACTCCATAAAATCATACCTTATATTCAGGAGCCTGTTAGACCAGTTCTCTGTATTTTATATTGCAGTATATCTTCCCGGAAGGTCCAAGGATAAATCTGCATATCCAGGAGATGAATGGCTAATAGGAACACTTGCACAGCCTTGCACTAAAATCTTGGTTGTGGGGAGACACTGGACAAAGTAGAGATTGGAACTCAGTTTGAAACGGAAGGGACCTTGGGCAAAAACAGTTCCCATGCTCTTGGCATGCCTGGTTGGAATTTAGAGCAGCATCTACAGGGCAATAGTCAGTAGAATTAAGAGCAAGTTACTGTCAGAGTTGTTTGCGTTGGCCATTGTGTCCCCTCTGCCCCAGTAGGATTGTTTAAACTAGGTTGACGTGTCATGTAACAGACCATCTTATTCAAGCCTTGTCCAAAACCTCCTATATGATATGTTCCAAAATACATATCTTCTACATCTTTGTTCTCCTTGAAAACTCCTTGATTTGCAAATAAATAGCAGCAGAGGTCTCAGTTGGTTGCAGTTTCCCTGAGGCTCTCTTATGCCTATGGAGCATCCCCTCTGAGTCCTCAGTGATTGAAGTGAATCTCTTCCCCTAGTGATCTTTTTCATCATCTGTGCATCCGTGTTTGAACACTGGGATGCTCAATGTTGGTTCACACTGGGCTTGACACCTTGTTCCTAATAAGGAGATACTTTCCACCAGCTGTGCCTGGGTCAAGTATTATTCATTATTAGAGAGAAGTCAGCTTCAAATTGAAATACATTATATTCATGTGCTATATTTTCTGTTTCAATAATCTACAGTTGTAAAGTCAATATTTTCTCATAAGGAGGTATCCATAAATTAAGATTTCAATATCCCTTTGTCTTTCTGGTTCCAGTTAGAATTTTACAATGTAAATAAGTCATATGAAATTTGAATAAACAAAAGAAGAAATATTCTATTTTTCCCTAGGGGCAATTGCTGAATTTCACAGTATTATTATCCTGTCTTACATTTCTCAGTAATGTGCAGATAAATGAATGGAACAGCAAACATAGCCAAGAAAGCAAGTTTAGCATATGATAAAGATTCATTCACTCAACAATAGTTTTTTTAAGTTCCTACAATATGTCAGATAATAATCTAGGCATTGAGAATACAAGTCTGAATTAAATAAGCAAAATTTTCTGCTCTGATCACACTCACATACTACTGGTACGGAAAAGGGGGCAAGAGTAAAATATATATATGTATAATTTACTCTGTATCCTTATCTTCTGAGTGTAGGCTGACATTTTGATTAAATTGTCCAATGAACACAGCTGAAAAAGTATAATTTTCCAGCCCCATTTTCAGAATGTTTGAACATTTCTATATCTCCTCTTGGAATCTGTGGCTTCATATAAATAAGCTTGTATCAACTTGCTGGAGTGCTTTATAATACATGGAGAACTCACTTTTCTCAGAAATTTGAAATGGAATCATGATGACTAACTTACTATATGGAATAAGTTTAAGAAATGTCAAGGGTCAATAATAATTATTTTATTAAAATATATTTTATAATAAGCTTTAAATTTGGTTATTTATAAATCATATAAAAATCATAGAAATATATTTAACCACTTTTTTCATATCTGCTAATAGAAAAGCTAAATTTACCTACCTTATAGAATAGGAATTTCATAACACTATAACAATTACATCATAAATACTACTATATGTACATAAATAGTAAGTAAAATTTGAAACTGAACTTAATTATTTAGAAACAAAGTGATTGCTAGTATATTCAGACTGTATAATTTATAAAGTCAATGCTTTGTGAGAGAATTTATAAAATAAATGGTCAAAAATAAGGATATATAAAATGGATAGTTTGTGAAATTATTAATAATATAAACAATTATAATTAATATTTAAATTTCAGATCCTAAAATATAGAGATGGAATGAATTACCAAAACATGTATTCAAAAATATCAAAAGCTACCCTTCTAAAAATGACTAAGTTGTTTACTTCATGTTATGTTTTTATGTACATATTACACTGTTTGTAAGAGTTAATTACATAAAGAGAGAAAAAGCCCACTCAAAACAAAAAATCTTAAAGAATGAGAAAAGTAAAGCAATTAACTCAATATTATTTCTCTTTTTTAACAGAAGAGAAACAAATTTAATCATAACATACAACTGAAGACCTAGAATAACACTTGTTAAATAATATAAAATATGTTCTGAACTGATGCATAACAAAGTCATTTGCTTTGTAAATTTTTGAATATAGATCATTTAAATAAGCAAAATTTCTGTGTGTGTTCATGTTATTAAATAAAATTGTGTAAATCTAGAACATTGAAGATTACTTTATATATGCAAAAATCTTTTACATATTTCTTTAGGATACACTAAAAAATCAGATATTGAAGAAATGATGACAAAAAAAATCACTTACAATTACTGACAAAAACATCCTGTTACTAAGGGGAGTAATTAGAGGAAATCTGTGTATGCCATGGTGGGAGTGGGAGCACAGAGCACAAAGAGAGAACTCCAACTGAAGTCTCTTTAAACCCTGATGTTCAGAGGTGGCTGAACAGTATTAAACTGTGTGGAATAAGAATGAGCAGGAATTAATCAAACAAAAAGCTCCCCTGTGGTTCAACCTCTCAAGATGAAAAGGAGATTTTACTGACAGAGAGGACTGTGACAAAAAGGAGAAATGCAGAGCAATTATTTAACAAAATAAATTGATTTATTCACAACACAGGTGACAAACCCATTGGCTGCTAGAATGTAATCCAAGAGTTAATAAAAAATGAAAATCTTGTTCCTATAATTATCCCTTTATAAACATAGAGAAGATACACAAATATTAAATTTCCCTGTGTGGATTTCCCAGATGCTGGCTCATATATTATCCAAAGGTTTCTGGGTTCCTTTATGACAAATTTATGTCAGCTTTATTTTAATTTAAAAATTAAAACCCTTTGTAAAAAGTCTAGGAATTTATTGAGTAATCCATTGTCTTACATTCCATCTCATTTGATGATTGTTTTCCTTGGCTATACTTGAAGGAGCCCAGCCACTAACAAGATGCAAGAACAATGTGTGTTTTAGTGAACAGTTAAAAGAATGATCAAGTGGCTTATGGAAAGGCATAAGCTGCCCCTTTCTGACCTTCACATTTCAGAAGAGTAGTCGTGATCTTAATGCAACAATTTCCCAAGACTTTCATTTACACCACCCGTTTGACGGTGCTTATACTTCTCCTCTTCTTGCGTTCCTTTACTTTTTATTCCCCACTTCTACCCAATTTACATTACATATCCAGTAGTTCCTCTTCAATGAGCCAACTTCTAATGAAAGGATTTTTCCTGAAGCTCTGAAAGTTTCTTACTTTTCTTGTATGTACCCTGTTAAAACACCTTGTAGTTTTTGTGGTTGTCTTAGATTATCTCACCATGTTCTCAATTATAAGAAGAAACAACATTTTGACTAGGTTTATGATACCGTCAAAAGTCTCTGAGCTTGAGGACATCCCAAAATCCTGCTATCCCATTCATGGCTTCCTATGGTATTTGTATATCATGATGGAAGGAGCACGAATGTCAGGTTTGTCTGAAATGTAATTATGGTTGTCTTATGTAAGAGACAATTTCCAGTTATTTTTCAAGTGTTGCTGTAAAGTTATATTTTTCATTAAATAAGGATATGTTTGAATGTAGTATTGGAGAAAATGTAAAATGAAGTGGTTGATGCTGATAGTTTCCTCAATATTCTTTTATTTAGAGATAAATTAGTTTATTGCAGAACTTTTTCTTGTTTTATGACATCATCTATGATATTTTAAGAATATATAATAATCATTATCTATGTTTATAGCTAAATGTAGCCTGTTGTCACATTTCAAAAAATACATTAAATTGACTATTCAATGTTATTTTCTTTTCCATCTAATTTACCTGTATAGTTGTATTTCATTTTAGTACTAACAAAATTTATCCTGTTCTACATGCTGAAATTGTTTTTAATTCTACATTTTTCACTCTACTCACTTCAATAATGGGCATTATAATCAATGTTTTCTCTTTTACTTGATAATCTTTTATTATAATTTGATAAAAATCAATTTTATAATAATCCCTATAAAATCACATAGTTCTTTATTGAAATTAGGTGAATGTTTTCTAATCTTTCTGCTTTCATATATTCTGATGCACATAACTAGTATGTCTTTTTTTTGTTGCCAATGGATTTTATGTATGTTTTATATAACTTCTTATAAGTTTAAATCTATAAAAAATTATGGAGTACTATCTTTGTCATGAATCATACAAATATGTATGCAAAATTTTCTATGTTTAAATGCCCTCATTAAATTGTAGTAGTCTAATAAACAAATATAATACAAAGGAATTATCTCAATATAAACATTACAGACATCCTACACTATGCAGTACATGACAAGTAATAATTATTCAAGAAAAATGCAGAGAGTAGAAAAACTAATTTCTTATATTCCTGACCAAATACCTTCTCTTTCATGTCATTGATTATTTTGCCTTATTCTTTGTTTCAGATTTAAAAAGACATTTAATGTGAAAAAGATAGTTCTGCTTTTAACAGAGAAGGGGATCAGAAATAATGACATAAGAAATCATTTTTAATATTAACATCTTTTGCCCAGTTTTAAAACCCATTCCATTTTTTCATCCTATGAAAATTCTCCATGATGATTACCATACAATGGAAGTCTGTGTTTTATTTTCTATGGCAATAATAATTTGGTGATACTTCCAAAATCCTTTTGTATCTCCACTTAATAGATATTGGATCACTTTACATACAAGTAGGCATTATTCTTACTTAAAATCAAGAACATAATTATTAGAACTTCTATCTCTATCCTAATTTTTAGAAAACTTTATATTTAATATTATATGCTTATCTTATTTATTATGGCATGGCCATAAATATCTAGATAAATATCAGTGAATTGAAATTCATCATGATTGGAAGACAGAAAATCTTCAGTTCTTATAAATAACTTTCAAAGTAATGGGACAAATATCTAAAATTCATTCCCATGACCTCAGATGAAAAATGAAACTTGTTATTGAAGAAGTGAAATGTCATCTAGCATACTGCCGGCAGTAATACAGAAAGCAAACCACATGTGCTACATGAACAGATAAAAATAATTAGTGGAGTACTTTCCTCTATCCTCTTCAGTAATGTCAACCTTGAATTGCAGCCTGTGTGAATAACATTTCAAAAGAGAGAGCTGGAGGCCAATTCTGGTTGAATGTTTTGCTGTTATTGATAATTAACAGTTACTGAGAGTTTAGGTTGCAATTTGGTACTATAATAAACATCAGTTAATCTGATAGCTATCTAGTCTAAAGTGATTATATAAATAGATTAAGTTTAGATTGAGATGAAAAGGAGCAGAACTATGAGAGCCTGGATTGTGGAAAATTAAGTAAAGTGACTTCTTGGGAGGAAAAAGTTCTTGGCGTCTTTTTAAAAAAAGAAATACACATACACAGAAATAGAATTCATTTATTTTGCCCATAAGTATTTAATTGACTGGCCACTATGAATTTATGCACTACTTAAGCACGAATAAAACACTAAAATTTTGATTGTTGAGTTTACATTCTAGTAGAAGATATAAAAGTGAATTTTTAAAATTAAAATCTAGATCTTTGAAAAGTATTTCTGTTAAGAAAGTAAAACAATTTTTTGTAATATAAATTGTCTTATATATGAAGTTTACTGGCAGCAATTGCTAAGATGATCATTATAACCTAGACAAGGAAAAACAAGTCAGCAGTCTATAAATACCTAGGGGATGATTGTTTCAGGCAAAAGTAAAAGGAGAATAAGAGAGAATTTCTCAAGGGAAATATGAACTTGACATGCTTTGGGAATGAATAAAATACAGTGGTAGATATGGCAACTGGAGAATTTGAGAAAAAGTGAGAGCTCAGATCATGTAGGATCTTGTAATCAAAGAGCTAGATTTTTATGTTATATTTATTAAACATGCCTTGATGGGTTTTAGAGAGGGCGTTGTTGAAATCTAATTATCATTTGTAAAATTTTTTTTCTATCTCACCTTATTTGTCTAGTTCATTGAAAACTGAGGTTACCAGAGAATGCAAGCTTCATGATAAAGTATCAATGTACTTTTATAGAGAGAATTGAAATGAAAATGCCTTAGTTGTTATGAATTCCTAAAGATGGTATTGTGCATTTCCAATATTTTCTTGATTGAATGTCCTTATTAACATGAAAGACAGTATATAATGGAGAGAGTTGGAAATTTATCCTTTAACCTTTATTATGCTTATTAGGATATAAAATATATTAAAAAATACAAAGACAGTTGCGAGTCTTTCAAGTAATTTAAAGAATATTCTTTTTTTTTTTTTTCATGCTGGGGATCAAATTTGGGACCTTGCACTTGAGGCAGGCATTAGAACCACTGAGCTAAATCCCCAGCCCCTAAGAATATTCTTTTGTTGTAAGAGATTTAGTTCATGTCAGCAGTGGATTTTATATACCCTTATAACTTCACATGTGGTGTAATTTTTATCATTTGAATCCCCAAAACTAATGATTATATTGACTATAGTAACTGTAACTGGTTTGCAGAACATAAGAAAACCTGAATACATAGCATTAAGTTGATGTAGAAGAGAATTAAAGAGTGAGCCAAACCATGAGATTTCAGGTACCAAGTTAAGGAAATGGATGCCTTGTTTATGTCTTCCCAGTCCCAATGTCAGGAGAAATAAGAGCCTTTCACTGCAGTTGTGGAAACTTTTTCTTGATATTTGCAGTGAACTCCTTTTAAAGATGAACTCAGATTAATGATGGTCATTTTCAAGTAGAAGAAACAAGGAAACATTTACTGAGGAAAGCACTCTCCACTTACAGCTTGGTTGGACCAAGATTCTACAACTCATGGATTTATAGAACAGAATGAGCTAAATTCTTCCACTTCAAATAGAAGCAGTTGTAAATAATAAAGCATTGCAATAGCATTTTTATTGGTAATTTACACTGAGGCTATGACCTGAAAGACAAGGAGTCTGCCAGTAGAAAGTAGATCAAAGGTGTTGCCATCAAATTCAATCTATTTTTTTCAAATGGCATCAAATTACATGACATTATTATGAGAAACAGGGGTGAGAATATGTGTACCATGAAATTGAAAACAAATATTCAGAATTCAAACTTTTAAAAGAAAAGATCATTGACTGATTTCTTGAATATGAAACTGACATAAAAAATAAATACGCAGATCTATAATTTTCAAAAAAATTGCATTGCTCAAGATAAAACAACATCATAACTTTTGTAATTCTTCTAAATCTCCAGGCTCTAAAATCCACATCATATAAATAAGGGGGAGTACATAATTTCTAATTAAGGAAAAATAATGGAATATTAAAAAAAAGCAGAAGAATTACTAAGCAAATTCAGCAAACATGGAAAACAAATGACAAGGTAATTGTTTCTAATAAATAGCACTGCAAGATTTCAGATGAGCTTACCTATATCCTATTGTCAGAGAAAAATGTCTTTCCATTATTTTCAAGCATGAATTAATAATTAGTATAGACACATAATTTCAGGGAGCTTTAAGAAATGTCCATTTGCCTTCGTGTCAGGTTGGTTGGTTGAATTTTTTTTCATTATTATTATTTATTTATTTATTTATTTATTTTTGGTACCGGGAATCAAACTCGGGACCTTGCACTTGCAAGACAGGTGGCAGCACCACTGAGCTAAATTCCCGGCCACATTAATTGGTTTTTATCCTAATTATACTCTCACAAAATTAAGTTGTGATCAAAGGCAGAAAGACTGGTGCTCTAGAATGCATGCAAAAGAGAAGAGTGGCATTCTCTTTCCTTCCTTCACTTTCTATTCCTTGAAAACTGGGCAACAATTCATAAACTAATCCCACCAGACAGGGGAAGGAAGGGTCTAAACCTGAAAGAGCTCAGAGAATGTCACACTGTATAGCCTTTTTTATTTTGTCTTTTCATTCAAAGTGTGTTTGGCTTGTCCTGGGACATTCTCTGAGCTCTTTCAGGTTTAGACCCCTCCATCCCATGTCTGGTGAGATTAGTTCATGAATTGTGAGGAAGATGATTTTTATTTTGTTGGATGAGCCATTATTTTTATTTTTTATAGCAAAGAAAAGATCGTAGAGTCTAGAAACTGTTGAAGAACTAACTTCATAAATTTAAAGGGAGGATGAGCAGTGATTGCTGGAGTCCAAAAACAGTAACGTTTCTTACAATATTGGTGCTGATTCTAAGGGCAAACTACTCTCAGTGTGACTGCAGTAATGAGTGAGATCACTATAGTTTTTTGGTATTTTAGTCACTCAGAACCAAAGTTATAGGCCTCAGAATTCAGTTGAGAAATCATAGTTTTAATGTCCACATCCTAGTTCTCAGCAGGAAGGATGCAAATTTCTAGCTTCTTTCTATTTTATATTGCTTTATGGTGATATAAATCACTGGACTCAATCTCATACATTAGGGTATTCCAGTTACAAAGTTGTTGCATTCTCAGGAGCAAAACAGCAAGGAAATAAATAAATTGGTATGGCTAATATTTTATATATGTCTTCTAAAGTTACAAGCATAATTGTGTTGTTTCCTAGATTGAATGGTCACTCCAACAATTTAACTTGTTTATTTAACAAGCAAAGGAATAACTGAATATAGGATTACAAATGCTTAAAATCATATGAAATTTATTAAATTTAAATGTATATACTTAGTTTAAAGCATAATTCAATTATTTCTTTTAACTTTTCTTGCTCTAAGAATTATCTAATATTCTATATTAGTTCAGTGGTAAAGATATTAGAATGCCTGAACTGTGAAATTTTAAGAAATTTCATTGAAAAAAACATGGAATGTGAATGAAAAAATGTGTATTTTACTATTATGGTACACTTGCCTCTGCAGACAGTATCTTGCTAGCAACTAGAAAATTTAATTATGGTTATTTTGTTATTACCTAAATCATATCCCACATAGACTACAAAGAGATTATTATCTTGGCATATTGATTTTATGATGAAAAAGCCTATAGTCCTTTAGGGAATGAAAAAGTAAAAGATACCTTAGAGTGACAATCACATTTTGAAATTAGATGGCATAGGAGGATTAAGTGAGCAGAGATAGTAAGTACAAAAAAAAAAAGAAAGCTGGGTGAAATCTGTAAGGATTTAATAAGATCTGGAATAATTTCCTTAGCACTGCTGACATATCCTCATTATTTGAAATTCAACAAAAAGAAATGTAATGTAATGCTCCTGAGCTGCAGAACTAGAGAGTGAAGATAAAAATAATAACCAAAAGATCCTTGATGATAGTGTGAAAGAATAATAGGAGAAAGCAACATGACTTTAAATATGCATTAATTTTATTAAATGAATTACATTTAAAATATTTTAGTAGTACTGTCCCTAAATCTAGAGTCCTTCATAAAGAATCAAATGACTAAAAATCATTAGTGCCAACCAGTTATATTAACACTGAAGATCTTGCAAATTCCCAAAAGATCTTAGATTAATAGAAAGGAAACTTTATTACAGAACTCCAAGAGCAGCCACAAAGCTCTTCTTTCAAATTGAAATACATCTTAGCAAATTAAATTTTAAAAACAGAATATGTGCTCTGAAACTCTGAAATATAACACTGCATTTTTAGTTCGATAGAAATTTATAGAAAGTTATTTCTCCATAATGTGAGGAATAAGTATAGATATGTGAAAAAATATCAAAGAAGATAACCACAGTTAGCAACAATAGATACCAAAATAAAAATTTAATATGCATATAAGTGAATGAATAACACTTTAATGATGAAATTTCATGAAGTAATAACAACATACCAATAATTATTAAAATAACTCATAAAATACCACTGTAACTGGGAAGATAAAATATTTAATAAGGTCCAAATCACAATGATGTAATCTAAATTTTAAGAAAAGAATTTACTAGACTTGGAAAACAATTTGGTATTTATGATTAATTATATAATAGGTAATATGAGGCACTGAACAAAATATTAATATGTAGAAACACTTTGGCATAGGCATATTCAAATGAAAATCCACACATTTATTTAATTATGTAGGCTGTACTTTACTGTCTCCATTGAGTCAGTCTAGAAATTGATAACAAAAGTTGAGAAAGTTTGTAGGCAAATTGATATAGCAATTTTATTGAAACTCTTGCTAAAAACATTGAGCTAGTATTTCACAAAATATGCCTTCATTTCATCCGTTCAAGTAACAATTAACATGCGTTATAGTTTGAAAGAATATTGGCACACAACTATTGTCAGAAATAAAAACAAAGTGAAAAGCATTGTTGTAGAGGTCTGAATATTGCCTGTTGGGTTATTCAATTATAATAGATCAGATATAGATTCCTTTGCATACCATATCCAAATTGCTTATTTCTGCCCTTGTCTTCTCTATGATATTTTGCTTAGTGTGATTGTGAAAACTTCGTAGAATGCTATGAATGTGGATGTGAATTGAGCTGAATTTGTGTTCATATATTTTAATGTGTTCACTATGATTCTAATAATTGGATTAGTTGTAAGGTAAGACACATGCCCACAAGAATTGCAAAGCAAATCCAAAAATTACTAGTGAGAAATAAGTACAACAGCTAATATAAGATTAGAGGAAATATGGAAAAGTGATACTTGGAAGGGATTTTTAAGATGATAGAGAGCTCAAAGCTATTTTTTCCAATTTCCAAGAATAAAAAGGTTGTAATCACTCTCTCTCTCTCTCTCTCTATATATATATATATGACAAATTAACTGCATTATTAACAACAGTCCCTCAGCTTATGATGAAATAAAGAGTTTGCAATAGAATATAAATAAGCTACATCTCCATGTGTGTTGTTTAGTTCAGTTGTCATTTTAATTTTCCTAGTAAGAAAATGTTTCCAATGATGGCAGCATTCATAGACTACAGATTATGACAAATTTCTTATGTCAGAGAGAAGTAGTGAACCATGATAGTAGACCCATTAGACAAACTATATTTTAGTTAAAGAGCAAATGCAGCTTGTTTCTGAGATGTGGGGTATGATTTTAACTATAGTATTTTAGGCACTGTCCATTGGGGCAACAGAGGCTAAGCAGGTCAGAATTTTTGCAGAACTTGATATATGCCTATGGCAGTCCAGGATTACAGAACTGGGTGTCAACTTCTACCTGAAGCGGTTTTCAAATGAATGTCAAAAAGCCTTATGGCAAGGCAAAACAGAAGGACTGTTGGGAAAGCCTTTAATGGAAATTTAGGGAGTTTACTTTTTCCTTGGACCAAATGCCTTAGAGGAAGTATCAGGTTTTGCACTGTCCTGAAAGAATCCTGCCCAATAGAAACCCCTTCCAGAAATGCACCAGTGGGAAAGCACCCTGTTAGTAATTTCTAAGCACCTGAATTTAACTTTCCCTGCAAAATGCCTTCTAGCCTCTGTGATTTTATAGATGACAGCAGAAAAAAAACATGAGTCCAAGTATAGCAACAAAAGGATTTACTTATCAGAGCAGAGTCATCAGAATGAACTAAACATAGCAATCAGTATTCCTTGCCCATAACCCCCATGGGGCTAATAATACAGAAGCAGACTCAGTTCCATAGGAGATACATGGGGCTTTGTATCACAGCTGAGAACATCCAAGTTTAGGCAACTCTATTATTTTAAAGAAAACAACTAGCGGACTTCTTCAAATTTTGTCCTGGGAAGAGACATTACATTTATTATCAGAGACTTTAAGAAAACATGCTTTTTCACAAAAAGGGGATATTACTTTTCATTCAAAAGCAGTGTTCAGTATGTAAATGTTTCTGTGACTTCTCTGTTGATGTGAGTTAACAGAGGAAAGGTTTGTTTGGGATCCCAGTTTCAGAAATTTCAGTCTGTTCCTGGTTTCATTTCTGTGGGACTGAGGTGAGGAAGAATATTGGGGTGGATGGGGGAAGCAGCAAAGCTGCTTTCTTCATGGTAAGCTGGGAACTGAGGTCAGGAAAGGACTGTACTCTGGACAAGATACGGTCTTCCAGTTAGTATTCATAGTGATCTACTTCCTCCAAACTGGCTCATTCAGCTATGAACCCATCAATATATGAATCCAAGTACTCCATGATCCAATCACTTCTATAGGCCACCTCTGCATATAGCTGTGTTGGAAATTAGGCCCTCAAGAGAGTCTTTGGCTGACACTTCATATTGAATCCATTAAGAAAATACTTTTAACAGTTTGGATCAAAAACTAATTAAGAATGTCCTGAGAAAATTCAGAGAACTGTTTTCCAACAGATATAAAAAAGAAATAAGATCTTAGATAAATTATGCAAACCATGATCAATGAGAGTTATTGTACCCTACCATAAGAGAGAAAGTAGAACTATAAATAAAGTGAAGCACCTAGTAGAGGTCTGGCCCATTAGTTCAATATTTTCAGTATTTTATAACACTCTTTTTCTTCCTTGTGATCAGAAGAACAAAAAGAATAGAACAAATGAGAATAAGAGTTGAATTTAGAGCAAGAAAACAATAAACTATCAGCCTGAGTATACTTGGCTAGTCTAGAGAAAAAGAAGTTAGGAATGTATCTGAAATAATGAAAAGAAGTTTTGGACAGAGTTAGAAATTAAAGTTCTGACATTAAATTGGTCTAAGGCTTTAAGTAAATATGCTACCTGTGTACACCTTTGAAAAAATTATTTAATATTTAATTAGGGTATAGCTTTTTATCAACAAATGGGGTTAATATTAAGCCTAAGATCTCAGGGATATTTTGAGAGTTATATGGAAATCCATTAGAAAGCATATGGTTAAAAAAGGCAAAATCAAACACCCAGTAATTGTCATTATTATCATTTTTGTCAAGTAGGAGATGGTATATATTTAAACATAATTTAAGAGGTTTATGCTAGGAAAATTAATGCTGTTTTAAGTATTGAAAGCAACTATTCAGTATTTACACATGTGTGTCCTTCTCTTAAGTGAAATAAATAGGACACACATGTGTAAATACCAAATAGTTTCTCTAATGTGAGAAACTGAAAGTGTAAATAAGGACTAAAAGGTATAATAGATAATGTGAAATAGGAAGAAAAGGTGCAAAGGGGAAGGGGAAGTGGGAGAGGTAGGGGAAAGGAAAGAAGGGAATGGAATTGATATGAGAAAAAGAAAAAATGGAAACAAAGACTTTGTAGAAAGGAAGGGGTGGAGGGGTAGAAGGGAGGGCAAGAGAATGGGGAAAAAATAAGAACCAAGAGACATTATATAAAGGTGCAAATTTCCAATGATGAATATAACTGTATTGTATAACTAAAGTGTACCAATAAAATTAATTTAAAAAATAAAAATAAATGTTGAACAAAGAACAGTTTACAAATATGTATTTAATCCAGCATGTCCAGTACATAATGTTTTGTCACTGATCTATTTGGATCTCGGGATTTATAGCCTAAAATGACATATAATGAAATAAATTTAAGAATAAAAGTTAGAGCTTGTACCACCTTTGGGGATGTGGAAGAAATCAATTTTGCAACACTAGAAGATAAATTGATACCTGTTGCAAGGTGGGTAATTGGAATTCCATCAACGTAAACTGAAAGCTCTGATATCTAAAGTGCAATATATATTGTGTTCATGTCTAACATGTCAGTGTTGAACAACTTCATGGAATGTCATTTTCTGAAATAGAGATTCTATCCTCATGAAATATAGAATGCCACAATTCTACTTTAATAGATACATATATATATGTGTATATATATGTACATATATATAGAAGTATATCAAGTACTAGCAATTTAATTTGAATACAACTCAGTTTGAGACCTACCAAGGTCAAGGAATGTTTGGGGCCATAAAAGAGTTTTAAATTTGAATGGATGCTTAATTGTGTAACCCCCCCACCCCGCGCTCGTGCACACACACACACACACACACACACACACAAACATCTTGGACAAATTCAGGAAAAAAATTGTAAATTGAATGACTGTATAAAAAGTTTAAAATGCTTATCAAGGTTCTTCAAAGAATATATTGTTTTATGTACACTATATTTTATTGCATGTCAGCAAAATTTGAAAAAATGCTCTGTTTTCTTTATTATGAAATGGGTTTGTTTTGTTTTGTCTTTGAAAGGAAAAGCTGTTGTGAGAACAATTACATATTTTTAATTCAATTGATGATATTTCCCATATACCTGAGTCAATGGCAAATGGAAACTTTATGTAATTGAACAAAATTAATACTAATAACAATTTCCAACATAATAAAAATCATCTGTACTTATATATAGATACATGTATGCAAACACACAGTGAAAATATCGTATTTTGTAAGAGAAAGATGATTACATTGGATTGTTGAAAATTCAGCAACATGCTGTTTTACCAAGGACAGAATCATAACATATTTAAAAGAGAAAAAATAATAATGTTTATTAATCATTGTTTTTATTGATAAAAGCCATGAAACTAAATATAGAGAATGAAATGTTTTTACAATGTTATGTTAAATATATTTATGAAATGAATTACCCTTTATAGATGCAATATAGATATAAATTAATAATCTAAGTATTATTAAATATAAAATCAAGAAGTCCTGGAAGATGCAAAACTGAATATAAAATTCTAAACAAGTATTACACAGGCATGACCGTACATATGTTTTGCCCAGATCATGAAGTCCCCAAAGATCACCAAGGAGCTGATTCCGATGCACACACACGAGGGTCGTTTATTCAAGCTCGAGCAGGGACACCGACACAGCGGGTCAGGGTTGAGAGCCTCGACTCTAAAACACCAGGGGTTTTTATAGAGGTTACAGCAAGGCACAGGGTTTCAAAAAGGTGCGGGGTTTCAAATCACATGCAAATCACACAATTGGCTAGCATTTAGCAAGTTTTGAAAGTTTAAACCTAATTGGTTGGGCCTTGCATGCTGAACTGCAAATAGCTGCTCAAGTCATCGAAAAGAACATCTGGGATACTTGGGTATTGGGGTAACTACTGATTAGCTGTTGCAGGCCATTGAGAAGAGCATCTGGGACACTGAGGCAGCTACTGATTAGCTGTTGCTAGGCTAGTTGCTAGGGGACTGCTGAACATTATCACAGGCAGGTGGCCAAAGTGCATCTTGTGGTTTTTCTTGGAACTAGAATTTATGTCCAGGCCACCTTACTCTAAGATGGGGCCAAATTTTAAAATGGAGTCACTCAGGTCTCACACATAGAGTAATATTATTTTTATATAGGAAAATAATAAGAAAATTCAAGATATGAACTGCCTCTAGGTATAAGCAGAGAGACAAAATAAGGGAGAATCAAGAATAGATTAAAAAGTTGTCAAAGTTGATATCATTATAGTTCTCGATTTTAGATTTGTGTTGATTTGATGTTTACTTATTATGTAATCAAAATGCATATGCACTCGTGTATTTCTACCTATTTGTCTATATCTATCTACATGCCTATCAAAGGCTAAACTAGCACTATATTGTTATTTTGTAGGGATAGAGATCCCTAGGCAGGGAGAGATGAGGGACCGCCCCCCTGTTGGAGGAGTTGAGATAGCAGGCAGAACAGGATTAACCACCTGTGAAAAGCTGACAGTCTGGGGTTGCACCTCCTCTTCGAGCTGTACCCTGCAAAGCTTGGTTTGGCAAGATCAAAAGGAAAAAAATCCTTGGCCCTAAGACATAAAAGGCCCCTGAAAAGATCCTTCCCCATTGTCCTTAGTAATGAGCTAAGTTATTCATTAACCAATCAAGTTAATGACTGAGGGGCATCCTCAACCCAGAGGTTGGATAGGTCCCTGTCAGGTAAAAGGGCCGAAGACCAAGACCAGACCAGGCCACAACAAGCCTTTATTAGGGGAATAGATCTGCCGGGCTGTCTCTGAACAAAGGAGAGACAAAAGCAATACGGCTGGGGCAGGGAGAGTCTTTTATAGAGACTGGGGTGGGGTTTGTAGGGGCTGAGGCGGGGTTGACTGAGGTAGTGACTAGGGAATGGAGGAGCCGGTGATGTCACTAGGTGGTAGGAGGTGAGCGAGTATTAGGTTACTCTCTAGGTGGGAACAGGGGCATGATGGGAAGAAGGGTTTGTTCTTTGGTGGGAGCAACCATCTTGGCATGACGTCACACAGGGGAAGGGGCAAGGCACCATAGAAAGAGGACAGCAACTATACATAATAGCTGCTGAGGTGGTGGGAGACCTATCATTCCCAACTACTGTAAAACCAACATCTTGAGCTCCCCTGCAATGGTGACTCCATTTTGGGCAGCCTTACCTGTCTCTCTGAGAGAAGGCAGCTGTACTCTTGTATGCTTCCTGAATAATAGTACAACTTCACTTTGATGCTTTTGGTCTCTATCTGATTCTTCCACAACCTTCTGAGTCCTTGGGAAGTCAGGCCCGGGGCTTCGGGGACTCTCCACCTGTCTCCACCCACGACATTTTTAGAATGGAATAAATGTTAAGATCAATCCATTCTAGGGTGGGCGATTTAGCTCAGTGGCACCATACTTGCCTTCAGAGTGCAACGTCCTAAATTCAATCCCCCGTACAAAAGAAAAAAAAAGGTTCAATCCATTCCATTCACAAAGGGGGTCAAAATATTGTATTTCCTTAGCAGTTACAAACCTGCTCAATTTACTGAATTAATAATTTCCGTGGGCCAGGGATTTAGCTCAATGGTTCCACTACCTGCCTCTCAAGCACCAGGACCCGAGTTTGATCCCCGGTACGTAGCAATAATAATGATAATGATAATAATAATAATAATAATAATAATAATAAGAAGAAGAAGAAGAAGAAGAAGAAGAAGAAGAAGAAGAAGAAGAAGAAGAAGAAGAAGAAGAAGGAGAATTTCTAGTACAGTGACCAATGAAGTGCAAATTCATTGTTACAGTTATTTAGATTTTCAAACAACGTGTCTAAGAGAATGGAAACTCAGAATTATCTTTTTGGTTGATGAGCTTCACTGTTCTGATAAATGTTTTTGACTCCATTGTTTACATGTAAATCTGTCAAGTATTGCTTAAGTAAATGGAAGTAATGAACACATTATTAGCCATTTTCACCTAAAGAACTCATTTGATTCCATTTGTTCAAATAAAGATATGTAAAAGTATGAAGACAAAAGTTTGCCATTTGAAGGCTGCTTACCTTAAGGAGAAAAAATTAAAATTCAGAAACATGAATACACAATAAAATAAGAAAAATAGAGATCATTCATTGTTATAGAGTGTTGGCTTCTGTTTGCCATGGTTAACCAGTTCTGAGGTTATCAAGGTGCAAGTATCACCAGACATGATTGTGTTTTATCTTTAACCAAAGACTCAGTCAAGTGTGTTTTATTTTCCCCACTTTTATTCTTTTAATAACCAAACATCCTAAAACTAACATTCAAAATAAGTAAAAAGATGGCTTCTTTAACCATATATATGAGATCTCAGATTTTCAAACCAGTTGCTATCAAAAACTATTTTAATTTGTTAATATATATTTCCCTTACATTAATATTACATTTACAAAATTTCCCACAAAGTGCACTAAAATACAATGTCTATATACCATTTAATTAACATTATAACTAGCTAGGTAAATTTATTTTATTTATTTATTTATTTTGATACAGGGGTAGAACTTGGAACCTTGTGCTTACAAAGCAGGAGGCAGAACCACTGAGCTAAATCTCCGGCCCTAGTTGGGTAAATTTTAATATCAGATGAAGTTATAAAGAATTTGTTATTTGAAAGAAAACCAATTATTTTTTATTTTATAATGCCAGTATTATATGTTTGTGTAAAAAGTGATATAGCAGTATTTTAACTTATGTAACATAAAAAAAGGTGACGCATGATTTTAAACTAAGCCTTATTTTTAAACCTGAATATTCCTGAGATGCTATCTAAAGTACTTATCTGTATGTTATTTGGTAAAGTCTGGAGTGTTTATACTCTTGATAGGCAGTAAGGACTCATATAATAAATCTGTAATTAAGTTTGTGAAAGTGAAACCCCGCTAATAGAATGTATAATTTTCTACCATCCTGACTTGTTTTCTTGCTCTTTTCTCCATTTTCAAATAAGGAAGAAATTGACTTCCCCACCAGTGATCTGTTATATTCCATAGCTCCTTACGGGGCCTAGAACTTGGATGGTTCTGCCATGATGCCCATCCCCTACATTCAGCTCCATGAAAAATAGCATATTTGTTATTTATATTGCTGCTAAGATCCAAACAAAACTCACCCTTGAAATTCAAATCAGACAACATAATACAAGACTCCATATCATTTGCTGATATCGTAGAACAACATATTCTCCCATATTTAAATTATCTAGCAACAGCAATATTTTTTACAATTATCAGTGGGAGGAAGTTCAACTATATATCTTAAGCATAATGAAATAAACATAAAATTCTTGAGTTCATTAAAATTTTAAATTATTAAAACATCTTTAATAGTCATACTTGAAGACTATTTTGGTGTTTATAATCTCCCTCATGTTCTCATTTGCACACTCTTAGGGATAAAGACTTTTTATACAGTGAGGCAATCTATGTCTATGCTCTTCAGCTAAATAGATAAGCTTTTTTGTGTAAAAACATTTCATTATACAATTATTTATGATAGTTAAGTAAATCATTTAAAGGGTAAAAAAAGATTAAATATAATCTTGAAAGGAAAATGCTTACTGATGAAAGAGAAGCTCAAACTGAAGGAAAGAAATTTGTCATTTCATGATAGTTAATGAGCTTCACATACTCTTTGATGATGAGAAAGTGTATGATATACACAAAAAAGCTTTAATGAAGTATCAAATTATAACAGATAATGAGGTTCTTTTTTAGAATAAGCAATTAGTGATTGTTAGATTTTTCTTTTTAATGATCATAAGTATATTGATGATAGTACATATATGCAAAACTCCTTTAAATAAAAATGATAAATTCTAAACCAAGATGATCAAGATCAAACTAATATTTCATTTCTGTCTTAATTTTCATTCTGAAAAATTAGCTAAAAAAATTTGTTCTTCTGATAGCATTTCAGAATTATAATAATATAAGAATTGGAGAAAGGAATTTATTTATTTGATTAAGTATTAGGTCAGTACTTGGGTAAAAATCAGTAATATCATGCACAAAAAATTCAATTAGACATAATTTTGAAAACAAAATAATATTTTAAGCAATTGTTTCAGAATTTCAGAAACAAAATAGGAAGTGTTGTCATTTGCCAATATATAGATTAATTTGAACATTCAAGTCCCTAAAAACTTGCCTTTTCAAATACTTACATTTTATTATTAAATTGTCTATATCAAATACATTTAATGCAAAAACTTGTACAATTACAAAATTTGCATATATGGGCATATTACCTATCTATACAGATACATAAGGATGATCTTTGTTGTATTCATTCAAAATTAATATATGAATTATTAAAAGGATCAATAATTTAAAAATAATTTAAATGTAATTCAATTTTGTAAAGAATCATATTTGTATACTAAAAATGAATAGTTACATGTACATTTTAAAAGCAGGAATAGGTAAAAGAAAAGTAATGCTTAAAGGGGAACTTATACTCTGGCATCCTTTTGAATATTGATATATATTGCTTTAGTTGTATGTAGTCTGATATGTAAAAATCACTAGCTAAGATATGAGCTAGTTAGCATTCAATTGGAGACTCTTTTTGGGTTAATCAGTATTTACATATATATATATATATACACACACATAATATTTCATGTTTAAATACTTCATGTATATACAACATTTAAATATTTTAAGGCAAAATATAAAGATAAGAAAAATAAAATATGGCATTAAGTGAAAAGCCATTAGTATTTTTACACCTTGACTTTTCAAAGATTCCACTACCATCTCTTAATTTGAAATTTTACTTTTAAAATCATTTGCCTTGAAAATTATTTTTTTAATAAATGTTGTTAGAAGATCTGTTTTTCTGACTTTTATTTTTAAATACATTTTGTAAGTCTCCATTAGTTTTACAAAATGTCAAATTTTAGGGTGATATTTTATACACTCACATAATATATTTTGATAATACCCATCCCTCATTACCTTCCCTTTCATGCAATTTCTCCCATTTGTCTTATAATAGCCTCTATTTACTTTCACGGCATCTTTTTAGATTCTACATATTAAAGAAGTGACATGACCCTTATGAATGACCCTTAGCATTTTGCCAATTTAGACAACCAGTAAACAATAATGATTATATGAAAACAATTCCATGAATTGATTTGAGGTGATAGCATTCACTTTGTGATTCACATTAAATAAGTAACTTTCCTGAAAGTGGATGAAGCTTTATGGTGTGGATGGGTCTCAGAAACCAAATTTTTAAAAAATTGAAAAAGAAAAGAATCAAGAAAAACCAAATAGGTACAAATTCCCTGATGAATGTGATCATTGTGTATATCCAAATTGTATCAATAAAGCTGATTAATTAAAAAAAAATTGAAATTCTCAATTGAAAGCCTTAAGAGAAAAGATTGGGGAGCCCAACAATGTAAAAAATTCTGTCTCTAGAATGTTATTTGTACTAAGACTGAAATATCAATATCTGCTGGAATTTTCATCTTTCCAGGCTGCCCTGTAGATTCCACTACAATTTCATTAGTTAATTCCTTAAAATTAAACATCGTTGTGGATATACGTTCCATTGGTTCTTTCTTTGGATAACACTGACTGCTACAGTTAATAACAATAGTATCCAAAGACCAAGTCTATGGCATTTGTTTTACCTTAATTTAAGGACATGGCAGATAAATAAAATTAGGAAGTCAAGGTTACTGGTACTAAGTAGTAATGGGAATGATGATGAACTTAAGAGTTCATTGCTGTAGAAAAAATTCAAATTAAAATATCCTAATATGTTCTATTGAAAAAAAGAGTATTTGTTTTTACATGTACCAACTACCCACAAAGAAATTATTATGTACAACAAAGTTATACTAATAAAAATTTAAAAAAACAAAAAGGAAAACATTTTAAGGTATACAAAAAAGAAATCTTGTAGGTAGATAAGGGCAATGAAATCATAAGATGCCACTTATTTCAAATAATTAACATCAAGGTGAGAAAATTGTGGGTTAAGCTTACTAAAGGGCCGGGGATTTAGCTCAGTGGTTCTGCCGCCTCCCTAGCAAGTGCAAGGTCCCAAGTTCAATCCCCATTAAAAAAAAAAAAAAAAAAGATTACTAGATACAATTTCGCAGAGGTACCACTACACACTTATCACAGTACAAAAATCTAGAACATATACACTATCAAATGCTTGTGAGGATGTGGAACAAAAGGCATTTCATATAGCTACTTTGGGAAAAATTTTGAGAGAATTTTGTATATAAATTAAGCAGTCTACTCATAAGATCTAATATTCACTCCCTTTGGGATTTTTTCCAACAGAATTGAAAATAGGTCTACACACAAGTCTGCAAACATATGTTTATAGTATCTTTATTCATATTGAAAACTTGGAATCATGAATGGTGTTTTCCATTGAATGAATGAATAAACTCTGATATACCCAGAGAAAAAATATTATTTGGTCTTAAAGAGAAATGAGGTATTATGGCATGAAAAGATATGGAGAAAACACAAATCCATATTACAAAGTGAAAAAAAAAAAAAAATCTAGGACCGGGGATTTAGCTCAGTGGCACTGCATCTGCTCTGGGAGCACAAGGTCCCGAGATGGATCCCTGGTACAAAAAAAAAAAAAAAAAAAAAAATCTGAAAAGGCTAAATAACAGTATTCCAACTATGTGACGTTCTGGAAATATAAAAACTATGGAAACATTAATAGAATCACTGGTTCTTGAGAATTAAGGAGGCATAAATAAAAGGAGCACAACACAGAAGATTTTAGGGCAGTGAAACTACTTTATATGTTGCTCTAGTGTTATATTTATGTCATTATACATTTGTCCAAAACCACAGACTATTCATTATCAAATATGAACCCTGATGTAAACTAAGGACTTTGGATAATGATACCTTATTTAGAGTCATCACTTTAAAAAATTAAACAAAATAGACCCTCTGACCTAGGATGATTATAATGGAGAAGGTATGTATCTCTGAACCTTCTTTTTAACTTTTTTGTGGACCTAAAATTGCTTTTAAAATGAAACCAATATGGGTCGGGGATTTAGCTCAGTGGTTCTTCCGTCTGCCTCGCAAGTGCAAAATCCCGAGCTCGATCACCGATACCAAAAAAAGAAAAAGTAATAAATCCTAATAAAAATAAAAGCTTCATGAAGATGGAGAGATTTTGAAGCCTTGTTGGTCACGACTACTTCGCATTGTTCTCAGTACAAGTAGACATGAAAAAGAAGGCTTCTTTTTCATTCTACATGCTTGAATTTCCTCTTCTTACAGCATTTACTTCTAAAAACTTGCCATTGTAAATTTGTTCTCTGTTTTTTTTGAGATGTCTTTTTAAAAGTTTCTGCCAGTTTTATAACACAAGAATATCTTTTGGAAAGACTTGAAAACATCTCTGTGAAATGAAATCATCAAGAAAGTTGGGTCTTTATTGCTCAATTTCTATTGGAGGATGGGAGCCTAATTTTTGTAAGTACTTGCTCCAAATTGTAAAATCCCTTTCACTATGAAGATATGAGACATTTTACTTTTATTTGGGGTGAAGTCAATGAGGAAATCCCAGTGGACTAAACTTCCTGAAATTTCAGTCTTTTGTTTCATTGAAGTTGAGCTCAGAATGAGTTCTGACCTCTCTTCCCCATTCTTGCAGTCTTGAATAAAGTCTTCCTTGCTTTGTTAAATTTGTTCAATGTAATTTTTCCCTGACTTCCTTGTCATATTTTCATTTTGGATAATACGTATAGATGAAACTGTAGATAGACTGATGTAGACGTAGATTTTTGTTAGTTTGTCTTTGTCTAAGAAATGGCAAAAATACTATTTTAGTAATGTGTTCATTTTTATGACATTTTACTGCTTTGACTTACATTCCAGTTTTTTTGAAGACAGTAACATTTGCAACACTTACAATAAATTAAAGTTCTAATATGAAAAAACTTGAAATTAAAACACTAAAAGCATTTTTATAAAGCCTATGTCCATTTAGAAAATAACAGAAATTGAAATTTTGAATTTTTTTCAGTACATAAATTTTTCAATAATTAGACCCCTTGAGAGCATCAATAACAAAATTAGCTTAATGTTTTGTCTGATAACACAGGACAGAATGTCTCAAGTAATTTAAGACATATTCTGATGACTAATGGTACATATGACACATAACATTACAGACAAATGAACTTAATTTTTCAGTAATATACTTCTGTGCATGTGGGACACAAATAGAAGCATTCTAGTAGATTCTATTTTTGTCATTTTTCAGTTAAAAGATGGAAGAAAAATAGTTTTTCCTAAAATGTAAGATCATTCCTTTTCAGTGAAAATTGATTATTCAACCAATAGTCTGGGAATCTATCCACAAACAGATGTTGTAGAAGAGGGAAAGGTAGAAATATTTTTACCCTGTTAATGAATTATGTTTTCATTTTCTTATGGTAGGTTCTCCACTGGATGCTCCAGCTAGTACTATTTTATATTTTAAATTATACTGTGAATTATTCTATAGGGAATTTCCATTTGTTGATTGGAATAATTTCTTACATATTATGTTTCCTCCACTACTTCTGGTAAGTTATAGATTTATAAAGAGAGTTAACCCTTGGTCTTGACACTTCTTATGAGGTTGTAGAATGATTTAGTACCTTAGAAGTAGGAGTACTTATAGAAGTTATTTATACTGTAGAACACATGAAAGAATCTACCTCTATTATAAAGTTTTGGCATATCATACAAATATAAAAATATCTCAGTAAATCTAAACTAGTTGTATCCCAATGGCATTGTCTACAATAGAAATGCAAATTTTCATTGTCATTCTATAACCAATAAACGTGAAGGGAATTCTAAGAAAGAAAAAATTTCAACTGGAAAAACAGAAATTTGTAATGGTAAGAAAAAATTAATATATTTAATTTTACAAAGGCATACAACTATGTACATGCAGTGTGAAAACATTGCACAGAAAGAGGCCATTGCACATTTTAGATCTTGAAGATCAAAGACTTCATTAGCTTCAGTTTAAAACTGTCCAGGGAAATGCTATTAAGGTTCTTTTCCTTAAGAATGTAGAATTTAAATTTTTTCCATGTTAATTATGTAACAAGAACATGTAATTTAACCAGAAAGCTAATTAAGGCCTATCTGCTTTTGAACATCAAGAAAATGAGGGTCAAAAATATTAAGAAATTTCTACAAGGCCTTGAAATAAGCAATGCATGAAGCTTCTGTTTCATTCCAGATGGTACTTATAAAGCACTTTCCACCTAATATTGAATTTTCTCCTGCCCAAGAAGTGTTACAAATGCACATTTCTTCATTAGCAGAGTCACTGATTGTGTGAGTATTTAGTGAATGGCAGGGAGATACATATTAGAAATCATGAATATAGTCAAGGGATTTGTGAACAAAAAGAAAATCACTTTGGAGCTACCTAATCTTTATAGCAGAAGTTAATGGATGAGTTCAAAGTTGATGAAAAGAAAAATGAAAAGTAAAAAGAGGAGCCCAAGTAGCTGGGAAGAGCCCTCCCTCCATCTCTATAGAGGAATTTATTTGTAACTGCTGAGATCTAATAAAGTAAGTGAATTTGCCCTGGGTCCCTTTAAACTGAGCAATTATCAGGCCTGCATTTAGATAATATGGAAGTATTCAATACATTTACTGTGAAGGGAATGAAATACTCATCTTAAGTAATCTTCAGGTACATACTTTAATAGTACTATCATATCTTCTCTCTCTCTCTTCCTCTCCCTTTGTCCTCCTTTCCCTTTCCCTCTAAACCCAGTGTGCTTCCTCAGACTGTAGAGTCATTTAAAACAAATAAAAGAAATAAAAAATATGTAGAAAGGAGACAAGGAAATCCCAATTTTAAAATTGTATTTAACTGCAGGTTCAAGACACAAACAGAACTCAAACATTTTTCCCTTCTAGGAGACTCACTCTAGGATGCTAAAAGTCTTAAAGACAATAAACTTGCAAATCTGGATGATGAATCTGTCTTTTTCATATGTTAATTGTGCTTCCTCCACCAAGGAGGCAACAATATTGATGTGCAGCAGATCTCAACTTCAGATACATGTAAATGACTTGGATTGGAACCTGACAGTAAGAATATACATCCTAGATAAACCATCTTGAAGACACACCCTTAAAAATACCCAACTCTGTCTGGCTCATAGTGTTGTTACTGGGCTCTGGGCACTAGAGACTCCTAGAAATTATTTCTAAGTTCTTCTTGGCCTCAACAAAGAATTAGACAGAACAAGGAAAAAAGGTGGTGAGGTTTACATTTCCTAATAGAAGGAAAAGAAAAAAAAACATGTGCTGCAATATGAGTGTTGGCCAATTAAATGTAAGAAAAGAAATACAGAAAGAAAAGAGCAGTGTGGGCCACTTAATGAGGTAAGCTTAATGGCCACTGTCTTTTGTATCTCCCACTCCTCATAGTTAAGGTCAAGTCTAGACAATCCTATCAAAAACCTGCTTGAGTTCTTGTGAGAAAAACTGAAGACCATATTTTCTGATTGGTCCCAGGGTCAGGGCTTTGGAAACTGTTCTGCACACATGTCCTGGAACTTCATAATTGACATTTTTACTTACTTACATAGCCAGTTTACTATACCCTAATCTCCTTCCTCAATGTATCTCATTTCTCTGATCACCCACACCCCACTCTTGAGTATGTCCTAAAATCACTGTCTAATAAACCTTTCTCATATCTCTTCCTAATGTGTCCTGACAATTATTATTCTTCAATGGAAGTCAGGGAACTGACAACCTTATACTACAAAAGCAGGATTGGTTCCTTATTTTCAGCCTTGGGGACCTCAGACTCAGTCCTATAACACCATGATTTTTGTAAAGTCTCACTGAATCTTTGAAATTGCCATTTTTCCTCATCTCTTTTGTCAATTGCATTAAAGTGAAATGATAATTTAGTAACACTAAAATATGCACTGTCTTTAATCAGTTGCAAAGTTATGTAACTTCTTCACATATATATATACATTAATAAATACAGATATTGTTGTATAGGTATATGCAAATACAGATACATTATATAATTTGTAGAATTATTGTAAAGATATTAAATGCAATTAAAAAACTATATGACAGTTAAACTTGATTATCAACTGGACTGGCTTGGTAGCTATTTAGTAGATTATGAAGCATATTTGCAATGTGCCTGGGTGAATCACGGAGGCATGACCTTTGGATTTATATCTGTTCTTTCAACCCTTAATCTCTTGTAGCATTGTTTCTCCTTCTATGCTTCATATCCACCACATCCTTCTATCATGATGTTTCTACCTTGGAGGCAGCCTGTCATGGAATGGATCCCTAGAACTGTAAGCCACCTTCACTTCTCCTCTTTAAATAGTAGGTGTTAAGTATTTGGTGCCTACAACAGAAAAGCTGACCAACAAAAAAATAAAAAAAATTCCTGGTTAAATTACCAAAATATCATATCCATTCTGGATTACAAAAAATAATTCTTTGACAAGAACTAAACTTTTACATATTTTCTCCTATATCATTACTAAACTAGATCAAGAGCCATAAATAATATCAACTGGATTTTTAAATTTTATTCAAAGCAGCTTAGAAACTAAATTCAAATAGGGATATAATTATATCACTGTTACATGTTAATTAAAAGGAATCTAGAAGTATCATTTATGACATGTGAAAATATGTATTATTTTTAAACAAATAATAAAACATTAAATTAAAAGTAAGAAATTCAATTCTTTAAGAGAAAGTAAAAAAAAATCATGTGTAATAGGAAAAATAATCATTTTATAGGAATGGAAATTTCAGAATGAACAATGTAGATTTTTATTAAATTAAAGCTATCCAGAGTTAAAGAAACTATTGAAAATTTCTATTTTTGTTCCATGAATTTCTCAAAGGAATCAGGAACACTCTGGGATAATTGAACAGTGTAGAAAGGTCATAATGCATGTTTTTAGTTCCTGATAAAGCTGAAGCAAAAGTGAAGAATTTTGTGTATCAGCCAACTTTGTACATATCTTTCATGACTACAGCTTTTTAAAAAATTCACCAACAAGTATACCTGAATGTGTTATTGAACAAAACAAGAGCAGCATTAGCCACTGGTAATATTGAATAATTCATTTTCTAATATATTACTTTACTTAGATTCGGAGAATAAATACAGAAGTGTAGGACAGACGAGTTGTGAATTCCCGACAGTTTAAGTGCAAAGACTTAAAGTTGAAGTTGACTACAAGTAGAAAATAAGGCAGTAGCATGACAGAACTGTCAGAAAGGTAGCTTTGATTGGAATTAATACAACTGCAGTGTCCATATTAAATCAGAGAAATAAAGGAGTACCAGTACAGTAGTTGTCAGCCTTCCTTAGATAATGCACATATAGTGAGATCAGCTCTGGCAACTTCAAATTAAATGAAAACCTAACACATTTAACTGGGTATTGTGTATTTATCTTTGACTAAAGGAAATGAAACAAATTATTTTATTTAAAAAATTGAAGATAGGGATTGGAAGAACTATCTTCAATTTTTGAAAATAGTGTTTTATAATGACTTCATTCTTTTATTCCTCCATTACCTCAAATATTTGTTAGTTGTTGAATATCTGACATACAATGAAAAGATTTACACTGCCCCAAAAAAACATGGTCACTGTAGGTGAAGATATTTTAGTCTTCGAAGATGACACTTCCTTACACTACTGACCATTCAACGAACTGAAGGAAATGTTACACCAGGAGAGCAAAGGATATTATATGAGATAGCCTAAATTTGTTAGTTGAATATTCAAGGAAATCAAATTTTTGAAGAGGTGAATAAGTAAACTATGAGTAAGAATTAAAACACTGTGGCAA